>NC_136881.1:6880352-7322852 GCF_949152265.1 Phoxinus phoxinus | reverse complement strand
AAAGATTGGGTCATTGGGACAAAAGCTGCTGTTTGATGGCAGACAACTTTTGTTTGGTTGTTTCCAGCCCGTCAGGTTCAAGATCGTGCCTAACAATACATGACGTCCTGACAACTTCACACACAGTACCTATCAGTCACAAATGGGTGACTGCAAATGGGTTGTTCTCAGAAAACTGTGCCATTTGTGCCTGAAGTTTCATTTGAAAAGGTTACTGCTGTGCTGAGCTTGCAAAAATCATATTTCAAGCCTGAAGTACCAGGGCCAGAACTCCAGAACTGATAGATAGACATTGGGGACCACCATAGACCACCAGATATTTAGATATGGGGGTTTCAATGGTCAATTTCTATTAAAGGGCCACTTCACCCATAAATCAGAATTCTGTCATAATTTACTGACCTTCATGTCATTGCAAACCTCTATGGCTTTCTTCTGTGGAAAACAAAAGATTGGGGGGATCCAATCCCCCCCCATTTTTTCTTGGGGGAAAAAAATTATGTTTTTTTTTTTTTAAACCATTAAAGTTATTGGGGTCATTATTTTAGCCTTGTTATTAGCCTCACATTTTGTCACAAATTTGGAAATCATATTCTCGTAAGTCAGAAAGATTTATCTTTTAGAGAAATATTTTAAAGAAATCTCATGTTTACCTAGCCTGGTAATACCAGACTCTGCTACTTCACTTTGCTTCGTAGACAGAGTCTGGAATGGCATAATAGAGAAGTGTTTTCTCTCTCGCTAGGGGGCGCTTGTCTGAAGTTTAAAATCATTGGTTACCCGAAAGCCAATCAGATAAGTTTAGTTAGGACGTATGTTATGCGCCTGTACATCCGCATCGAACCACAGACATCATGCATCGAACTCAAATCTATGATCGAACTTCCACTGTAAACCTGCTATAAACACATGATGATGCGAGGGAAATACCGGAGTGAACATGGCTGTAAACGACTTTTGCAGATTATGCAAAGTTAATCTACGCATCCACGGTACAATCACGGCCTCTAAACTTATTTTTGACAGAGTGAAACAAGAAAATATTTGTAGCCAACTCTCAAATTTAGGATTAGATATTTTAAACACAGCCAGTGCCGCTGCTAGCCATTTCGGTGCCCTAAGCATAATTCCTTTATGATGCCCTCTACCCCGAGAAGCTTCATGAGGCACGCGCGCGGTCTCTTGCTCTCTCTCCCTCTCTGCCGTGCACGCGCTACGCGGTTTGGAGCACAGTCTCTGTCTCGCGGGCGCGCTCGCTCTAGATTCCGGAGATCTTAACTAATTTGTGGGCATCAGAGAGCCGCTATCAATATGCGGGAGACTCCCGGAACGCTATTTTTTTGGTGCCCCCTCAGCTCTTGGTTCCCTACGCACAGCGCGTGGTGGGAGCGGCGGCACTGGTTCTCCATAACAGAGCGAATTGCATCCCGTGTCTCGTTTCGGTTTTCGATTTCTCTAACCTAGAATGTAAAACTCGGCGCTTAGCGTCTACGTCACGGCTCTCAGCCCGCCCTCTGTTCGTTGATTGGCCCGGCCGTCCGAAGGCCGGTGGAAAACTGAAAGATAGGCCGCTATCTCAGACTAACTACAGGAGCGAAATGAAATTAGCGGTAGTAGGAAGTCTGACGTAGTCAGGCTAATGTTTACCCAGGCTGCATTTATTCAAAAATACAGTAAACATTATTGGGTTTATACAATAAATGTTTTCTATTTTAATATATTCTATTAAAAGGAAGGGGCCAAAAGCGCAATGTGCTCTGATCGGTCAGCTGAACCAGTGTATTGTGATTGATCAACTGCTTTGTGTGTGTTTCGAACATCTCACTTCCTTACCATAACTGTTTGAGTTTAAAACAGTACTATGGCCTTTTTTTTTTTTTGCATATAACATGGACGGGAATTATTGGAAAAATAAATCAAGACTACAATTGAGGAATTTCAGGGAGTTCGGAAAAAAAACCCTCCCTTTGAACTGGACTTTAAGTGGAGTGAAAACAGCAACATTAAACAATAAAGATAGTTGAAAATGTAAAAAAAGCATAATAGGTCCTCTTTAAATATTCTAATAAAAAGTATTATTGTTATATTTATTATTATAATTTTTGTCATTTGATCAATTTTTTTATTAATTCTGTTCAACCCAGGCCAAAGTTAAACATGCATCCCAGCTAAAGCTGTGTGTGTGTGTGTGTGTGTGTGTGTGTGTGTGTGTGTGTGTGTGTGTGTGTGTGTGTGTGTGTGTGTGTGTGTGTGTGTGTGTGTGTGTGTGTGTGTGTGTGTGTGTGTGTGTGTGTGTGTGTGTGTGTGTGTGTGTGTGTGTGTGTGATAAGCAGAAAAGTGACTTTCTAACTTCCTTAAATGTCACTGTAAATTGGAAATATCCAGTCAAGTAATTCACTTTTGATCCAGATTATATCTTTCTCAAAGACTCGCCCTGTGATTTCTTCTTAAAATACCTTATAAGTCTCACTAATTGCTCTCCAGGGGGGCGGATGTCTATCCCTTGAATAATTTTTACTTTTAGTTCACTTAGTAGACTTACCTACTCCGAGTGGAGCCGTTCCTCGGGCACAGGACGGAATAAAGGTCTATCAGTAATTTGAAGAGTGTGAAGCACTGGTCACAGTTAATTACCTCTGTTGGTGTGTGTGTGTGTTTTAGCAGGTTTTAATAGGCTTGGGATGAGGTCGGCACTTAGAACTTCTCTACCAGGGAATCTCCATTAGACCTAATTGTGGAGAGAACACATTTTAGTAACAGATGGACCAAAGTTTCCAGTTGGTCTGTAACAGTAGCCCATAAACACACACGCATAGACACACACTTAAGTAGGGCAACCTGACGATAGACCCGAAATGAGAACACACACTTGCAACTCAAGCTGTCAACCTCCGGTAGTTTTGCAGCACATTTTGGCAAGTTTGGCAGGTGTTGACCTTAATGTGAGTGTGTGTGTGTTTATGTGTATTTGAACAGGCACAGGTCTGTAACTTCAAGAATTTGCTTTCCATGGAAGTTTTATTCAGGCTTTGTCTTCGCTTTGATAGCGAAGCTAGTTTGATAGCGAAGCTAGTAGCTTTGCACACTCTTAAAGTAATATAGATCCATTTTCAGTTAGTAAACATGGTGACGTTTTTTTGTGGGCGGAGCTTAGGTGGAGGCAGAACGATCCCTCTGGCCGCTTCACTAACGCTAGTTTGCCAGTTTTGTTAGCTTGTTTTTTAACAATGACTGGAAATCCGATTTCATCTCAATGTGCAAGCTCACTCACTGTCCAGGACCACAATTGTTATTTGCAAAAGTTAATTTTAACGGACGGAACCAGATTGGCTGACCCGTACACGCTCACAAAGAGAAACTGAGTGTATATAAATATTTAGATGGCAATAACTATGTGCTGAATGGTCACGTACAAGACTTGTGTGGTATGACCAACGCTATCTCACGACCAATTCGTACGAATTTGTACGAGTGATTAAAAGGTGGCTAATTCGTACGAATTTGTACGACCTCACTCGTACGAATTTGTACGATTTGTCTAAACCCACGTGACGGTTGGGTTTAGGGGCGGGGTCAGGAGTAGGTCATTCGTATGAATTCATACGATTTTGGCAAATCGTAAAATATGTACGATTTAGCAAAAAACGTACAAATTCGTACGAGTGAGGTCGTATGAATTGGTACGAATTAGCCACCTCGTAAAATTCGTACGAATTGCCGTGAGATCGGGTTGGTATGACCCGAGGTTCTGCATATCCAGCGCCAAGAAGACGACGATGTAAAGAGTGACATTACGGTGCAATTTTAATCGTGAATATTTTCTAGAAATAAAGATTCCAGATACAGCATATTCAGTTTTTAACTATGTATTTGATTACTCTTTCTTACCAGGTTCGTCAAAAAGTCTAGTCACAATCAATCAAAACAATCATAACGTTAGATGATTCACAAATAATCACAATCATTTAGAAAACATTATGCGATAACATTTCAAATTGGAGCCTGTACCCCGTCGATTCTAGAACCCAACAACACAACAAGATGGCATTTAATAATAATAATAATAATTGAAGCTCCTTATTATGTAGCTGAATCTGTGCTGTTTTGTATTGGCCGCCTCCAGTTTTCACTTTGTTTTGCCTCCAGCTAGCGCCGTGACGTAACTGTGACGTCGGCGCAAAAGGGGTCTATAGAAAAGCTATATGCATATATCGATGCTTAAATGATTAAAGGGCCACTTCACCCATAAATCAACTTCTGTCATTTACTCACCTTCATGTCGTTCCAAACCTCTGGAACATAAAAAGAATGCGTTTTGGGAAGAAAAAAAATGTGTATAGTGTTTTTATTTATTTATTTATTGTCCGTACAATAAAAGAAAGAAAGTGATACAAATTTGGACCAACATGAGAGTGAGTAATTGATAACATTTTCAAAGAAAAGAGAACCCAGTTTTTCATTTGTTATTTCAACCCTGTCTCATCTTGTCACAAGTTTGGAATTCATATCCTTATAATTTAAAAAGCCACAATACTGTTCAGAAGTTTGGGGTCAGTAAGATTTCTTTTTTAAATGCTTTTATTCAGCAAGGATGCATCACATTGTTCAAAAATGACAGTTTATAATGTTACAAAAGATTTCTATCTTAAAGGGCACCTATTATGGAATTTTGAAATTTACCTTTCATGTAGTGTGTAACATAGATCTAAGTGAACAAAAACATCCTGCAAAGTTTGAAATATGAAAGTGCACCGTATATAAAGTTATTGTCTTTCAAAAGTAAGAGTCGACTCTGAGTCATTTTTATGAATCGTTAGAAGACCGAAGCTTTTCTCTGACTAGATGACGTCAACTTGTCAAGTTATTTGAATACGATACGCCCACTTATTGCGCTCCAAGGCAAAACTTGAAAACATCATGGCGACGAGACGCTGTGTTCTGAAGTGCGACTCAAAAGCCAACTTTTTTCATCTGCCCAAGGAGGAGCATTTGAAGACTAAGTGGCTACAATTCATATAACTATACCACAGAAGTATAGTCCGAGCCTTGTGCTTTGGTCGCGCCATTTTGAAGACGATTGCTTTACCAACTTAAATGCAATCAAACTTGGATTCGCGATATTGAAGGAAGGTTCAATTCCAAGTGTATTTGCATCAGCTTCCTCCTCCGTATCACAACCTGTAAGTGTTATTAATAATTTTTGCTTTTATGTTTTATGTAGCATGCTTAATAATTATTTTGTTTGTTGTGTAAGCACCGTTTAGCTTCTAGGTCTTCAATGGCAATTGTATTGAGATATGTGAAGTGTTTGTCGTTGTTTTCGGAGTTGTCTTAAAGAATAGAGTAATACCTCGTAGTAACGTAACTGCATTTGTTTTTGTGTAAAAACGTTATGTTTATGCATCGGGCTAACGCAAACAAAGACTGATTGTGCTTTTACAATCTGAACTCTAGGCTATGCTCGCTAACATAACATTAAATTATTTATCTTATTTTTCGATTTTTACTACAAACTATAAAGCAGTGGACTATAATCATTATTATAACACAATTTAATTGATAAAAGCATCATTGTACTCCGTGTTAAAAATAAGTATTATCTATGTAAACACTGCTGGGTCATCTGACCAATCAACGCAGATTAGCGTCGCGCAAAGGAGGGGTTTGGAAAAACGAGTCGTTGAACGAATCATTTGGGAGTCGGTGAGCAAATCAGGTAAAAATAAATGCATATTATACGACAACAAAAGTGTTTTTTGTCATTGCATGCATGTAAAACTGTTGTTGGGGACTCCCAAAACAACATTAGGAACATTTTAAATGTCATAATAGGTGCCCTTTAAATAAATGCTATTTTATAACTTTATATTCATCAAAGAATCCTTAAAAGGAAAATGAGTCCACAAAAAAGCAGCACAACTATTTTCAACAGTGATAATAATAAATGTTTCTTAAACACCAAATCATATTTCTGAAGGATCACGTGACACTGAAGACTGGAGTAATGATGCCCCAGGAATAAATTACATTTGAAAATATATTCAAATAGAAAACTCTTATTTTAAATTGTAATAATATTTACAATATTGCTGTTTATACTGTATTTTTAATCAAATAAATGCAGCCTTGGTGAGCATTAAAGACTTGTTAAAAAAAAATCTAACTGACTTCAAACTTGTGAAAAAAAAGGGGTATTTTTGGGTGCAGTCAGATTACTATTCATATGGCACAAAAACAGTATGGATCTCATTTAATTTCACCAAAAGTAATTGTGAAATCCTGAACACAGATGGCCCCGCCCCCAAATTCATGTCATTGGTTGAGCCACTGTTGCTTTGTCATAATCGGATCTCGTTTAAACCTTTTCCTCAAACACCATTTTGTGATTTATGCTTTTCTTGGATTTTCCCATATTTTAAATGACTATTAAGACAGAACACTCTGTTTATCGAGTGTAAATCATCTTCTCACTGAAGCTGCGCGTGAACATTTAACAGCCCCGAAGGGACAAATACTTAATCACACACGTTCGCGGTGTAAAGTTACTCCATGAATTACAGTTGTTTATGTTGACGCCGTGCTCCTGTTCACATGAAATGAACAGAAAGGCAGTCGTTTAGTCACTTCGAAGATTTCAGCAAAAACATTTTGGGTTTCTGACACCCCCTAGCATAAATCAAGTTGTCTCGAGTCAGCCAGTTGGATGCCGCCTTTAGTTTAGTTAGTTACTCTCCTCTCCTGTTATGCTAGATGAGCAGCTTTCCATCTCCATCAGATCTTTCACCTTCTCAGCCGGATGTCTAGTTCTATACAACAGCTTACACTGATGGTTTCCAACAATTCAACTGCATGCATTATTAAATTTCTTCCTACTGCAATGCATCTTCAAATGGATCTTGTCAGAGAGCAAACTTCACAGAATGCTGGGTCTGAAGCCCTCGGAGAATGCCGTAGGGTACCTTTAAGCGACCTGTGGGAGGATTGATTCCCATAGAGAAGAGCAACGAGCAGAAACCTAGTGAGGAATCAGACCCGAGGGGAGCCTGTCCTCCTTTAATTGGCAGTGGGCAATTACTGTACTATAGTTAGAGGTTGTTCAGTCTTGCTAACTCATTAAACATATATTAAGGGGTTTGGGATTACTTTGGGGTTTTGGAGACATTCGGATGGAGAAAAAAAAAACACAAAGAGGCTGAGAGTGCGTGGGAGTATATGCAACTTGACAGCAGTTGGAAGAGGGTGTAGAGACCAGCAGGCTTCTTCTGTCGCTAACCAGAAGAATGAACGCTGCCAATCCAACACAGCGCCGCACCATTGTAGAAGTTCACTTTCGTTCATTGACTCGTTTATTGAACTGATCTATGATAGGCAGAAGTGTCATTTCCATTCAAACTGAGGTTCATGAACCCCAAGTGGAGTTTTAATGTAACGATTATCGTGTTCGACTAAAATTATGTCGCAGAACTCATGCGTTTGTCTACATATTGTCCAGTAAAGTGTTGTTATTGTTAACCAAAACTATTACTATTATTTTTTGTAATTTAAATAGTTTTTTTTTTTTTATGTCAGTTAGTTGTCAAGGCAACTTTCTAATAAAACTAAAACTAATTAAAAAAAGACAAGTTTATTAAATATTATTACAATTTAAACTAAAACTAAAATAAAAACTAAAGAAATGTAATACTATATTAGTGTCTCAATAACACTGGTCACATCCTTTGCTACAAACTGAATGGTTTATTAAATAATTATAATAATAATAATTTAAAACACTATATTTTATTGCGGGTTTAGCTCTATTATGCTCTGTATGTCAGCATTTGTCTCCAACATGTCTATTTTTTACTTCTCTGCATGAATTTCTTAGTTAATATACTTCATTATTTTTGATTAAATGTTTAAATTCCCATAATGAATGCACACAGAGAGGAAAGCACTTGCAGTTTTAAATTATTGACGATGTCACAAAAAAAAATTTAATGCCAAAAATGCCACATACAGACTTATAGATATAGAAACACTGAAAGGAAAACCCTCTGCTGATCGTTTTAATAGAGGAACAAACTCATCTGGACATCACAAGAGAACCAGTTACTGAACACAACTATACAAATAAAACTGGCGAACGGTCAAACAATGCGACTGTATTATTTATGCATGCCTCAGTGCATGCTGGGATCCCTAGCACTCAGAGAAAACAGCATCTGTGCCGCTAGTTAGTATATAGAAATAAAATGAGCATTTGCTGTAGTTGTGACAGCTTAAGACTCCAAGCTATGCCATTATGATACAAGCCAGAACAAATCCAAAACCACGTGACCCGAGTTAGATTCAACGTCAGATCACACATTAGGAGGCATTTGCTACCCGCCGGGCCACGTCTCCAACAAGCTAGCAAAATTTAATGGGAATAATGGCTGATTTAATTTGATCAATAATTTATTTTTTTGCCTGTTCTCTCTCTTTCTCTAATGAGGTCATGTCATTTTTGCTGTCACACTATCTGCCGAATGTTCACACACAGTTACTTAACGGACTACAATAAAACATGTTGTGAGATTCTCTTTTGACTTCTAGAAGATCGACCATTCCATTAACAAACTTAACACACACACACAGATACACACTTATAGACACACAAAGTGCATGAACTGTTAACAAAGTGATATTTATTCAGTTGGACACCCACTAAGTACATAATTCATCATGCCATGCACACTCATTTTAGTCGTATATTCACATATTTATGATGAACTCTCTGCTCCCCATGCACATACATGAACACACACACTGTGACACGTAATTATATATTTATGATACACACACACAGAAATTCCCACACCTACATGTTTTTTATCTAGGCTTCATGAATGCATTTATGAAAGGTACACACACAAGTCCTCATACACTGATTTCAGACGCAAATGCATCATTATGAACATACTTTTGTTCTGCCTGACCATTAGCATACTAACTCTGGCCCATGCACTGGCCATTAGTTATAGGATATTTAGTACAACTTTAAAAAAAAAAAGATCAGTTAGTCATGGCAACTTGTGTTTTTACATAAACTCATTTAAATAATTATAGCAATTTAAGTAATTTAATTTAATTTAAGTTGAAATGACTTGGACAACCAGGTTGGTTATACTTTAAGGCAGTTCCTGAACTTAAGTTTTTAAGTTGAAATAAGTGGATTTTGTTTTTGTTTTGTTTTTTACAGTGATAGCAAAGTACTTTCTGTCCATCTATTCATGCATCTACCATTTACCAATATATTGTTTCATTAAACCCTGATGAATATATTCTCAGTTTGCTTTAAATGTAACTGAAATAGTTTTGATGGTTTTAAAGGAAATAGCATTTCAGAAACTTTATTTTATGAAGTACGGAATAAACAAAAACAAATAGATTTAATAAAGTTAGAACACTCAAACACTTAAAAAGTACTTTACCGTTTTTCTGAATTGCACTAAACCTCATTCTCTGAACCAAATTATCAACAGCCAAAACCAATTTCTACAAAACAAGTTTAGGTAGTTAGACACTGTTTGCAAATCTCCTACAAATACTCTAAACCCATTCTCTCTCACTAAAACACATTTTGCACTGTGATGCATTATGTTTCAAGACACTAAATACATGAGGCAAAAGTAAACACAACTACAACACAGTTGTCATCGTTTACACACAATGATTCAAATATGTTCACACTTATTTCTTATAATGTGATCAAACCAACTGTATGAAATATGAGCCAGTTCAGAGTGCACAGGTGACACTGAATGATGATACGAACAATGAGTCAGAGGATGAGGAGGATGAGGATGATGAGAAAGAGCAAGGTGTGGACAGTGTTGTCAAGGCTTGATGTGTGGGACTAGAGGGATTTCCCCTTCGTCTGGCAAGAGACAACATTGCCTGTGATGTGGACAAAGTCCTCAGGCCAGAGCCAGCAGGGAGACATGATGCTGAGGCAGAATCAATCTCTCATTGACCTTGATTTAGCAGAGCACAACTTACAGTATTTTACTGTAATGTAACGTAATGTTTTTCATTTAGAGTTTTATTTGACCTTTTTGTAGTTGGACTGCAGTATTGTTACAGAATGCAAGTGTTGAATATACAGACATTCAGTAGCCTACTCTTCAGTAGTACAATACTATAATTGTAGTACACAATATATAGTTTTTCTCGATTGCTAACACACTATAACTGGTTCAGTTGACCCAATTTTACAAAGCACAAAGGTAGACAAAGGTCTAGAAGCAAGGACACATTTCTCAAAACGTTTAACACATTTCACCTGTTTTCACACACATCCCTGTTTTCTGCAAAACTCTACACAACAATGCCCTCATTTTGCAGAGGTTTAACCGTGTTCTCATTCAGAAAACACAAGTACACAATATAATTACCTCAAGTGTGACACTGAGAACTCAAATAATACACATTTATCCATGTGTAAACATTACAAAACAGATGACACACCAATCCGAATCTCAGGATAATATGAAAAGGGCGACGGTGATTGTGTGCTTTGGGAAATAGTGGTGGGAGACGAAGAGGAAGAGGAGAGGGAAAGAAAAATGAAGGGGACGGGGTCAATTTGTTCTTGATGAAATACGAAGCACTATAGTTGACCATCCATGAGGGAAGTTGTCCTACAGGCTCTTCTACAGGGGTTTTTATATGACTCACACATACAGTATAATTACAGTACACAGAAGCTGTACTTTAGATGAGAGAACTTGCACTATTCTACCGTCAATTCTGTAGCACATCTTGTAAACCCTCAAACTCATAATTGTCAAATTGATTTGTAGCCAAGTTCTAACATTTGGTATTTGTGCAGAACTGAGAGACGACTGCCTAGGGGAGAGAGAGAGTCTGTTGTCAGAAGACTAAGAAACTGCTCTAGTGTGGCAAATATGGTCATTATCAGTACCGTAATGCAATTTGGCAGAGGATGCTACATTTATTGATTTACTTAGGCCTACTGTACTGTAATTGACAGTATACTGTATTGTATTGTATTGCAATTCCAAGTTCACGTTCAATTCTTAAGTATTTCAACTTTTCTTTTCTACTGCTTTTCATGCTGGATCTCTTTACAGTAGTGTTGAATTTCACCGAATCTGCACCCCTCTATTTATGCTGTATACTGTAATAGACACTGAGGTGTACAATTATTCCTGATTGCCAAAAGGAGGTTTTTGTAACAGTGTTTTGAATTGATCTCACCAGCATGTAAGACTATGTTGTGTGTGTGTGTGTGTGTGTGTGTGTGTGTGTGTGTGTGTGTGTGTGTGTGTGTGTGTGTGTGTGTGTGTGTGTGTGTGTGTGTGTGTGTGTGTGTGTGTGTGTGTGTGTGTGTGTGTGTGTGTGTGTGTGTGTGTGTGTTTTAAAGGGGTTGTATGTCATGTCTGAGGGCAAAGTTTGGTTTTTCAGCAAGATTGAATGGTTTTGAGTGGAGAGCTTCATCTTGATCTGAAAATAGGAAGCCTGGGGAATTGGGTGAGAAGTTATGGATTTGTGTTTAGAGTTTCGAGAAAAGGAGGCATCATTTCAATAAATGTGTTTAAGCAATTGAGAAAAACTATATTCACCTAACTCATTTGCAATTACTATACTTTTTTATGTAATTGTTTTCTGTGTACAATATAATTGTATAATTTTTTTATGTAGCCTAGTGTCTAATGAATGATCTGTAGTGCTTATATTATTGACTCGTGTGTGTATGATCTGAAAGCATTGTTTGATTTTGAGTCCAGTACAGGTGAAATGGTGAATGAATTTCTAGATTGCTTTCTTAAGCATGTTTAAATTTTAAATTAGATTTTTATAGATTTTTTTATTAAATCCCCATCTTCACAATCCATAAAGGCTATTGATCCATTTTTTGGCCCTTAAATATGCAGGAACCAAAGAGAGCAGACAGCAAGGTGAAAGGAGAGCCTGTGGATTGTGTTCAGGACACGACGCGGGGCGAACTCAAACCTGCGTCCCGGCGAGCACGTGTGAAACCAGCTGCGTCACGGCTCCGACTGAGAACATCATTTAAAAAGTTGTCTTCCTTCCTAGAAGGTTCATGCTGAGTATCACTAGCATCTCCCCAGGACCAGCTGCTTGGCTGAATTTCACAATCCCATTTCAAATCTCTCCCATTCATACCAAATGAGCAGTAGCAATGCCAAAAGATATGCAAATCAGCCACGTAGCGCCCCGTCTACATCTAAGACGGGGAATCTTCCGAATGCAGCAGAGTTTTTCCTGTTTCCTCCAGATTGCAGGCTTTGGCAGGAGCCTGCAAAGATTATAAGTAGAGGAGACATGTCCACCTTACTTTTAGAAACTGAGGATGTTCATTGTCAGTGCTTTCGGGAGATAATCATTACTTTTCAAAGATCCGTGCTTTGATGTCTCCCCCGTGCTTTTCTGAATCCTTCCTCAGCCCCTGATGTCAGGCGTTTTTATTCTGTGCATCAGGTAGTCTTAATAGGCAAATCAGAAAGGACAATGTTGGTGCGGCACAATCACGGGTCTCTCCGCTTCTTTCAAAGTACGCTCTAATTATTCCAGAGTTAGAATTCCTAATTCCAACCATTTGGAAGGGTCGGATTTGAATCTGATTAACACAGATCAAACATCATAAGGGTTAGCAGCCGCATATGTTCGCCTTTGTGATTACTTCTAATCTGAGAATTTCTGCTCTATAAGGACACCTACATTTGCACAAGGGCCTTTTTTTGATAATACATCACATAGGCAATTATAGACCCTATAGGGGGCCTCAGACCCCTTGTCTTTCATCTAATCAGCAATGAATTTAACTGTCAGCCCCCTTAAAATCAGTGATTATGTGATCATTAGTGTTTACTGAAAACAGCGGCATCTTATTTCACAGGTCATTTCACACTGAAGCTTCCCCTTACTCGTTAAACTGAAACTTTAAAGCTCATTAGATTAAAGTGATACTTCACTCATAAAAACTGTGTCATCGTTTACTCGCCCTCATGTTGTTCCAAAGCTGTGTGGCATAGACAATTATCAAGATGAACGTTTCCAAAAGGGGGTTGGTTAATGGTCACATGACATGAGACTAAACAGATAAAATGTCATCTTTTTTATTTTATTTTATTTAGGGTTTTTTTTATTTCAAAATTATTTTACAAAGGGCTGCATGGGTGTTTATTATTATTGTTGTTGATTTAACTCTAATTAACAATAAATTACAAAAAATATACAAATATATTACTGTTAAAATACTATATTATTTTTATAAAATATGTGTATTTTATAATAAAAAACATATTTCATGATAATATATATATTTTTTTTTCTTAATTCTTCACTTTCAAACATTCAAATCTTCAAGCTTTTGTTTTGGCGGTATAATGCACTGGTGAAATGCAAAAATAACCATAAAAATAGTCATATTATTATCTTTTTTTATGTACATTTTATTGTTTTGTTTTTTAACGTCAAAAGTACTAAACGGACGTAGTTCTCCTTTTGTGTTTCACAACATGTGATTTTGGAACAACATGATGGAGAATAAATAAATGAGATTTTTTTGAGATTTGTAATATTACTGTAAAGCAAGAAATGTGATTCTGAATTACAACATCTCCAAAATGCCACTTATAAAACACCAGCAGCCTTCAGCCTTCAGCCTGTGCCATATACACTGTTTTTATGACTCAAACAACATTTTCCTTGCGATATCTTGCTATTCCACTCCACACACACACACCTACATTATTTCCTTAATCATAAAGCTTGCTATTAAGACCATAAAGGCTCTGAAGATGAATCTTTATTTAAATCTCATTTCAAAGTTGCGGTGAACGGCTTACACCATCTGAACGTCAGCGCGAAGCGTACAGCGGCCCCAAAAGCATATGAGATCAGACTTGCTAAATTTACTACACTAACGACAGGATGATTCTCTTGAGCTGCTCCTGCGGTCAACATATATTATTCAAAACAGTGCATAGGTCCATGCTGAGTCCTGCGAGTGTGTGTGTGTGTGTGAGTGTGTGTGTGTGTGTGTGTGTGTGTGTGTGTGTGTGTGTGTGTGTGTGTGTGTGTGTGTGAGAGAGAGAGAGAGAGAGAGAGAGAGAGAGAGAGAGAGATAGATAGATAGAGAAAGAAAATGTTCTTGCTGTGAGAGCTCTCATCCCAGACAGCACACCCTGCGGGAGATAAAGGGAGAGAGATAGAAGGAGAGAGGGAGGGATCGAGAGTAAAAGAGTGAGCGTCTAGGGAATGCAAAACTTGAACTAAAGTTAGCATATATTCTGTCCGTTCTGATAAGTGCTCGCCGTCTTATATATATATATAGTGTGTGTGTGTGTGTGTGTGTGTGTGTGTGTGTGTGTGTGTGTGTGTGTGTGTGTGTGTGTGTGTGTGTGTGTGTGTGTGTGTGTTTATCTTGGCCAGCTGGTCTAACCCAGATTGAAGAGGAGAAGTCTGTGTGTCAGATAGAGCATTGCTGAGTGGCCTGAAAGTATCCACCAGTTTTAGCAAAAGATTTTAAAATGTTCAAAAATAAAAAAGATGTTTTGATCGATAAAGAGCCGCTCATCCACTTTATGGGGTGCAGCGTAATTGAAGTCTGTGCATGAAAGAGCAAAAGCTTGTCTTTGCTCTCCACAACAGACAAATCTGAGTTTCTCATCATCTGCTTGTGTATAAGGAAAGCCTTCTCCGTGGTCTTACTAGTCAAATCTGAGAAGAATGTAAGATAAGGGAATTGGAATAAAACTGAAATATACTACAGAACAGATGGTGTTTTCAAAAATATGGTGAGAGTATGGTGAAAATGTTAAATCAGTTTAAAGTAAAAGACATTTATAACCCATTTTAGTTCCATAAATTAAAAGTAAAACGGAGAATTCAATGAGAGAAAAATTCCTAGTCCGTTCTGATAAGTGGACGGCGGACTGGACTGGATACCGAAAAAATGCATTAATTACAACAATAACCTAAAACAGTGGCCTCATGACCTTTTTAAGTTTTTTTTAAAAAAAAATTATACTGGATAAGGACTAAAAAATATAAAAAATGTAGAACTTGCTTCATATAGTATACGGATTCACAAATATGCAAATTAGCCCCGCCTCCACTCAATCACACAAGCTCAGAATAATACCGGATCCACTCGGTCAACTTTACTGTAGTAAATGCTGCACAATGGCAAGTGGAAATACTGGTTAAATTCAGCCATATATGTTTGAACCAGAAACTGATTCAGAAGGAGTGGAAAAGTGAATTATACAGGCTTGTCAATGCATCAGAATGGTCATGCATTTTATGTATCGCTCTCTACAATGTCGGACACATAACGGTAATTAACATGATTAGCCTTTTGCTTGACGTGTTGTCAATGTTACATAAACCATGTTTCCGTTCGCCATGACGGCTGCCTTCTAAAAATCAACATCCTTAATGCTTTGAACAACCCAGAACATCAGTGGATAAAGGCATAAAGTTCATCACAACAACGTTGCATATTAATGATATGCTAAAGCCCGCTCGCACGCTGACGGGATTGGTTGCAACATATAAACAACATTAAAAACTTGATTTTCACCACAGGGGGGAGGAGGTTTTTCATTTTCATTTAATATACTGAAATAAACTAAAACTGAAATAAAGACATATTTTCAAAAAACTAACAAAAATTGACAAATTTAATATAATTTTAACAAAAATTTCTGTTTTTGATTTCATTTTATAGAAATAAAAACCACAGGCCTAAAACAATGTCAAGGTATTTGGTTATTGGTTGACATCATTGGCCCCGCCCCCACTGGGCCTATATGACATCATCTGAAAAGGAAAATCATTTCAGAGGCGGAGCCAGTTATTTGAAATAGCATGCACTGATGAATTGTGCACAATATGATCAGGAACATGTAATGTGGAAGTAAATATGCCATTTTGATTTCCTGTTGACTGTCAACATGACGCAGAGGTACAAGATGCCGTCTAAGAAGGCATCGCTCGAACAGGTAGGGACACTCGCAAAGATTCTGGTGATAAAAATAGGCTTTTGTTCACTCTGAGGTGTTTCTGAGATGCAAGTAATTTCACAGAAGCAGCCTCGGGGTCTCGCTCTGTGTGTGTGTGTGGCAGAGATAGAGCCACACACAGAGTTGCCCTTAGACAGAAGTAATAATATTTCGAAGGCGCTCCGGGGCTGGGTCTCACAGTCCATTCAATACATGAGAGGGACCAATGTGTTTGTGTGTTTGCAAGAGGAACACAGCCATGGTGGACCAGAGAACTATCGGTGGGAGAGAGAAAGAGGAAGGGAGGTACAGAAGGCCAGGCTGTTTTGGGGTAAAAGTAATATCACATTACTCCAAATATTCCAAATCCAAAAATAGACATAAAATTGTTACATGTACTCACTATAGAGTAGTGTTGTAGTCAAGACCACCTAAACTGAGACCAAGACTAGACCAGCAATCCTCAAAATCATCTAAAAGATCCATATCTACTGTCTGAGAAATGTCTTATATATCAATAAATACAATTAGAGTAATAAGACACTATATAGAGCGGTTACCAATCAAATCACTAACTATAAAATGAATATTTGTTGCAGAGGTGGCACAGAAGTTGCTTCTGAATTGGTACAATAAGACCTGCATAAATAATGTTGAGATTATTGTTTTAAAAGTAACATTTTGAATTTATAAATATGATGGGGAAAAGAAATGATAGGCCTACTTTTAAATATGAAACTGAAACTGCCAGTAGGTGGCGACAAAACACTTAATGAGTGAGTCAATCATTTATTCAAGGAATTTGTTGTAAACAGTTGATAATCAGCATTATATCAGTTGCTGATTCATTTAGTAACGAAACAAAAGTTCTGCTATGGATTTGTTTAGAACTATATTCGTTGTCGAAACATCAAAAACTTGTCTAAAATTGTCTAAAATGTAAGTCACTTAACATTAATTTCTTGTTTACTGAACATTTGTATAACATCAATATCACGTCTGCAATCATACTCATATTCATGAAAACAGCTCTCTTGTGATATTGCTTAATTATGTCCTATGTTATCATATAAAAGCCTGCATTGATTTCTAACCCGGCACAACAGTAACAAAATAATTTATTGATTGCATTTTAAGCATTTTAAGTTTTACATCAAATCACATTTATGATTTTAACAAATAAATCAGACAATGCACCAGCAATTTAGTGATATCCTCGCAGTCGTGGTCTTGAGATAAAATCCTGAGTCCTGAGACGGAGACAAGACCCGGTACAAATGCATTCGAGAGCGAGGCAAGACCAAGACTTTCAAAAAATGGTATGACTACATCATTACCACGGTATAAAACGTTGCTGTATTATTTATATTGAGGTATATAAATACCTAACAAATCGAGTCACCTTCATTTATATAGCGCTTTTTACAATACAGATTGTTTCAAAGCAGCTTTACAGTGATAATAGGAAATGAATGCAACAAAGATTGTTGTGGCTGCAGCAGCTCTAGAATAAAGTCATTGTCTGCTTAAGTACGTTTTTAATTGATTCATTTCCGTTGTAAAAATCCGTGGTTATTAACTTAGGGGTCGCTAACACAACACCGTTTTCAACTGAACACAAAACTTTTGATGCGCTCTGATCATTAATTTATACAACAACAATGTTTTGGTTACAAAACTGACGCTTCAGAGTGATGAAATGCATAAATTAATGAATCGCGAGTTCAGGGTCGAATACACACGCAATTATGTCAAAATGCCCGTCGTGTGTAGTATTCATGTAAACACAGCCGGTTATGTCTCAAGTTAAAGTAAACAGAAGGGTGTAAACGGGGTGTGTATCAGTATAATGGATCCGTGCGCTTGGTCTTAAAGTGACAGCAGCCTAATAAACCTGCGGCTCTGTCATTAAAATCACATTTGTGAATCAAACAAAAGAGAAAATAACGGTGACACTTTATTTTACAGTGTCCTTGTTACATATGTTCTTACAATAGTATTAACAGTTAAGTAAGGAATAATTGACGACAGGCCGTTGAATTATTATAAAAATAATGCACACCCGAGGTGGTAATGCGGTCACGACGCGAAGCGGAGTGGCCGTTACACCTCGGGTGTGCATTATTTTTATAATAATTCAACGGTCTGGAGTCAATTATTCCGCTTATACTACAGTTACCACATCTCGAAATGTTGTTCAGATGATGTATTTCAAGACGTTTGTAAAGTTTTTGTCATTAAAACGCTCTTGTATGTAGGACTAATTCCTTGCGCATCTAAACCCATGCTCCGTTGCTAATTCCAAAACGTAATTTTAGAGTTAGTAACGGAGGTTTGAGCCGCTGATAGCAGAGTAATGCTGGACACACTTAACGACTAGAAACATTATCTGACTGTGAATGCAGCAGATTTTAAACACCGCTGTGAACCGACTGAACGCGCTGAAAACGCGTGCATGATTAGTCATGACTCATAAGTATCAAATTACATTCATAACCGGCCTTAGAGAGAAGCATGTGCGTCAATATTATTATTTATTTATTAATTCAATTCGTTTTAATTAATTCGTTCATTCTTTTTTTCTATTAGTGACAGTAGACTAGAAGACTAATACATGAAACACAAAGCCCTTTTAACAAGTAAAGGCCTATCAATTTTATTTATTTGATATTATCTTCAATAATTACGAAAACCCGTGCAACAGGACTATCAATTTAAATATTCAGTTTAATTTTTTATTGATTATATAGGACATTGAAAATCGCAGATCAAGCGCAGGGGCTGCAGTTTCTCTTGTTATGAATTGTATCCTATTGTCCGTTATTACAGTTGACTACGCGAAGTGATATGGAACTGTAATGAGGTCAAGACCTGCCTGGAACTACTTTAGCCGTGCGGTTCCCTGAATATAATTGCACACCTCAGAACGTTCGTCAACCAATCAGATTTAAGCATTCAACGGCCCTGTAGTATAATTATGCATAATTACATGCAACTAACTCTCAACCAAACCCTAATCCTATACCCTAACTCTATAGTAAGTACATGTACTTAATTAATACTCAGTACTTAAATATATAATTGCACTGTAACAATGACACCATAAAATAAAGTGCAACCAAAATAACTTACTGCTCTTGACTTATGTTAACAAGAATAAATGGTAAAACTTTATTTCCTTGTTACATAGTTATTACTATAGTAATAACTATAAATTATGCATAATTACATGCATAATTTACTAACCCTATAGTAAGTACACAAAGTTAATTAACATTACTCAGTACTTAAATGTATACACTGTAACAAGGACATATTTTTTCTTATTTTTAATAACAGAAATTAGATAAAATAACACAAAATCGTGATACAATGAATGTGAATGGGGACTGGAGCTGCATGTCATGCTCCAAATTTGACAAAAATGCACAAAGAAAGTAGCTCATATAACTACTGTGATATTTTCCAATAATAAATTAGTGTGATGAACAGAATCTAATTAGATTTTGCATAAAATCTACATGGCAGCTCTAAAATCTTATTTAAATACTGGGCTTGACAGCCTCAGTCCCCTGTTCACTTCCATTGTAAAAAAAATAAAATAATAATAGCTGTTCTTTTCATTATATTCAGCCTAACATCTCCTTTTGTGTTCAACAGAAGAAAATGATACAGGTTTAAAATGGCATGATGGTGAGTAGATGATGACACAATTTTGGTGTGCATTATTAAGCATTTGATGTGTATTATAGACAGGCTTCTACAATACACAATTATTTTCTACTTTTCTCTCTCTTTCCTTCTCTCTCTCCCTCTACCCACTCATAAAGCTTTGTTTGTGATTTTTCTCATCATTCAGCACAGCACCAGTGAGCTCATCTTCTTTACAGAAATGTGTCTGCCCCCCTCCCTCTATTATTTCTCTTCAAAGCGACAGAAAACCACCTTGCATTCACCTTTTTTGCGAAAATTACTTTCAAAAGATGCGGTTACCTCATTTACACACGATCTATGTCGACAAGACGCGATCTGCAAGAGCATTCTGTGTTTTTGACGGATTGGATTTTTCATGCTCTCGTCGTCACGCTTCTTTGTGTTGTTAACTGCTGCCCCCTAGTGGTGACTGATCAACATTGCGCCGCAAAATATGAAAAAAGCCTCCATTTCTCATCGCTAGGAAGGATAAATATTATTTCTAGATATGTAACGTGTTGCTATGGTGATGGGCTCACGGTCCTCTTTACATAGAAGCGAAGATGATTCGGAGGACAGCAGCGTAAAGGAATGCGGACTCGGAGCCGATGACACTGTACTGAGAGCGGCGGACTGTTACCATAGAAATAGCGGTTCGTTACACCCCTGAAGCGCGCGCACGCGAAGCGTGAACGCTTATTTTTTTATCAATGAAACAACAGGTTCCGCGTGAGAAAGCGGGACGAATAGTACCAAAATGATGAAGAGCGAGGAAGGGGTCAAACGTGTTCAACAAAACAGAAAAGAAAAGAAAGCGGTTTTGAATATAAGAAAATCTTAAAGGGATACTCACCTAAAAATAAAAACTCATCGTTTCACCCTTTTCCCCCCAAATCTGTATGGTTTTCTTTATTCTGTGGAACACAAAAGACGACATTTTGAAGAAAATCCCCGGTTATACTAGAATATATTGACACCGAAAGGTCTTAAAAATCACAATAAAAATAAGCTAGTCTAATTACAAAAATTACTTCTGAAGTAATATTTACAGATATACATCTCTTCAGTGTGCTGTACAGTTATTTAATGATTTTTTGAATTGTTCTGCTGACAAAACACTGCAAAATATCTTAATAAATTTCAGTAGACAAAAACTCCAGACAATATAAGCTGTGGAAAATTATAGCCTGCCCTACGGGATCTACGGATGCCGTTGAAAACACAGTAAGTCTATTCGCTTTCACCACCTATCAATTGATTCACTGAAACGTTTCGCATCTGACTGAGACGAACGCTTGGAAATAGTAGGATACATTTCATATTGAATCCTTGTCATTTTGTTAAATATATTATTGTTACTATGGTGTATTTTTATAATATTAAAGTTCTGAGAAACGACATAAGTTGTGTTACACTTTTAATGATCCTGTTGTTCTGACATTTTTTTTTTTTTTTAGGTAATATTAGATGCATTTGCAAAAAAACTACATACAGTATTTAACTACAAAAGGATTTGAAAAACATGGTTTTGGAAGGAGTATAGCACTGCTGACACCACTTGACATGCTGTCACCTGCCAAACACAAAAAAAGAGAGAGAGAGAGAAGCTGAAGCTCTAGAGAATTGTCACCGTTTTGACATTTGATTCCTCCTTTCCACACAATTCATAGCTTTATACTGTTCTCCACACCCATATTAACTGCCCTTAATGTTAAACATGACGAATCAGTGTCAAAAACAAAACTTGTTGGATTGTATCTAGCATTGTAGGGCTGTGGCATCTCCAAAGCACATTCCTTCAGTCTTCAAACACAGCTGAACACATGGGCACAGGCAATCATTTTGAAAGCATTGTTATTGACAGCTGTTGTTCACAGATTGTCAAAGGAACAGTAACAGATTGTACTTTTGATTGTACATAACAGAATGTGCATTTCATATATTAACATTAATCCAGTTTAAGGATTAAAATCTTATGTGCTCGCAAAAGTGAATATGCAATGACTCAGATGACAAAGGCAGCAGAAAAAGAGGTAGTTAAAAGCTTGATTTCTTTAATGCAAGAATCATTATTGTACATTAACAATTCAATGGTCTCTGCACAGCTTTTTTTTTTACTTTTTTTTTTTTACAATATGTACCACAAGTCTATGTCAGCACCTACAGGTATTTACATTACATAATGTTACACTGGAGACAAAGGTGCTGGGGAAGAGTGACGAAAGGGGATGAATGAAAAAAAAAAAAAGAGATGGATGCTCAGGAAGAATGAAGGGAAATTATTGAAGAAAAATAAGTGATTGAGAGATGTGCATGACAGCGGAAGTATGGCTATCACAGCACTTGTGCCTGCTGCTAGAGCAGAATTAAGAGAAGGCAAATAATCATGAATAACATTGTCAATAATATTAAAATAAAACATTTGTTGCTTTTCAAAGCCGCAGCGTGGTAACTGAAAGCTGGGGCAGTGACAGGTGCTGGAGGAAGAGGCAGGTACCACACACACACACTCTAACACAAAACTCATCAGTCGTTCACTCACACACATCAAGTACTTGTATACACAGTCATACAGACATTGCTCATTATGTTGCGAACATGCACACAAAAATGTTGTTTTTGTTCCTGCGTTCGATAACCTCTCAGTTCAGCCGTAACACAGCCGTACACGCACACAATCAACTCACACAGCAATATAGTGAATGAGAGTTGTGTGTTTGTCGACAGGATCCTATGGAAGGGCACTTAGGCCTTTGCACTGAACACCGTCCCCCGTTCCCCACCGATGACCTCAACTGGGCTCTGTAGACCAATCAGAGAATGTGCTGGGCTGTGGTGAGCACTGTTATTGGCTGCTTTTATTTCCTGGTCTGAATAAAGATGGGAGGATGACTGAGGAGTGGCATTTTTTTTCGCTGTTGTTGTTTTCTTTTTCTTAAGAGCTCAGATCATCCTATTGCGTTTGTGAGTGGGCGAGTCTGTTATGACATCATTGCACTGGGCGGAGCTTCGTTTCCGAGTTCCGTTGTCGAGGTGGAGCGCCATCTCTTCAGCAATGAAAGTGTTGAGGTCCACGTCGTGGAGGCCGTTTCTGCGGCGGCTGGGGGCGGAGCTAGCGCTCAGGTGTGTAGGTGAGCCCGGGGCTCCAGAGCGCATACTGATACTCGCCATGGCTCCGCTCAGACCTATAACACACACAGGTAGGAAAACATGAAATATAAATGCCTGAAATATACTTTTTCCATCAAAACAAAACAGCAAAACCTTCAGTGACATTTTGCAGTACCATTTCTGTGAGAGAGAAAAAATTCCATTTTAACTATACCAGTGGCTATAGAGCAAGCTGAGTGGAAGTGTCACACTCAAACTGCCCAAAGCAAGGGAGCACTTTATATTATACGCTTCAAAGAATGTCATAAGACACATTTCTGTACTGCACAATGCAAAAGGTTGTTGTTTTTTTGCCTGAAAATAACTTGCATTACAGATAGATAGATAGATAGATAGATAGATAGATAGATAGATAGATAGATAGATAGATAGATAGATAGATAGATAGATAGATAGATAGATAGATAGATAGATAGAGCACTGTCGTCAGGCACTCACCATGCAGAGCAATGGCCTCCCTGAAAGGCTGCAGGTCTGTTTCTACAGATGAACTCGTCTCCGAGGACGTGGGTCGGCTTGGTGACACCATTGCAAGCCTTGGTGGAGCCCTGGAGCTACGTGGCGGTGGGGCTTTACCACAGAGAAAGCTGATAAGATCCTCACGCCGAATAGTCCGCCTCCTTTTCTTCACCCACGCCAGGACATCTTTGTTTCGTCTCTGATGACCGATCTGAATACCCAGCTCATAACTCCGCTGATGGGCATCAACACTCTCTGGAAGATGGCAAAAAAAGCATGAGCATTTCTGTATGTATGTGAGGAATCAGCCCAGCTGCATCAATGTCTCGTGGTGATTTATGCCCAATGATGTCAGTCTCATTTAACAATCTGATATCAAAAGCTCTTCTTAGAATTTTTAATTCGGCATCAAGCTGAGAGTAAGTATTTGATGTGAAGGAGAAACTGAACAGCAGGTGAATTATTGGTAATGATTAAAATAAGAAGCTTTCAATAATGTAATTATGTAAATGTTACATCAACCTCCAAAGCAATTGCATAACACCATAAATTTTCGTTCTGCCAGAACAGCAGCATCATCTCTCCTCAGGAACGGCAGCCACTGTTCTTCAATCTATTATTTCCAATCCATAATAGGCAACAAATAAACTGCCTCAACCAAAACTGGCAGGCATGAAGATTTGTTTCAATAGACAGGGTTTCCATTGGCAGGCAGGAACCAGACTGAAATGAATTATACGCTTACAAAACCTTGAGATGAGGTGCATGAAATGATTCAAGAGATGATAAAAATCTCACCATGGAGTTAAGAAAAAATAGTTTTAGAAAACACACAATTTCTGGTTCAGTCAAAGTTCACAATGTGAAATTGCACACTGAACTTTTTCTAGATAAAAAAAGAACATGTAAAGGCGGCATTCAAACTTGAACTGACCACAACCTATATGCTTTGAAAACTTCTCACAATAGCCAACTTGCTAATTAGTTGATATATGTGATCTGATCTCCAGTAAATTGAACACACAAACACCTCCCTGTTCCTGACAGCTCCTAATGACGTGACTCAAATCATCCACATGACACATCTGACATCCTCCCACCTCATCATCTCTCATTACTAAAGACTAACTTCTGAATGATGACTCGAGTTTTACTAGCAGACAATGGCGTACTCATGACCATGGTGGGTCTCATAACTGCAGTCTGATGCACAACTACTTTAGGCTGTGAATCACATTTCCACTATTGCAATCAGACATCTAGGAAGAGTAAACCAATATGATTTTAATAACTGCTGTCAGCCATATTGTTTATAGCATATGAACAACCAACTAAACATTGTTCAACAGGTGTTTTTTAAATGTCAAGTGACTCAAGTCACCTTCATTTATATAGCGCTTTTAATAATATAGATTGATTCAAACCAGCTTTACAGTGATAATAGGAAATTAAACTAACCAAGATTGTTTGGCTTTACAGCAGCTCTGGAATAAAGTTATTGTCCAGCTAAAGTTTGTTTTGATTGATTCACTTGCGTTTCAAAGATCATTAGTTATTAACTTAGGGACATCGTTCTAACAGAAAACCCTTAACGCACTCCGGCCCGCTCATTTGCACAAAACAGTGCCTGGTGGCTCGAGAACGCAAACCTCAGAAAAAACCTGTAGAAAATATCAATGCGCAAACTTCAAAAACGCAAACCTGTGAAAACGCTGCCAGCGTATTAAGTGTTCAGTCTACAGGTATGCACATTTTAATATATATATGTATGTGCGCAGGCGTGTAGTCTTTCTTTACAAATTGACCTCAACAAATTACTTGTCTGACTGTAAAAAAATTATAATGCAGAACTATTTATCGCTTCCACGTAAATAATGGGCAGGCAGGAGTTATCCAGTAAAAATGTGGATTCCTCTAGCAGTATTCAGACGGTAATTGTTTCTCATGTGGATGTGCGTAAAAATACATTTGCATTGCACGTGCATTCGGATGGCGATTTATTCACGGTGGAGGAGCGAGTTTTGTGATCCTACGAACGCGCTGTTCACGTGGTCAGTCACATGTCACACTGATTGTCTGCTGTAAATAAAATGTCATGCTTGGATTAATAAGAATAAGTTCATATTTACTTTAATAATAGGCAAATAATATCCTATTTATTACTTGATTAATTAACCTTCTGTTTAAAAATAGGAAGATAGATGCACTATAGTTAAAATGGCTTTCTGTCTTGTATTATCTCAAAATGATGAGTCATTTTAAAAATGTGGAAATTAGCAGAAATAAGAGCCTCTTATTTACATGAGGTAAAGAAAGCTGCTAGGTTTATATTTGTACGTGTTTTTCTTTTCTTCCTTTGAGCAGTGATATGAAATAATATTGTTCTTCCAGCATTTCAGTAATAAAGGTATAGGTTAGATCTTTAAAATGCATCCAAAGCGCAACAGTTATCGTATGGTGCTCGTCCGTGGTTTAAAGGATTTAAACAGTGAATTTTTTATTGATTTCTTCATAAACTCACTGATGTGGATTCAGACGGCAATTAAATTACCACACGACCTTGGTGTTTGTCAAAAAAACAGTAGGTAATTCAACCAGGATTTTACACGGGAGGAAAAACTCAAGACATTCTGAATTTGGATAGCAATAAAATCAGAGTAACCCTTATAAATGTTTTAAATACCTTGCGTCCCCATGACAAAATAACAGTTTGAATAGGGCTAATGACTGTAAAAACAGCAGATTGCAAAAAGCATCTTATTTGTGCTATGAACGAGTCATTGAATTTCTAACTTGACCAATTTATTCGAAAAGTGATTCACAGCCACACCCTTTCATCCTCTTTCAATCTTTGTTGGAAACAAGATTGACTTGCATAAACTGAGCAAACATCTTGTTCACTCAGTCAGCAGCTGCTCATTCATGAAATAAGTGCTTCGTCTGTTCAGTGTCATTCCAAATCATTTATAACACAAACAAGATGCTTTTTGCCACCTACTGAAACAAGTGTAACTTGAATTAATTTTTTTCCTTTTTCAATTTACTCAACACACTGACACAGTGAAGGGGACATTTTGTTCAGAATGCCAACCAATGACATTCCTCCTTAAGTTCTTAAATATTTTTTATAATATTAATAGCCATTTTTCTTTTTCAAGATGCACACCAGTAATGTTTTTTTTCTAAAGAACATTTATGTAGTCATTAAACAGATTCATTCAAAAACAGGGATTTGTTGTAACAAAACAATACTAATGCAGTAAATTCCAATCAACTGTAGTTCACATACGAAAGCCCATAGTATACCTCATTTTGGATGTGAACACTTCATCCTTGTCCAGTGTCTTTGCCATTTCTCTCTAGAAGGTAGGACCAAAACATTTCTTTGTACTCTTTTAAACTACAGTTGCAGTATCCTTTCAAGTCACCAAAAAAAACTAAATAGACAATTCTTGTTTTTTTTATGGAATATTGCAGTATTTATAATAAATTATTTCTCTGTGCACAAATTATTCATGTGCCATTGTAATCTTTAATGAAAATAGCTTCCCCTCCCACTTGCAGTGAAATCTCTTCTCTGATGACGGGACAACCTGTCACTCACATGACATCACAGCAATAGCAAACATTCATGTTCGAGAAGCCATTTTACTCGCAGATACATCACAATCGGGAAGAAATTACTATCACAATTTCCATTTTATGCTAACTTTAATCCCCACAAACAAGCACTTGTCAACTTTGTTGATGCCGTCTCCAGTAGTTTGTTGTTCCATCTCCTCTGTTTCTTTCTGACTAAAAAAATGAAATGTCCACAAGGTGGCAACACTGCACTGAACCAATTTAATTAGTGCAAAAAAAAAAAAAATCAAGGTGAAAAATCTGAGTGTACATGCGTACAGAGTACGCATGTTAAGGAAAATCTGGCTGTACATGCATTCAGTATGCCTACCTACATGTGTACAGTGAGCACATACTATGCTAATGACAATATGTCACACAAACTGTACGCACACTCTGGCATATGCATAAAAACTGAAGTATACACATTAGGCTATAGTCGTGTAAAATGCAAAACTGTTCATAAAAGGTTTCTCAACTTACCTTTGTATAGGTTAGTGACGGCAGTTGCAGCATTTTGAAAGGGAACCCACAAGGAAAGCCCCTGTTGTTGACATACTCTATCTGAGGGAGTGATCAGACAGGACAGGAAATGTTTACGTTGCAAGTGAAGATACATCATTTCCCATCCATATAAGACACATATTTACCCACTGTTTAAAAAAAAGAAGAAAAAAAAAGAAAACACCTAGACAGCTAACCCACCATCAGGTTCATATTTAGCACCTTTACAACCTCTCGCACTGGCTGTGTCATGAGATAGTGAGCTGCCTACTTGAAACAGCACCTTTGAGCACCATAAGAGCGCTTGGAATAATATAAAAGCGTGTATATAATGACCATAAGTGGGGTCTACATAAGCAGCTCTCTATGTTTTGAGACACAGCCATTAATTAAACGACGTCTAAATTTGATATGTAGCAAGTGGACTCTACGCCATTTTGTTGTGTAGCTTTAGTTTATCTTATTGTACCGTGTTGTCCAAATCAGAACTTTATGTATGAAAGCATGGTGTGCTGTATATTTAAACCAGCTTTATAGCGCTTCATTGATTTAATAATAGCTATCAACAAAACCAACACAGCCTTGAAACAATAACTCACAATCTTTGAACTTAGCCTGCTAATCCTGCCTTCGCCATTTTGTTTCGCATACTATTATTGTTGTTCAAATTTTTTTACACGTTTTCATCAGTTCATCACAGTTTGTATCCCTAGATCTTTTCGTCTAGATATATGTCGTTTGAGTTCATAACAGATGAGATTTCGATCACAAATCGTTATTTTCATCAGATGAACTCCTCCCTGCACTTCGCCATTTTGTTTCGCTGATAGACAACCAGCTGGGTGAAGCTTTAAATGTATATTTTTTCCACAAAACACGTTTAAATGTACTGTACCTAGTTTTAATAATAAATAAAGACGGACAAAAGATGACATTTCCTTACAGAAACTGATTTGTGTGTCAGTTTACCTTGCTCGTCTGCAACTTAGCATCAATGCTAATCTGTAAACGCCACTGGCCTTCAAACCAGCCAAACAAAAGGCTAAATAATATTAAGCACTAAATGGGTGTATCTTATTATAAAATAACCCCTCGACGTCTTAATTAGATCTTGTTAGATTCACTTTGGTGGCTATCCGTTGAGCTTATGAGTTAGTGTCCTTTGTTTGCCAGTGTCAAGAGTTAGCTGGCTAGCTCTCGGTGAGTTTTTATTATACATATCGCACCTTTATACAGTTGCGCGACGGCAGTGGCTGAGTTCTGGAAGAGATGCCAAAGTTTTTGTTGGCTCTGCTCGGTCTCCTCCTCGCTCGGTTCCTCCTGCTCGGCCTCGGCTAGGCACTGCCGCTCCCATTTGGAGAACCAGTGCTCGGGTCCGTGTTCCTGGATCTCCGCTTCCCCCTCCTCCTTCTTCTCCTCCATGGCCACGAAAAAAACACTTAAACGTTGCTGTAATGCTCTAACGTTCGCTTAAACAACTCTCCGCGGCGATTAAACCCGGACGTAGTCGTTTGTCGTCGGCGGCGGCCTCATCGACAGCTGTTAGTTTACGTCTGCATAGTAAACGGTGCTTGCACTTCTCCGCCACACAGTCGATGAAAACAACTTAACGTTGCCGAGACTCAAACCCCGCCCTCTGGAGTTGGGCTCGACGCTCATTGGCTACAGACCGAAGGGCGTGGCTTGGTGTCAAAGGCTCAACTGTTTATTAGATGCACCAACTGTCTGTCATCTGTCACGGAGTGACAAGGAATGAAGACACCGCCCATGTTTATGTGCCACCAAACACTTGAGCCTCAACCATGGCCTCAACTCAAGTACACTGAGTAGGAACGCAAGATTGCGCAAGCCCATAATGAGTCACTATTCATGCTTTCCAAAGTCTTTTCCTGTTTCTTTTCTGTTCATTACAGTAGGCGACTGTTAAACAAAGAGAGGGGTTTTTGAATATAATATAGCCTGTTGTGATTACCTTCTTTGGCCTACAGAGGGCGACATTATACACTTACACGAATGCATCTTTCGTGCTCAAACCCATTGACTTTTGTCGCAAGACATCACAGGTCAGAAACTAATTGGAAGAAAATACATTTTCACGGTGACATATTTTAAAACAACTCTATTTTATATGCATACACTACACAAGGTGTAGAACCGCAGTACATTCTCTTTAAGAAAATGCATATTTAAAAGAATAAACATGTTTTTTTAAATGAAACCGTTTATTGCACATCTACATCTAGACAAATATAAAAAGAAATCTGTTGTGTACAACAGGTATTTAAGCAAAGTTTTGATCATGTTGATAATTTAGAGGCCTTAGAAACTTGCGTCACACACAATACAGTAGGGTTTGGCTTTATAAGGTTAAATTAAACTCATCAGCAAGCTATATTGAATTGATCTTATTTCTTATAACCCCAATAATGTTTTAAAAAATAAGGTTTCGATTAAACTTCACAAAAAGTATAAGCATGTAGACAGTCAAATTTTTACAGTATGTTGCCTCAAAACCAATAACATTCAAATTACTGATGTTAAAGATGGTTTGGTAACATCCTTAAGGAGTGACGTTTATATTTTAATACTCTTAGAAGAAAGTCACCTTGACCCCAAAATAAAAGTAAGATAAAACAAGATAACATAAAGGGGAAGGGCAGAGTGATTTAACATGCTTGCACATGCAAGAGCAGTTGCATAATATATTATGGCATGTCACGTCCAGTAACTTAGATGGCACATCATAATTCATCTTCATATGTGCAAAGATGATCTTCTTATCAACTTTTATGTTGTTTCCTAAGTGCAGGTGTTACATAGCAGGAGGTGTAACATAGAAACTGGTCATGGGAGGACTTTGTCTGGAGGAAAGTCCTGAAAGGCTGGGCTGTCTGTAGACTCTTGAAGACTCATTCCACCTGGAAGCTTGTCACTTTTCTCTCCTCTGCCTCATGCTCTCCAGCTCCATGGAAGTGTATGAGAACTATGAGATAAAAATGTTGCCTCCTTGGGAGAGCGATGGCTCAAAGGTGTCTGTTAAAGTGCCAGGTCCAACTCTGACATACCAGAATATCCAGTACTGCATTAGAGAAAGCCGTGGACTGTGCCGCAAGAGAGGACCTGAGAGAGACATCCTAAAAAATGTCAGGTTAGTGTCTGTGTGTGTGAGTCTCAAAATGCTACAAGCAGTTAGATCAGATTGTCTTATTTACTAGACGTTTACATGTTTCATAAGATTTACATCTCGCATGAACCATATTCATCAAAACATACTGCTGAGCCGTCAATTGCATATCATTTTAATACAGATTATCTTTAATCTGTGCGCTCCAGAGCTTTTTGATATGCATGTGCATATCAGTGTCTTTCTGTCACAGTGTCTGGTGGTTCCCTGGGTTTAACACTAGAGGTCTCAGTTTTCACGGTGTCTAGGCATTTTCACTACACTTCCCATAATCCTGTCTGTCACTGATTGTTAATTTCCTTCAGCTGTTTCTCGTCACCTTGTTTGCACTTGTGTATATATACCCTGTCTGTTTCAGTGTTTGTCACGGAGTCCTTGTATATTGTCCCCACACTTCCGTTGTGCTTTGAGCTTGTTTCTTGAGTTTCATGTTTTTGGATTGCCTTTTTGGATTTCGACCCTTGCCTGGACTGGTTGTGAGTACGGATTACCCTAATAAATATACTGCGCCTGGACCTTACCTTTTCCTGTGTGTGTGTCGTGACAGAAGGACTCCGTCACAAACATAGATCCAGCGGTATGTTTTTAAATATCTCTTCCCCAGCCACCGAGCGGGAGAAGAGACAATTTTTTGAGGGGACCAGATTGGTCAAATTTCGGGGGACCCGTGGAGGCCGCAATGGAGGAGGCGGTCGAGAGGAATCTCGACACCATTCCTCACTCTGGCCCTTCTTTGACCATGGGCTGGGGAATTCCAGTCCAGAGATCTGTTCGCCGCAGTTTCCGTCCAGTCCAGAACCGGCACTTCGCTGTCAGAAAAGGCGGAGGAGGAGGAAGTCCTCCAGTCTCCCTAAGAACTCGGAGGTCGTCCTCGTGCAGTCCGCTGTCGTCCCGGAGGACGTCCCCTCTGAGCAGCCCGCTGTCGTCCCGGAGGACATCCCCTCTGAGCAGCCCGCTGTCGTCCCGGAGGCCGTCCCCTCCGACCAGCCCGCTGTCGTCCCGGAGGCCGTCCCCTCCGACCAGCCCGCTGTCGTCCCGGAGGCCGTCCCCTCCGACCAGCCCGCTGTCGTCCCGGAGGCCGTCCCCTCCGACCAGCCCGCTGTCGTCCCGGAGGTCGTCCCCTCCGACCAGCCCGCTGTCGTCCCGGAGGCCGTCCCCTCCGACCAGCCCGCTTTCGTCCCGGAGGCCGTCCCCTCCGAGCAGCCCGCTGTCATCCCTGAGATTTTCTCGGAGCCGCCCACCATCAGTCCTGCCACGGCAAAGAAGGCGGTCTTCCTTTTTTATGCAGTAGCAGTACTGCGTGCTTGGAGGAGACACAGCATGCCTGCCGAGCCTGAGCTTCACGTCCCGTCTGCCCAGTCAGAGACTGTTCACGTCCCGTCTGCCCAGTCAGAGACTGTTCACGTCCCGTCTGCCCAGTCAGAGACTGTTCACGTCCCGTCTGCCCAGTCAGAGACTGTTCACGTCCCGTCTGCCCAGTCAGAGACTGTTCACGTCCCGTCTGCCCAGTCAGAGACTGTTCACGTCCCATCTGCCCAGTTTGAGACGGGTCTAGAGATGCCCATTTGTGGGGCCGCCAAGGCAATGATGGACTATTTGGAGCGTCTGGCTCGGATCCTGGACATGCCAGTGTCTGCTGTTCCAGAGCCGGAGTCAGTGTCTGCTGTTCCAGAGCCGGAGCCAGTGTCTGCTGTTCCAGAGCCGGAGCCAGTGTCTGCTGTTCCAGAGCCGGAGCCAGTGTCTGCTGTTCCAGAGCCGGAGCCAGTGTCTGATGTTCCAGAGCCGGAGCCAGTGTCTGCTGTTCCAGAGCCGGAGTCAGTGTCTGCTGTTCCAGAGCCGGAGCCGGTGTCTGCTGTTCCAGAGCCGGAGCCGGTGTCGTCTGTTGCAGTTCCTGAGCCGGTGTCGTCTGTTGCAGTTCCTGAGCCGGTGTCGTCTGTTGCAGTTCCTGAGCCGGTGTCGTCTGTTGCAGTTCCTGAGCCGGTGTCGTCTGTTGCAGTTCCTGAGCCGGTGTCGTCTGTTGCAGTTCCTGAGCCGGTGTCGTCTGTTGCAGTTCCTGAGCCGGTGTCGTCTGTTGCAGTTCCTGAGCCGGTGTCGTCTGTTGCAGTTCCTGAGCCGGTGGTGTCTGTGACTGTTCGTGAACCAGGGTCTGTCTCTGTTCCGCCTTGGTCTTCACCGCCCTGGCCGCCCGAGGGGTCTTCACCGCCCTGGCCGCCCGAGGGGTCTTCACCGCCCTGGCCGCCCGAGGGGTCTTCACCGCCCTGGCCGCCCGAGGGGTCTTCACCGCCCTGGCCGCCCGAGGGGTCTTCACCGCCCTGGCCGCCCGAGGGGTCTTCACCGCCCTGGCCGCCCGAGGGGTCTTCACCGCCCTGGCCGCCCGAGGGGTCGTCTCCGCCCTGGCCGCCCGATGGACTGTCGTCTCCGCCCTGGCCGCCCGATGGACTGTCGTCTCCGCCCTGGCCGCCCGATGGACTGTCTGCTTCGCCCTGGCCGCCCGATGGACTGTCTGCTTCGCCACGGCCGCCGGTTAAGTTGTCTTCCCCTGTTCCTGTTCCCCTTCATGGTCCTGGCCCTCCATCCCTCCCCCTGATCCTCCACCATTCCACCTCCCGCCTGGACTCTTGTTTTGTTTGTTTCTTGTGGTCTTGGAGCGTCTGGTAGCCGCTCTGTAGAGGGGAGGTTATGTCACAGTGTCTGGTGGTTCCCTGGGTTTAACACTAGAGGTCTCAGTTTTCACGGTGTCTAGGCATTTTCACTACACTTCCCATAATCCTGTCTGTCACTGATTGTTAATTTCCTTCAGCTGTTTCTCGTCACCTTGTTTGCACTTGTGTATATATACCCTGTCTGTTTCAGTGTTTGTCACGGAGTCCTTGTATATTGTCCCCACACTTCCGTTGTGCTTTGAGCTTGTTTCTTGAGTTTCATGTTTTTGGATTGCCTTTTTGGATTTCGACCCTTGCCTGGACTGGTTGTGAGTACGGATTACCCTAATAAATATACTGCGCCTGGACCTTACCTTTTCCTGTGTGTGTGTCGTGACACTTTCTGTGTTTAAATGTTTTTATATCTGCAAAATAAATTATTCTTGACCTAATGCTATTGAAAATATCATTGGAAGTTTGTCCAGAGTTCAGATGTTTATAGATTAGAATGAAAAAGAAGTCCTGAAATTGTAATTTCTTCATAGTTTTTGTGTGTTAGTGTGTGTTCATGTTTCATTATTTGTGTTATATGCAGCAATCAGTTGCTTGCTTTGGTTGATGAACTGTGATGGTTGTTTTCTGTCACAACACATTAAATATAACCAATTCTTTAATCGTTTTTGTATTATTTATTTGTGTAAAAAAAAGTTAAATAATAATTTATATTAATATAGTCAATACTAGATATATAGATTGCTCTTTTGTTACATAATTAAATCAGATAACCAAAAATGTGCCTCGCGCATTAACACTTAAATTAACTGTTAAATTAAAAAGTGACTTTGTAAAGTCAAAAACACTGTGATAAATTATACACTACTGTTCAAAAGTCTGAAATTGAAATTAATGTTTTTGAAAGTCTCATGCTCACTAAGGCAGCATTTATTTAATGAAAAATACAGTGGAAAAATTAATAAATAAACCCCAAAAATAACTTTCTAATTTAATATATTTTATAATGTAATTTATTCCTGTCACGGAAAAGCTGAATTTTCAGCATCACTCCTCCAGTCTTCAGTGTCACATGATCCTTCAGAAATCATTATATGCTGATTCGCTGCTCAAGAAACATTCCTTATTACTATCGATGTGTAAAACAGTTGTGCTGCTTAATCTTGATATTATTGTGTTCATTTTTTTATTGATGAATAGAAAGTTCAAACCAATAGCATTTTTTGAAATAGAAATATTTTGTAAAAAAAAAAAAAAAAAAAAACTGTTTTGCTGTCTATTTTGATAAATTTAATGCATCCTTGCTGAATAAAAGTTATTTCAACTTAGATAGAACGCTAGTGGATATGAAAAACAAAATATAAAGCGATTTTTACACTTACAAATTACTTTCATTGGTGAAACCTATTCAAGCATATTAAAACTATTTTTATTTATTTAATTTAGATGTTGCCACATGAGTAACATTTTTAAGTTATTTGATAAACATATTTACAGTGCACACATAAGACTGTTTTGCTATTTCCTGTTTTAGTGGAATCATGAAAACGGGACTGAATGCAATCATGGGAGCAACAGGAAGCGGAAAAACATCGTAAGATGCTCAGAATCATCAGACTAGTTACGACTGACAACAAGCTGACAACTACGCACAATTTCTAACCTTTATTTTGTGTGAAGGTTGTTAGATGTGATCGCTGGCAGGAAGGATCCTCGTGGTTTGCGTTCAGGTCAAGTTCTTGTTGACAACAAGGTCGTGACCTCTGACCTCCGTCTCATGTCTGCTTATGTCGTACAGGTGAGAATGCACAACTTTACATTTGTTAGTATGTCCTCTCATGAGGATAAAGGAGTAATCTGCTCTGTTGTGTGACACATGTAAATGTTAATGCAGGGAAGATTATTATGTGATACTATAATTATTTGTGTCTCCTGTTCTGGAATCTTTTGCATGTATTTAATCGGTTTAATTTCCAGCATTTTCTTTGCTATATGTCTGTCTGTCTCTCCCCTTCTGTAGGATGATATCCTGATGGGAACTCTGAGTGTGCGGGAGAATCTTTTATTCTCTGGAAATCTGCGGTTGCCAAGGAAACAGTATTCCACTGCTGATAAGGAAAAAAAAGTGGAGAGCATCATTCAGGAGCTTGGATTGGAGGACTGTGCAAACACCAAGGTTGGTCACAAATGCGACTGCCACTTTTTATTTCCAGATCTATTCTTTTAGATGTGTGGTGCATACACTCAAAAATGTAACTGTCCTGAGACAGGGTTTGTACAAGGTGCTTAAAGTACTTGAAATTTAAGTCCTGGAAAACCCTTGAAAACTGACATATTTACGAAGAGGTACTTGAAAAGTGCTTGACTTATTTAAATACATTATATATAAAAAAATAAAATAAAACACGAACACAATCTTTTCACACAAAATGAACACTGCAGCCTGTCCGATAAACCCCCATCAGACCTTTTCTCAATACGAATTATGCCAACATTATAATAAAAATGTTTTATTTATTGAGCAATGATAGCCATTATAAACATTGTAGTTAATATATATTATTAAATACTTTGTAAGTTGTATTTTGGATACCATATACAGTATCTGTAATTTAAGTTTTTAAAAATCCTTAAAAAATACTAAAGATATTGCTTGAAAAGTGAGATCTCTGATTGTAGTCCTTGAAGACCAAAAAAGTACTTAAAAAGTCCTTGAAAGTCCTGGAGTTTCTTTTTACAGTATCTGTACGATCCCTGATTGCAGAGGGGGAAAACCCTTGCTAAAAATTTTTACTTCGAATAATCTTTTATTTGTTTTTAATTTTAATTTAGTTTGTTTTTTGTCTTAAAACGGGGAAAAAAGTAGTGAAATAATGGAGTTTTGTTTTAAAATATTATTAATAATTGGAAACTGTCTGTTATGAGTATCTAGTCAAGGTCACAAAAATATTTTAGGGGCGTTTACACGACACTGTTTTCAGCTTAAACCGGAAAAGTGTTTATACGTTTTGGCTGTTTATTTACAAGACAACAGCTTTTTTGGGGCCTGAAAACGCAAACTTTTTAAAACGGGTCACAAAGTGCACATAACTGTATCGTCTCCGTGTAAACTACAAAAACGCGAATTTGTGAAAACAGTGACATCATGCACATGCGTATTACATGTTCAGTCTATAGGCACGTAGTGTTTCTTTACAAAGTGACATCGCCAACTACTGGCCTGGCAGCAGAAAACAGTGTTTAGTCGCTTTGGCGGGTCCGTGTGAACAGGGATCGTTTTGACAAAGTTGTTGTCTGTACGTGAAAAACGCCAAGGAAAATATTTTCCATTTTTAGTACGTCCTTTATCGTGTAAACGCGTCAATAGAGACATCCTTTTATCGCAAGGTCAGTTCAGGTTCATGCTTCAAATGGTGTTGATTTGAAAATACTTTTGCCTTAAACAATTAAACGTGTTAAATGTTATTTAAAAATATAAAATAGATCATATCTTTCTCCCAGATTGGTACAGAGTTTATAAGGGGTGTATCGGGAGGAGAAAGAAAGCGCTGTAGCATTGGTATGGAGCTCATTACATCTCCCAGTCTTCTGTTCCTGGATGAGCCGACCACAGGCCTCGACTCCAATACAGCTAACAGCATCATTTCTCTCTTGCACAGGTACAAACTAGTGCCTTATTTAACAACACTTCATCACCTGGCTTATTATGTACTTTGTACTTTGTAATATTATGTAGTATGTACTTGACCTCTTCTTGTTTTGATACCAGATGATATCGAAATCTTTACGTTCATGTCATTTGATCTTTTCTCTACAACTCTCTTCTGGTCATTCAGGTTGTCACGGGGCGGTAGAACTATCATTTTCTCGATCCACCAGCCACGTTACTCAATTTTCAAGCTCTTTGATCACCTGACACTTCTCCATAAAGGAGAAACTGTTTATGCTGGCCCTGCCGGCAAAGCCATGGACTACTTCCAGAGTCTGGGTAAAATACCCACACATTTGAAATGCGGGTCACATAAATATGAATTAAAGGAACATTTTATATTAGACCCATCCAACTCAACCAACTTCATGGTTTTTGAACACTAAAATAGTAGCCTAATACTTTGAAGTACCTTAGAGTACCATACTCTGTGATATATACTGTAAATATAAGTATCAAAGTAAATTTAGTGGCTAATATCTTCACTACAGTGCCTTTGCTATAATAGAAAAATAAGGTTACTCTATACATTTTTAAGGTGTCTTTGTTACAGTGTAATTATACATTTAAGTTCTGAGTGATAATAATTCAATCATATACTTACTATATATAGGGTTAGGATTAGGGTTTATTTTAGGGTTATGCATAATAATTTATAGTTATTACTATACTAACTACATGTAATGTAATGAACACTGTAAAATAAAGTGTTACCAAACAGAATACTTGCCATTCATATTTTCAAATATTATTAAATTCATCGTATGGTCTCCTCTATTGATCAGGTTATGAGTGTGAGGCTTTCAACAACCCTGCCGATTTCTTTCTGGACATAACAAATGGGGAGACCACTCCTTCAAGGTCAACAGGTAATACACATATACAGACATGCAAATATGAGCACATAGATGATTATGAAACTGAGGGATCAACAAATCCCACTTATATAAGGTAATCAATGTTTTGTGGTATTGTTCAATCACATGAGTTAAGTGGATTGAAAGTTTCTCTCTGTTCCTCAGAGAAGTCATTGGCTGAGCTTTACAGGGAGTCTCAGTACTGTGCTTCTGTCAAAGAGGAGTTGAAATGTATCACTGGACCATCAGATCCCTCATTTGAAGCCAAGAGCAAGGCACCATCCTATGTCACCTCATTTTTCTACCAGGTTCGTTTCATAAGAGAAAAGTCTTTTAGGCGTGTGTTTATAAGTAAATGTGTAACCGGTACATTAACTTGACCGACTGTTCAACTTTAGGTCATAGCTGTTATCAGGTCAGTTATGGGTGAAATAAACAGTGAGCCATAAACCTTGTCTTTAGGATGGTTGTAACATGAAGTCCACTGAAGGCAAGTTAGACTAAGGAACTAAAACTATGAGAAATTCAAAATAAAAGACATGAAAATATAAACTTGAAATAAAACTACAAAACAATGTTATAATGTTTTTTTGTTTTTTCCATGTATGTGTATGTGCATGCTTACCTGAACATGTGTATGTGGTTAAATGTGTGTGTTTGTATGTAGTTAAACGTGGTATGTTGGAGGACAATGCTGAACGTTGTCAGGAATCCTCAGACCTCATATGCTCAGATGGCACTTAACATCATCTGTGCTCTACTGATTGGACTCATCTACTACCAGATGCCTTTAACTCTTCCTGAAGCCTTACAGAACAGGTACTGGTCCAGCATTTTCACATCATGCATCCATTCACCCACCCAACCATCCATTCACCCATCCAACCAAATATCTATCCATCCACCCAACCATCCATCCATTCACCCATCCAACCAAATATCCATCCATTCATCCATCGAACCAAATATCCATCCATCCAACCATCTGTCCATCTATCCACCCATCCATATATCGAACCATCCATCCATCCATTCAACCAAATATCCATCCATCCATGCATCCTTCCATCATTACAGTTTAATTTCTCTGTGTTTGTGTGAACAGGATTGGAGCGTTCTTCTTTCTCATCATCAACATGGTGTTTGGCAATCTATCAGCAGTTGAACTCTTCATTAATGAGCGAGCAATCTTTGTGTGAGTATGACATTATCATTTGTTCAAATTATAAATTATGCTTATACATTTTTCAAATCTCTCAGTTTTCAACATTATATTAGTGTTTTTTTATATACTAATATAAATTATATTTTATTTGTATATTTTATATTTTCAGTGTTAAGTTTTAAGTGTTAGTGTTTAGTTAAAAAAAAAATTGTTTTAGTTTTATTTCAGTTAGTTCCCAGGACAACATTTCTAATTTTCATTTAAGATTTTTAAGTTTGCATTTTTCATCTAATATTTATATTGTATTTTATTTCAGCTTTATTTCAATTAATGAAATTTATTTTTAATAGTTTTAGTTAACATAACAAAACTGCAATTTATGTGTCCAGATTCTGTTTGTATTAATTGAAATGTCCTTTCATTAAAGTGGTCATGACATGAGAAATCAAATTTGCCTTGATATTTTATATACTTTATATCATTAAGTTTCATAGCTTAAGACGTCTTCCTCATTATACACAAAGCATTTATTTAATCAAGCTCCAAAAACAGCTCGTTTTGATATTGTGGGATCTGACGTCACACGGACAAACATATGACTGCCTCCAGAGCAAGACATCGATGTATACATCATCACACTATAGGCCCCGCCCACTGGCGTTCAGTCGCTCAACGGCTGACATTTGCCTACACTGAATGTGAGCGTCGAATAGAATCCCTTATAATCACTGACGCTGTCTACACTGGATACAGTATACAGATGCGTGTTCAGTTTCTGACATATTTATCAGACTTGAGTCTAATTTAATGGAATCCTGGATCGCGTCAGAGGATTAAATGTTTGTTCAGAGCAGTTTGTTCAGAGCATTGTGTTTTGTAAATGAGGCACAGTGTAATGGAGAGTTTGCAAATAAACTTTTGTTGAAGGATGAAGCAGTAAACTGTAGCCTATTGGATCTGCAACACAACAGAAACAAGTGAATGATTTCATAATGCTTTGTCTGTAAAGGATGGCTTTATATGGGTAATGTTTTCAAAACACGTACGTGTATTTTTTGTGTAACATTATAAGTGAACTTCAAGGAACATAATGAAAAAAATCCATGTCATGACCCCTTTAATTTTTCTTTTACACAAAAAAATAAGTGTGTTTTATGTGCATGGTTTAGGCATGAGAACTCTGGGGGATATTACCGTACATCTGTGTATTTCCTGTCCAAGGTGTTTGTGGATCTGCTACCAAATCGCATTGTACCGATTTTCATCTTCTCCAGCATTTCTTACTATATGATGGGTGAGCACACGTGTCACATAAAAATTATTAGTATGCTAAACATCTGGCACATCATTAAAACTATCAGTAGCACATATTGTGTACTAAATGAAACTTGAATATGCACAGTAAGTGTACATATATATATTTGCCAACAGGGTTGAATCCAACATTCACATCCTTCTTGTGCTTTGCGTTGACCATGTCTTTGGTCAGTCTGGCGGGAGTCAGCTTGGCTTTCCTGATCAGTGCCAGCGTGAGCTCATTCGCCATGGCCAACATCCTCATAGCCTTGCCCTTTGTCTTCATGATGGTCAGATTTCTAAACATGCACTTGCACAAAACATATATTCTTGTTCTTTGTCATTCTTTCTTATTCCATCTGTCTTTCTCTCTCTTTGTTGCAGGTATTTGGAGGGTTCCTGGTAAATCTCAACTCCATGCTCAACTGGTTGTCCTGGCTCAAGTGGGCCAGTATCTTCAAATATGGACTAGACGTAAGGAGGAGGAGTGAAGACATTTAATGCAAAAGTGTTTTTGCAAGACATAACACATATTAAAAGAGTGCAGCACATGCTTTTTTAATGCATCGCCACACATTCTCAGATTATATAAGCAGTGCTGATTATGCTGTACTTGTGTGTTGTTATTTTGTAGGCTGTGACTATAAATGAAATGAAAGGGCAGGTCTTCTACGATGGCAACATTACGTAAGTTATTTATATTGTATAAAGATAAAGTGTAATGACAGTTCAGTGAAAGTTCACAGCGTTGTATAACTGGGAAGTTAGACAACCTCTTGCACATCATGACCGGCTCATACACTAAACAAAAAGCTTGGGGTCAGTGAGATTTGTTTTAAAGAAATTAATATTTTTATTAACCGCTATTATTCATTAAATGATCAGAAGTGACAGTAAATACTTTTACATTGTTACAAAACAACTAATAAATGGAAACCAGTTATTTTTAAATTGCAATAATATTGTATTTTTTAATCAAATGGTGAGCATAAGAAACATAAATTCTAAAACATCTTACCAATCCCAAACTTTTATGTAGTGCATATATACTATCACAACACAATATTGGCATATGGTATTCTTTAAATCATTGCTTAATTACATTTTTGATTGCGCATTTAAAATTCTAACTTTTTATAGTGACAACTAAACCTAGATATTTACATCTTCTGTTTGATCTCTTTCTCATGGTCAGACTAACTGGAGAGATGTATCTGAAATCTCAGGGGATCGACTACAGTGTGTGGGGCTTCTGGCAGAACCAGGTGGCTCTTCTGGGCATTATACTGGTGTGTATGACATTTGCATACATACAGTTACGCAGGATCAACCGCTGGAAATAATGAACATTCTCTTCATAACAGATTGACTCATATACACAATGTGATTTCATAAAATTCATATTTTTGTACACCAACCTCATTTTTGTTGTATGTAGATTATAAACACTGTAAACACTGTTGTCTATGTAAATTATATTTTAATTTAATCATTAATTTTGTCTTATCTGGGATGGACACTGATACCTGTTTGTAAATATGAAATACTTTCTAATGAAAAAAAAAAAAAAAAAAAAACATGTTGTGCAATATATCTGTATTTGAAGTGTATTAGGCTATTTAAATGCTTTCCTGCCTAAATTAAATAGTAAAACCGTTTGTTAAAAGATGAGACAAAATGTTTCTCTAGCAAAACCACAGTATTTGTTCAATTTGACTATTGACTCAAAACTTTATAGTTACTGAGATGTGACATGTAAATATAAGTTCTCAATTTGTTGTTCTCATGGAAGTCAAGTCATGGAAGTCAAAGAAAATATGGTCATAGATTTTGTTCTGTATAACCAAAACGCGAAAACCAAAGATTTATATTTTAATTTTGAAATATGTTAATCAATGTGTTTTCATCCCAATAAAAAAATTAAAACGTGTAGCCTGTGAGTGAGTGTGCATAAGCGAATGCATGTGAAGATTGTCTTGTTTTCCTGACATGGACAGTAATAAGTGATTTGACCACTAGGTGGCAGCACCGTTCTGCGTCATGACCTAATGCGACTTTCATTCTGCACGTTCCTCCCATAGACATAATAGAATACTATTGTAATGTATTTTATATGTCTATGGTCATTCCACGTCTTCTTGCACTGCCCTAATATTAATTATACACACACTACTGTATTTTTTTGTAAGTAGCTAGTTAGTTTGAATTTGATCCATTAACTTAGTATTTTTCAATGCTGATTGAGTAACTGTTAACTGAAATTCACTATTCTGTTTGTGAGTGTATGGCTATATGCGCACACACATAAGTAATAGAAAGCTTTTGTCAATTGGATATTTTCATTTTCAAATGTACTACCAGACCTCAAATCTGAAGGCTGTATACTTAAGTCATTCATCCTGGGTTCTCACATACTTAATTCTCAGCAAATTTTTACATTTTCACAATTTTAAGTCATGTAATTTGTCCTCCAGTTGTTGCTGTAGTGTCTAAAACCCACAGAACGCAGCTCCAGATATTTCTGTTATTGCCACATAAAATATTCACATCTGTTAGATATTAGTGTGTGTGTGTGTGTGTGTGTGTGTGTGTGTGTGTGCGCAGTGCAGTCTTCTTGAGTTTCAAGAGCCACACTGTCAGCGTAAAAAATCTTGGAAAATCTCCAAGGTCGAGTTGGGGAGAATTCACTGGAAAATAGTTAAGGTACAGAGGTGCATAGGACGAGGAAGAAACTAAATCTACTCACATTTGCTTCAGAAAATGTCCAATTCATGTTACAAATGTCATCTCTACGGCAACAATTGCAATGAATTGGGTTATGTTGCAATATGTAAACTTATACAGAGTAAGGAATAAAGTAACTAAAAAATGATACATTAAAGGCAGTTGATTAGTGAAACCATATCTATTGCTAGCTGATTATAATATATTAATTATGTGAGATGAACCTTATTATACAAGAACTAAAAAAAAAAAAAAACACACCCCTTAAGTATTTACTGTCCAACAATTTTTTTTATTTCATTGTCATGTCCAGTTGCAAATGGCACATAATGAGAATAAAAGAAAAAATGAATTTCGAAAAATTGCATTTTCACACTTTAGGAGATCTTATCCCACCAGGGAAGGCACAAACACTTCATCTTTTTCTTCAACACATTCACATGGAAAAGCTTTAGCCGAAAAAGTGCAAATCAACAAGATAGAGTTACAATAAAAAACACTGTTGTTCCTGATATCAGAACATGCTGAATACAAGTCATGTAACCCAAAATGTCCACAAACACCACAAATAACAATTTGACAAACAAATGTTTTGCTTTTGACTGACTTTGTGTGCTTGAGTATGTGTGCGCGGATAAATCTGAATCTCTCTGATGTGAACAAGGATATTTCTCCAGTATTTTCTGAGCCACGTTGCTGCTATTTAAAACCTGGCCTCATTACAGAAGCCAGTTCACGCTAAAAATGTTTTTGGGAGCAGGAACAAACCCTATAGCCGAAGGCTTTGCTTATGATACACAGCATTTTGCATAAGCAAAATTACTAACCATTATGTAATAGCACATTTAGATTCTGAATTTCCTAGAAACTGCCTTTATACGGAGTGAAGTAAGACCATGAAAGCACTGAGAGGCAATGACAGTGACTTTGCATGACTCTACACAAAGTGCATTAAATTGCTTAATGTATTGTTGCATTATTTCGTGAAGACATATGCTAATTGAGATTAAGCAAAAAACAGTTTGTGCAACAATAATCCAGTTTTTTTGTATTATGTTTTGTCAGTGTACCATCAATTTGTGCTTCATTAAAGGTAAAATTCACCCATAATTGAAAACTGTCATATGTTACTCACATTCATATTGTTCCAAACCCATATGACTTTCTTCTGTAGAACACAAAGGAAGTCGAAGTATATTCTTTTATGTTCGACTGAAGAAAGTAAGTCATACAACGAGTAAATGCTGACAGAATTAACATTTTTTGGGTGAAATAGAAATACCCCTTTAATATAATGAGTTTAATGACGAGTAATTTGTGCATTTGTTTGTACTTTTACATTCCAATGTGTTTTTGTGTCTTAAGCCATTAGATTATGTTGAAATATTTCCGTATGTTGCGTGATGTGGACTGTACATTATCATCTTGTGCTTATGCTGTAGAGAATGTGTTATGTTTAAGTATAGGTTTAAAGAACACACATTGTTTGTGTGTGTGCAGATTCATGAATGTTTCTCAGTATTCCCACAATGTTGCATTAGCGATCGCCTGACCGCTGGCTTTGAGAACCCCAGCGTGGTCTCCCTTAAGATACTTGCCCTCCTTCGTCTTAATGGCCACTTTATTATAATCACAGAACTCAAACTGGAAATAGACAGGTGTTCCACTGCTGCTAATCACAGAGCCGTCTGCCTCCACGGTCCAGAACTTCCCCACCGAGTCTGAGGAGAGCAATTAAAGAAAAGGTAACTATTTATATCCTACCAAATCCTACCAAGTCAGAGTCACACTATCGCTCACCTTTGAGGCTGTAAGCGTTGTTGTTGTACTCTAACTGGAAGACATCATATGATGAGCGGTTCGAATCAAGTGTACCGGTTCCTTGCTTACGGCAACCAATGAAGCCGTGTTCCCCACGCAGAACTATCAGCGGCCGGTTGATGAGCTTCACCACAAACTCCTCCTGCTCGCCTGGAAAAGAAAACAGCACACGCTAGGACATACTCTACATAACCTGTTAGCTGTGGTTAATAATACGGTGCTCTTGATTTTACATATGCATGATACAAATTTTAATAAGCGTGTGTTCACACTTGTGGATTGGTTCTCTTGGTTCTTTTGGTCCGGACCAAAAAAGAAAATGATACATTTAATCCTGGTTCACACTGTCTTGAATTTAAGTATTTTGTGATGAAACTTATCGAACATCTAAAACAATGCTGGGTGCTGGGCTAGATGCTCTCGCAGTGTGTATGTAACAGAGGCAAGCTAGTAGTCGCTGTACGTGTAACCCGCACTGCCCCCCTGACCTCAAGAGGCGCGCTAGCGACTGGCGGCTGCGATCTTTAGCGCATGCCTCCCACGCCGGAGTCGCCGGTTCGAATCCGGCTCGGAACGGATTGAGTAGGATGGTATTTTTATCAGCTGAGAACTCACGAAAGGCTTATAAAATGTGTAAAGGGCTATATAACTATAATTGCGACCACACCCACAAACTATAACTATGAGAATAAGTTAATTCTAAGCTTGCGCGCTGCGGTTTCAAAGTGTTTATAACGTCATTGAACATGTTTTTGATGTTGTTGCATTTACACGGCTTTAACCAACAGATGTCCTCAGCATGCTATGTTTTGAGTGAAGCTAGTGTAATGATCTAATAATCTGACAGGGAATTTAACTGACATAGTCAATATAGTGGAATAAAAACAACACCTAGTCTATTTCACCGCAACGTCAAAGGAAGCAAATGTTGTCGAAACGAGCGCTGGATACCTGAGGTATTTACTTCTCACCGTTTATTTCAGAAGGTATGAACGATTTTTTTTCCCATATCCATTTTTTTTTAATGGGCTTGACTTGTCAAACAGTGGTGGATTTTTCTGGACCTCGTGATAATTTATTCTTCGCAATGTTGCCTGCCATTTTAAATGTGCGAGCCCTTAAATTTATTCTGATTGGATGTCAGTGTTTTATTGTTCAACAGCTGGAAAAAAAATCTTTCCGAAAGTAATCCCAACGATATCGTTTCTCTATATCGTTATAGCTGTGGTGGGAAATGTGCTATTCTTTAATATTGAGAACGATTTTAGAACTATAGTTTATCATAATTTTTATCGCTATCGTCCTTTGTGTGAACGGGCCTTTAGAGTCAAAACAGCGCCAGGAATTCCTCTGTCACACACACACAAACTGAGATCTTCTGCGGTTCCAATGCCTATACCGTACTGTAGTTGGCAACATGGCTCCTTTGACGAGAGGAACCAGGTATTATTGCGCATTCTGTTCTTTTTGGGGTTGCGTCTTGTGACATCACATCCTGTTTTTGGTTCGTTTAGATGTCACCAGAGTTTGTTTGGAAGCTTGTTTGGTGCACACCAGGGTTCACACTCAAATGAACCACACGAACTGAGCAATTGCAACAGAGTTCATTTTAATTGAACCAAACCTGCCAAGTGTAATCACACCCTCAGACACAAACCTGCAGAGTCCACAGCGGCCGCCAGCTGTCCGTTCTTCTTGGCTGCCATGTATTTACCATTACTGGCCTTCAGTGCCACTTTTGACCCTTTCCACTCAAGGTCAAAGAAACAACTGGGTGACCTGGGATAAACAGACAGTTTCTTAAAATCAACTTGAAAAATAATAGACTAGACCAGGGATGTTCAACTTCGGTCCTGGAGGGCCACTGTCCTACAGAGTTTAGCTTCAACCCTGACAAAAGCTCTTTTCTAGTAATCCTGAAAACATTGATTAGCTTGTTCAGGTGTGTTTAATTAGGGTTGGAGCTAAACTCTGCAGGACAGTGGCCCTCCAGGACTGAAGTTGAACATCCCTGGACTAGACCCTTTAATTTTGGAATCAACTCTAAACAAAAAACTTTGCTTTATGTATTGCAAATATTGTGGCTCTTAGAAAACTTTAACTGTACATTGCTTTGGATTAAAGTGTCTGCTAAATGCAAAATGTGAATGTAACAATTCATTAGTGCACATTACCACAAATTTTTTTTTTTAAATGAAATTGTATAACTTCCTCCATTTTGGTATGTTTAAAAATTATTGGAAATTTTTTTTTTTATATATATATATATAATTGTTGAGTAAACAGAACATCTAGTCAAGACAAGCTGGTATGTTTGCATTCCCTATTGCCTTTATTAATTCCTCTTGCCATATGGTTCACTCAGCAGCAAACAATCTTTTAGACTCTACTATTCTACCCTGTGTCTAGTTATATTTATGTGACATTTTCTAGTAGTTACGTGTTGTTAATTGTTCTTACTTAGTGGAGGCAGAGCATTGAATCGCTCCACTTGGGGTGAGACTCCAGTACTTCCCATTGCAAGATCGGAAGGCACAGCGCTTTGTCTCCATGTCCATCTCCATCTGAAACACCTCCTGATCAGACTCCTCATCCTGATTGGCTGATAAATCAACCCCTAAAATAATAATTCAATCAGAGTACCGTTTAAAGACAGACTAGGAGAGTGAAGTTAATCAATATAATTAATATTCTAATCTGATACTTTTCTGCATGCATGTACACACACTGACACAGATTTCCAGAGCTCTTAAAAGTAAAGCAAAACTCAGAGCCAATATGCATGCTTTTTATATCTGTTTGTCATGCAATAAATTACTTCTTCTTCTTGTTTTATAGTAACTTTAATTGGTTTGCTAAGACAGGACAATCATTTTACAAATGTCGGGTATGAAAATAAATAAATAAATTGGGCGCCCTGCATGCAAGGTTTCACAATTCACACAAAAAGGGCAGTCTGGATACATTTTAGTGCTGGATAGGCTTAGATTTACACAAAAAAAGTGGCCCATTTTACTTTAATTCACCCAAATATGGCCCAGAACTATTATTAATAATATTATTTATGAATCAGCTCACCTTGGCGCATGGAGATGTTTCTTTCGTTGCTGGCTGTGAGCACCACTTGCCCGTGACTTTGCTCGAGGACAAAAAGCTCATCTTTGCCGACACGCGCGCTCTTGCCTGACTTCATTGTCCCGGTGGGGCCCGTGGGCGCGATGTATTTGCCCGTGGCGTCCCGGAAAGCCACCTTCCCCGCGCGAAATTCCAGCGTAAACCCGGTGCCCGTGCCCGGTTTGGCCGTCAGGGCGCCGCTGCACGTTAGGAAGCGGTTGTCTGCGGTCTGCAGATGATACCGGTGGTCCAAGTACACGAGCGTGAGCAGCGAGTCCACACCCCACGGCACGTCGCGGTCCACGGCGAGCTCGTTCCTCTCGGCGCACAGGTGCGCGTACCGCTTGCGCGAGATGCTGTACACGTTCACCTGAGGATGCACGGCCAGGTGCACGTTCCATTTCTCCGCAGGCGAGATGCTTTGCGCAAAGCATGAGATCCGGTCCTCGGTCCCGCCCAGGTAGCGCGCATGGGGCTCGGACTGCAGGGACCACCGGCCGTCGTCGTGGGCGATCACAAGGAACCGACAGTCCAGGCCGGGTTGCTCGCTGTCCGCGGTCACGTTGCCGTCCTTGTCGGTGGCGAGGTAGCGACCCAGGTGGCTTTTGATGAACACGGCATTGGAGTCTCCGTGGTCTCCGGACTGCTCCAGTGTCCACACCTGCTTTTTTTTCATAGAGCTCGCGGAGGCGTTGATCTTAAAACCAAACATCTCCGCTGTCAGATATTTGTTACCGGCGTTTATTAACCCGAACCTAATCACCAAAGTCTCGCCTAATCCTTCCGAAGACATGCTGGAGCTGTTTAGACGTTACGGTTCGGTGAGAATCGGGGAGCAGCGGTTCCGAGGAGTGGGTGTGACGACTGATATACGATGGCGCGCGCGCGAGAGAGAGAGAGAGAGAGAGAGAGAGAGAGAGAGAGAGAGAGAGAGAGAGAGAGAGAGAGAGAGAGAGAGAGAGAGAGAGATGCTGATGATGCTGATATGTAGGCTGTAGCCTATGTCGCTTTTTTAGCGGGGTGTGTTGCTGTTTTATTCAACACAGGACTCAGGAGCATCATTGTAGCCTACTGGACAGCTGTTTGCACCACTTGATACCCTAATAAAATGCAAAGCCTGGAACCGCTACCTTTACACGTCATCTCGCTGCTGTTGCTATGGGAAGAATAGACCGATCTCTTGTGAAAAGTGCCTTCTCTTGTGAAAAAAATAATTAATTAAATTCATTTTAAGAGCTTTACTTTAAAATGCGAACTGAATAGGCGAATGTCCATTAGCCTATAGGTCTAATAGGATGTAATTTCATAGGCCTAATTACTTGTTTTTATATGGTTATAGGCCTACTGCCAAATAGGCCTACAAGCATTTTAAGGTAAAGGCTATTTGAAAGTAATTTGTATTGATACTTGTAGCCTATGTACGTAGTGTATTGTCATTAAACATTTGTAATGTTGAAGTTGGTTGGAAATTTAAAAACAGGGTAACTTTAAATGGTAACCTATAACATAGGCTATACTACAAAATTATCAAGTAACTACTTTACATGTGCTTTAGTATAGTTAACATCAAGATAACAGTGCTTCTTTAAAGCATTACAAAATCATGTTTTAAAATGTAGCCTACTTTAAAGTTAAAAACTTTTAATTTGACATTATTACAGAAACGTAGGCCTACTTAGCCTATTATGGAAGTTTAAACCTGGAAGACTATGGAACTGGGGTGTATGGGATACTTGAAGAGACCTTCAGCAACAACTATCAACCTGTAGCTTTACTGAGGGGTTTGGTCAGTAGGAAACCTTCTGGGGAAGCCGAGGTTGCGGCTGTACATGCGGCCAGAAGGGGGCGCTCTTCGTGTGATCGGTCTGTGTTCTAACGCCCCATACTGATGGTAACGTAAAAGGCACCGTTGTTCAAATGTGATGTTAAAAGGTTCTGCGGTCAATAAACCCTATGGTCTTTCTCAGAAAAAAAGTAAATCCCCACATACAAACTCGTTACATCCCCATTGAAACTGCGTAAAATGTACTTCTTCTTTTTTTAACATTTAATAGCCTACTTTAGCCTATATTGAACTTATTTTTCATTAACAGTGTAGATGTCCCCAAAACATTTCCTCTGCTCATCTGAAATAAGGACGAAGGAAGCAGGAACTTGCTCGGGTTATTTTCAGGCCAAGCAGCAGCCTTCCTCTTCCTCTTAAAGGACAGGATATTGATTCAGCCCTTTATGCTCTGCTGACTGTTTGATGGAAATTAAATCTCTCCACTCATACTACTCTTCTTTTGTCTTCTGCACATGAACACACATAGCCTATATATCAGTGGTAAGAGGTACAATTATTGATTGCATTAAATGGATAATTGATTATTTATATGTTATTATCTAGCTTAGCCTAGAAATTGTGTTTGGTGTCTCTGATTTAATAACAACAACAACAAAATCCATTAAATCACACAGCACATTAGTTCATTTTCACACTGGCAGATAAAGATGTAAAATTCAGGGTGAAAATGTAAAATCTGTTTACACATTAAATAATAGGCTACACAGCACTAAACATTACACAAACCATATATATACATTTGATACAGCTTGACTAAACAAATAGTTTATATTCAAGCATGATTTGTTTTATTTGATTTCTTTGGTGAAACTTTACAATAAGGTCCATTAGTTATTGAAATTTATTATAAGCAATATTTTACATATTATATCTGTTAATCTTTGTAAATGTTAGCTATAAAAATACAACTCATTGTTAGTTCGTGTTTGCTTAAATCCAATAATTAATATTAACATATACAACTTTTGATTTTAATAACGTATTAGTAAATGTTTAAATTAATATATTAATATTAATCACTGTTAGTTCACTGTCACTGAGATGGTACCCTTTAAAAATATACTAATATGTACCATTAAGGTAATAATATGTAACATTTTGGCATCAATATGTACCTTTGAGGTAGGCTAATAAGCACCCAGTGACAGCTTTTGATACCCTTTTTTTCTGTAGATGTAAACTAGTTAACTAATGTTAACAAATGTGTTACCATTCTTATTGTTAAAAAGAGTTCATGTTGATATCTTCACATGATCTAAAAGTTTTAACATATCTCAAAATCTTTAAAAATAAAAAAATTTAAAGTTTACAGCTGTAATAGTGAAGACTGAAAAAGGCCATTGACAATATGCAATATGACAGTACTAACTTGAGCTTCCTTTTGTATGTTTTCTTGGGGGAAAATGAACTTTACGAGTGCATTGTGTGGAACAAACACTGATGGATTAAGACGAAGCATCTCTGTGACAGAATTAAATGTTACATTTATACTGATAACTATCACGCCCCTAGACACAACACAGCCTAAAGTAGACAACAACAAAAAAACAGCTACGTTTAGGATGCATTCATATAAGAAGTGAATTAAACCAGCTTCATTTACTCTCTTAATGAGCTGAACTCTTGTGTGGCCCAGAACTACACATTTCAACTTGCTTCCAGGCTGCTCTCAGTCCAAAATCAGCATTGACTGAGTTATACCCATAATCTCTGCTAATGAAGCAGCGTAAACGGCTCTCGATTTAATGAGGTTCATCTGTCAAACCCAACTAATGAAACCATTAAGTGAAAATAACATCCTAAAATATATAATGCTGAAAGCAAGATTTTGTTTTTTCTCCCCAATTAACTCAAAAAGTAGCAGAAAATATCAGTATTGTCGATCTATGTGCATGGCAGGTTTCTCACTTTGAGGCTAAGATACTTTTGTAAACCAACTCACACAACACATGTTGCAATCTCATGTTTTTGAATGAAATTCAAAAACACGAATGTCCTGTTGTCTGTTGAGGATTTGTGCCCATGATAAGGCAAGTATTTCAAGAAGTCAATGCATCTTTAGAGTGCTTGTTCTGTGTGTCATGAATGTGTCCTTGCATAAAATGTTGCATGATCTTCTTAGTCAAACTCAACAGCTCTCTCTGCTGATGATATTGTAGAAGTTAGATTTTTCAGCATCATTACTCTTCAGTGTCACAAGATCCTTCAGAAATCATTCAGATTTTCTGCTTAAGAAACACTTCTTATTATTATCAATGTTGAAAAAAGTTGTGCTGCTTAATACTGATCATTTTAAATATCATTTTAAAGTGACATTATAAATGCCTTTTTTGAAACTTTTGATCAATTTAATGTCCTTATTATTAGTCCTTATTAGTATTATTATATTTTCTTAAGTATCTTACTGCCCACAAACTTTTAAAAGATAGTGTATTTTTATTCAATATAATTACATAATTTTTTATTTAGTTATTCCTTTATATCTTTTTAAAGCCACATCATAAAATAAGGAAATATAATGCTAATGCAGTCCACACAAAATAACCACAATTAAACATATTTCCATCCCCTCTTAACATTTTTCAAACCAAATCTTTTAATTTTCTTCATGGGAGAGTGCTAAAATTGAGAATCTGATTTACATGATTGCATTCATGGATGCAAGAGTGTGAAAAGTAAAATTGAAACTTTTTTTTTTAAATGTGCCTGAGTTTGTGCATGTTCTGACACATATACATTCCTGGAATGACAGCGAGTGACCACCTCTCTTTTCCTTATAAGTACAATCAGAGAGCTTATTTGCAACACTAGGCTGTTTCATTTTATGAAAGTATGAGAGCTACTTGCCTTATGTTATACTGTCATGTTCAGTAATTAGATAGCATAAAGTTGGCTTCTAACACATATCTCAAATTCCCTCTGAGAGAGCTTAAGTGGGACTGAACAATTGGAAAATACCTGGGAAAGGATACCTGTGGAAAACAAATATTGGGGTTATATATCATGAGGCATATATACCTTATATAACTTACTCAAGATCAATCATGCTTAGTTTCCTTTTGTGAACCTCAGTCATTTTGGTTATATTTCCATATTAGGAGTCTACCTGTTCCCATTGCTTATAGAGAGCAGCATCCACCAGTCCATCCCATCAGACCTTTGTGTGAGTGTGTGTTACCTGTCAATGTTTCCATATAGGGTACTCAAGGTTTGATGGGTGGAGACAGTCAGTATAGGCCACTTTTAGTGTTTCTGTATGTTATCTTTTTGTGTATTTCAATTCTCCTATGTTGTTCCAGTAATTGGACACAATAATTGTTTTAAAAAAAAAAAACTATAATGAATAAATACAATGACAACAGAAAGAGAAACAGAGAGTGCCAATCACTCTTTCTAATTTCCGCTTTAAGGAGTCACGTGACTTCGCCTTGGCGTTCCAAAGAATACCATGTGACTCATCCAGAGATTGCCTTTTAAGGAGATTGGCTGAATATCTCTTAAAGGGGCCCTGAACACGCTGTCTTTGTAAAAACAAGAAACAACACAAAGGTTATCTTCTTCCTTTATATTGGGCAGCATGTGACATGTTTGAACTCTGTATATGGCTATATGGAAGACAACTTTTCATTTGGCTCTGTGTGTATGTTGGTACCCTCCATCACAATAAACATGCCCTTATGTCAAAACAGCTGCTCAAACTAATAAATGAATGAACAATCACACTTTACAAGCTTACCAACCAGTTTATACGCTATAATTATTTCAGAGAGTAGACTAAATTAAGTTTGGCTTACTTTATATTTCCTTTCTGATACAAGCGCCTGCGACTTCCTTTCAAATGTGTCACATGCTGTGGCTGTAAGACTTTAAGTCGTCTATCTCTCTTCCTCTTCCTCTTTCTGTTTGAAACATCCATATAAGGGCTTCAGTAATCTGCTGATGAGAGAAACAATATAGAATCTAAAACTGATAAAACAGCATCATAAACACACACACATATGCCATTCTTATTACTCTTACCATGATAGGCATGGACCCCCACACCCTAAACAACAACCTGATACTCACACACACCCACCAGGAAACAATGAATGCTGTACCACTACATACATCACTTTGTGAAATATTTTGTGGCAGTAGGCTGTGTGACTCAGTGAGCATTAGGTGTAACATTAAGATTACACAGTTGAGTCACCTTCACTCTGGGATCCGGTACGGTCAAAATTCAGTGTTAATATTGATGCACGCATGTTTAGGTTTGCGGAGGGCAGGTGTATTGGTTGTGACTGCAGTTAGAAGAATCATTCCAGCCATCTCTTGATGACAAGCTTTCATCGATAGATAGATAAATCACTCACTAGGCTGTTGACCTGTTGACCAAACACTACACTGTGGTGGGATACTGATACTTTAATATATAGCTCCTGAATAGGCCATTAACATAAAATACACAATTTGGCTGTCTTTTTAGTTCAACACTGATAAGATAAGGCAAGAAATGCAGAGCACCCCAGACAAGACGTGTTGCTACGCGTCTCAGATTTTCTTCTATTTATAGCACCTATAGGTAAAAAAAACTAAAAAACTAAAACATAAACCAATAAAGGATTAACATAAGCCTATATCTCCCCCTGTAAATCCTAATAAATATATATGGGATCTCATTTGAATAGTATAATAATATTTTTCTATCATTTTAATTAATTTTTTTGGATGACATTTGGGGCTAATCCCAAGTTATCACAGTTAAACTAATAATAAACTTAAATGAGTTAACTATTGTTACCCTGGAAAATATTCAAAACGTCTGCATTCAACATTTAACAAATATTTAAGACACAAACCGGTATTTATAAATATTATAAGTAATTTATGCTGTATTTTGCTACCTTTATTGCAGCAGCAGCGTGAAACGTAATCGGTTTCGGTTATGACGTATTACGCAAAAGCCGGGTTGACAGGAAGTGAGTGACCGGTCCAGGCGACTCGCGAGCAACATGCCCTTGTTTTCTATCCCCTGCTTTGCAGACAACCCGAAACCATAAAATATTCCAGAATTAGTTGATCTCAAATACTGTTGAGCAACTATACAGGAGACACCGGTCCAAACGAAGATCGTCTGAATGACCCCTGATGCATCCACAGACTGCAGCTTTAAATGCACATATTACGAACGGATCCAAAGCATTGTGCACAAAAGTGCCCTGCGATTATATGAAACAGTTGCTAATGAATATGTTTTAATATTGATTTACAGTTGATTTTACAAATTATCATGAGAAATATCTGTCCTTTAAATGAGAGCCACGCCCACGTAGTTCATCTAATGATCCAAACTGACCCAATACTAACAATGAGTCGTTTTATGAACTGATCCTGCATTAATTGCTTTAAATTAGTTTATGTCAAATAATGACTGAAAAGTAAGCAGCTCAGTCAATGTTAAATAACCCTCTGTTCTGTACCAATAATAACAATGACTCGCATTAGGTTCCTACACTATGGTCATTTACAGTGCAATAACATACATTAAAAAACAATACATTTAAATTGCACTAGGGCAAAATGTCGTAATACCAGTGCGTCCTGTCATTCCTGCAACCTGATTAAAGGCTTATTTAAATGTATTTGATCCATCGCTAGAGTTTCAGTGAGCAAATTGTTCAGTCGCTATGTAAAACGTATTGAAAAATAAGCCACAAACTTAGCATTCAAGACTCAATCTTAAGGCATTTTCACTGCGCCCTATTTCAAATTATTGAAACATTCTTAATGAAAATCAGTAATATATATGCTTATGTGGTATTAAATTGACTTTTCATTGCTTACTTTTTTAAAGAATTCTGCCAGTTCGATTAGCCCTGCCATACAACTCAATCAGAACTTGAATTTCAAGCAACTAGCTTGAAACTCGCCAAGTGGACGACGGCTGGCCAATCAGATCACTCGATGCCGAAAGTTTACCTTATATGGAAGGAGCCGGCCCCAGCGCCGGGTATAAAGCTGTGACCCACCTCACACAGAGTATTGTGAGTTTTCAGTGCACGCTGAGAAGAGCTTCATACCCCTTGTTCACAATAACCTACTAATACACAGGTGAGAATGCATTTTAAACAGTATTTTGTGGTATTTGGTATCATGATGTTAATAATGTCGCTAGTTGGAGGTTTATTTATTTTTTTAATTGTTTAAGCTACGCATATTCAGTTCATATTGGTATGTGATTTGATTTGTGAATGCAGTTTGAGTAACGTTAACCTCAACCGTGTAATTTCAACGTGGTTTTATTTTATAGTTCTACTCTTAAGGTTACAAATATTTTGTGCTTTTATAAATCTTTCAGTAACGTTAGTATTAACGTTAACCGGTTGCAATTCTAGCTATCTTAGTTGGAAGGACTTAATAGTAAATCTTCTTTTTGTCACTAGAGGGGCTTAAATCCACGCTTTGGGCGTGAAATGCCCTTTTAATTGATCCATATAATGCAGTTAAATGTGGATTTAGTGGCGTAGTTTCCTCCGTGTCTGTGTTCGCAGTTTGAATGGTGGGTGTGGCTACTATAAAGCATTAACCGGCATATTTAACACTACAGCCGTTTGGTTCGCTTAACTGTGGTTTAACGTAAGTTAACGTTAACTTTAAACGTTTAATATAACGTTATTAAGTTTCTCGTTGTTAACCGTTTGGCTACAATACACTTTACAGCCTTGTCATCCCTAAATCACCAAATAAGATGGCAGCGCTTGTAGTATCTACTGAAATGCCTGCAATACAGATCATTTTGATAAAGAGGTTAGTTTTTCAGGCATCAGGATTACAATGGTGGTCGTTTGGTAAAGCGCTTATCTCGGCCTTTGAAACTGGGAGTGGTCGTGTCCGTTGGTCTGATTCCACGCGCTGAATCGGCGGCATTGAGCTGCTCGAACTTATTGCCATATAAGGCAATAGTGAGACTGCCTGACCACTTCCTTTGTCTCAAATCGCTTGGTTTCAACCCTGCGCCTCTGCGCCGCCTACTGGACAGTCATCACATTACTCAAGCACCATCGCTGCCTGTTAAAGAAACTAAAGGATTGCAGTATTTTAACGATTTCACTTGTTTTTTTGTACAGCCATGGATGAGGAAATCGCTGCCCTGGTCGTTGATAACGGCTCCGGTATGTGCAAAGCCGGTTTTGCTGGAGATGATGCCCCTCGTGCTGTTTTCCCTTCCATTGTTGGCCGACCCAGGCATCAGGTAACTATTTAGTCATTTTATGTTCATCGGGGCATTAGTCTCATATTAAAACGTTAGAAATTGTTAACTCATCTGCATAAATGTAGAATTAAAAACAAAGTGGCATAATAATGGTAAACATTTCAAGTGCAATTTATATTGTATAGATTTTTTTTTTCAAAGCAGCTTCACTGTAGTGACAAGAGTTTTGCATAATTCAATTGTAATTTTACTTCAATTTCAGCTGTAAAACAGCTCTACAGATGGTAGTGTCATTAAGCTCAAATTCAGTGGTGTTAATGTTGCGAAGTCCTTAAATTGACACCTTAAAAAGCAGCTCTACAGAGTATAAGTGTCATTTATCTATCAGATGAGAACTTTAAATTGAACTGTCAGAGCAGTGAAATTAAATTTTTCTGAATGTAACAGTCTTTTAAACATGTATGCTTAAGTAATCTATGCCTTAAAGATTTAATCTGCTTGGTTTTGACTGGGTTGTTGACTAATCTTTAATTTCCCTTTCTCTAGGGAGTGATGGTTGGCATGGGACAGAAGGACTCCTATGTGGGAGATGAGGCTCAGAGCAAGAGAGGTATCCTGACCCTCAAGTATCCTATTGAGCACGGTATCGTGACCAACTGGGATGATATGGAGAAGATCTGGCACCACACCTTCTACAATGAGCTGCGTGTTGCCCCTGAGGAACACCCTGTCCTGCTCACAGAGGCTCCCCTGAATCCCAAAGCCAACAGGGAGAAGATGACACAGGTGTGTTTTTGGGACTCATTCATATGACCCCACTATTTGGCTTTTGTTCCCTCTGTTCATTTTCTTTTCCATCCATTTCCTCTCAGGCTCTCTGTCCTCTACCATGAACTCTGTTACGAGGTTCAAAAGGTTCATCCATCTTTGCTTCCTTCCCCCCCCTTTTCTTTCTTGCATGGTAGCTTTTCTAACACTTCTTACTAGCATTGTCCTGAGTGTGAACCGTTTTAGCATGGTGTGCCGGGGAGGTTTCCTGCCCAGTATTGCTTCCTTAACCTTGTATTGGTTTGTATTTGGAAGTGTCTAAATGGGATTTTCTTTTCTTTTTTTTAAAACTTACTTTGCTCTTTCCTACAGATCATGTTTGAGACCTTCAACACCCCTGCCATGTATGTGGCCATCCAGGCTGTGCTCTCCCTGTATGCTTCTGGTCGTACTACTGGTATCGTGATGGACTCTGGTGATGGTGTCACCCACACCGTGCCCATCTATGAGGGTTATGCTCTTCCCCATGCCATCCTGCGTCTGGATCTGGCTGGTCGTGACCTGACAGACTACCTGATGAAGATCCTGACCGAGCGTGGCTACAGCTTCACCACCACGGCCGAGAGAGAAATTGTCCGTGACATCAAGGAGAAGCTGTGCTATGTGGCCCTGGACTTCGAGCAGGAGATGGGAACCGCTGCCTCATCTTCCTCCCTGGAGAAGAGCTACGAGCTGCCTGACGGGCAGGTCATCACCATTGGCAATGAGCGTTTCCGTTGCCCTGAGGCTCTCTTCCAGCCATCCTTCCTGGGTGAGTTTCATTCTGTGCATTTAAACGGGTTGTGCGTTAAACAATCCCTGTATCAACTAGTTTATTATGATTACTAACTTGTTTTCTTTATGCAGGTATGGAATCTTGCGGTATCCACGAGACCACTTTCAACTCCATCATGAAGTGTGACGTGGACATCCGTAAGGATCTGTATGCCAACACAGTGCTGTCTGGAGGTACCACCATGTACCCTGGCATTGCTGACCGTATGCAGAAGGAGATCACCTCCCTTGCTCCTTCCACCATGAAGATCAAGGTAATTAACCTTAAATGCATGAACCGATGAGAATGAGTCTTAAAAAGTTGCAATGGTTAAGATGAGCTAACATCTCTTTTCTCTTATAGATTATTGCTCCCCCTGAGCGCAAATACTCCGTCTGGATCGGTGGCTCCATCTTGGCCTCCCTGTCCACCTTCCAGCAGATGTGGATCAGCAAGCAGGAGTATGACGAGTCCGGCCCATCCATCGTCCACAGGAAGTGCTTCTAAACAGAACTGTTGCCACCATTTAATGGCCATGCAGTAGGATTCAAACGACCAACCTAAACCTCTCGAACAAGATGACATCAGCATGGCTTCTGCTCTGTATGGCGCATTGACTCAGGATGCGTAAACTGGAAAGGGAGGTAGTTGTCTTGCAGGGGAGAAGCTTTCCCCGAGAGGACTTCAATGTACATTTCTTCTTTTAGTCATTCCAGACATGTCTACCACTTTTGCCCTCATCACAGTGGGCATACATGACCTTTGTTATAGTGTTTATGTAAATTATGTACTCAATACATTTGTTTTTCTTTTGTACTTCAGCCTTAAACTTGGCCCAGTTTGTTATTGTTGCAATGGGGAAAGCTTTACCTTTAAAAAGTGAATATCTTGCAGGACTCCCCTAGGGTATGTGATTTAGGGATGATCCCTTGCGTATGTAAGCCAGGGTGTCTCTGTACACTGACAAGTAAACCCAAATAAAACGTGCACATGTAAAAACCACACAGTGTCTACTGTCTTTAAGTATATTGCTCTGTTTTTAAACTGACTGAAATTACTTTTAAAAAAATTGACCAGCATACAATCTTATCTTGGTCTCTCTTTTCCATTAGGGGTCTGCCTTTTTTTGGTAAACTTCAACCTGTCATTTTATTTATTAATACATATACACAATAGCAATGTATTTGCAGTTAAATTGCATTTTGCAATTACATTTAAGGCATGGTTTAGGTCATGACAAGTAATCATGATTATTCTTTCAATTAATGTGGCTTTAGTCTTAACCTTAACCCCTTCAGATAAAATTTGGGCTTAGTCCTGGACTAAAATTAATGTTTGAGCAGTTTTAACTGAAAGCAATGTGCACTTGACATCTTAACATGTCACTGCCATTGTTTTGTCTCAATGCAGACCATATGTAAGGCACATTTATAGAGGGTATTTGAATGCTCTAATTGAACTAAGGCTTAATAAGCTCTGCCTGTGAAACCAGGCAAGGCCTAGATGTTTACAAAGGATTTTTTTTAAAGCAAAATTTAACTAACTTTATTTTTTACACTGTCACATAAATCAAACATGCAGGGAATATTATGAATTTTCATTAAGCTATTGCACAAACAGCATGTACTTGAGAAAGATTTGGACACAGTTATGGACCCTGAATTGAGCACTTATTTTTCATTCTCATGGTGGATAATTCAACAGTATCTTAGTTTTTCTCGATTGTTTACACATTTTCTGAAAGCATGCCTCATATTCTCAGAACTCTACACCCAAATCAAAAAACGCACACAATGGGCAAAATCCCTCAATCTCCAGCAAAATGAAACTTTACATTCAAAACAATGTTATTTCTTAAAATGGTATTTTGTTTTCAAATGACACACAAACCATCATATGACTAGACATTTATAAGAACCAGTTGAACACTGATGTGGTCTACATACAAAACAACAGAATCATTTACTGTATACAGTTAACAGTAAAAAAAATTATGCTAAAACTCTGACTGCTAATTGTAAAACTGTGTGACGGGTGTTTGCCCATGTGTTGAGTCAGTGTGCATATTTGAATGGCAGTGTGTTCCTTGTGAAAACGAGATTTTCTGCATGCAAATTGTGCCAAATGCAGAAAATTATGTGTAGTGTTTTGAAAAAAATGTTTTAGAACTGCAAATTGAGTGTAAAGCAGGAATTGTGCTTGACATTTAGCAGAATTGGTTCAGGGGGTTGGTGAATGGGTTACATGTTGTGGTCATTGTGTCTCAAGTACCAGTAATTGTGTGTAAACAATTGAGAAAAACTAACTTCTCTTCAGTTGAATGGACCCAACTAAGATGGGGAAGGCCTTTCATACATTTCTTGTCAACCCCATAAGTGAATTTACATTCTGTGGTCTTCAACGCTGTTCCTGGGGAGCTACTGTCCTGTCCTGTTTAGCTCCAACTCTAATAAAATAAAACACACTTTAAGCAGCTAATCGAGCTCTTTAGGATCGCTTGAAAATATAAAAGCTGGTGTGCTGAAGCAGAATGAGAAGGATGAGAAACAGTGCGTATCTAGACGCAGAGTCGAAGACCTCTGATTTACAATATCCTCATAATTATTGTTATATTTGATAGTACATTGAATACGGAAAATGAATAATAGAAAATATTTTTACTAGGTGCTCCGTACCGGAAGTATGTACGTCTCTCAAAACGTTCCGAATGTGTTACATCTTGTTTCCGCTAAATGTGTGCCTATTCCTACTGTGCCAAACACATTTTTGTTCAATGGATGAATTATACATTTATTGAGATGGCAATGATTTGTTTTTGTATATCATTCAAGTGCATGTCCAAACACATTTCCCTAAAGCGGCATGGATAATCAAATTGAAACGGTAAGGACTGATCATTCATGCTAATAATGATAGTTAGCTTCTACATTTTGTTGCATGTAAATAACGTTACGTAAAAATTTATTTATACAACAGTAACGTTTTGAAACGATTAAAATATATATTCTTTTTTATTTATTTATTTGGGACACGAAGATGCAGGCTTCTTACGGGACAGATAAGCATGCAGATCTCTCAAATAACCCCTTGCAAAATGTCACCATGATTACCATAGTTTCTGTCATAATACTATATTACCGACGTTTATACTACTGTAATATAGATTTAAATACCGTAAATTCTTACCAGCGTAAAAATAATTTGTAACTACCGGTCTGAAAGCTTTCTGTCATTTTTGACATTTGTTTTGACAGTTGTGGTCACCACAGTTGTATTGTAATAACATCGGAGATATTCCGAAACTGAGCATTATGGACTTTAATGTCACATTTAGTAAACAATTAACTCACTCTGTTTAAGAAAAAGAAAACTCAGGTCAAACTAACTATGTTTAATGACTCTTTCTTCTTGCTGCTCTACAGGCTCTGTGCTGCCTAGATAGCATTTCCCAAACTTCTGTCACCATCTCAGACTTCTCAGATGAGATTCTACTGAATATCCTGCGATTCATTCCTAGTCATGACCTGATGCTTAATGTGAGTCAAGTGTGCCGGAAACTTCAAAATCTCTGTCTGGACAAGAGCTTGAGAGCCCATGTACACCTGCATAAAGAATATACGGTAAGCCTAAAAAACACACACTTTCTCTCATGAACTTTAGGGTATTTCTGACAAACACACAGCGCATTTTTCCAATACCATTATACTCTATTCTATTTAACGTTACAGAACTGTTCAACAATTAGCCATCTTGTCAATTGTGTATTATAGTGTTGAGATGCCTGATGAGGGTTCAGATTTTTTCCCCTGCCATATTCACTGACCCAACACAAAATTAAATTAATACAATAATTTTTTTGTGACTGTAATTGTATTATTTTTATGGAATGCACATCATTATTTTCTAAGACAAATTTTGAACCCTTATGATTTTTTAATCCAAGACATTAACTTCCCCTTCCCTTCAGCAACCTATCACTCACATGAGACTGCAGCAATTAGCAAATAATCCACTCAATTCCTGATGGACAAAATCAAGTCCAGCCTTCCGTTTTTCTAATTTGAGAAGTCACTTTTACTGATAAAATCACAATAGGGATCAAAAGATTATCACAATTTCTGTTTCATGGTGACTTTAAATGTATATTTATTATTTAATGTTTATTTATTTTAAAACTGTTAAAAATATGAATTCTTAATATACATTTTTCACATATAACTGTATTTTTTTTCCCCATCAAATGTACATAGGGGAAAACAGTTTACAAAGAAAACTAGCAATAACAGCAATAATAATAATTTGCAATAATTATACAGGAAAGTTCAAGACTAAGGTGATAAACACCTTTCCTTGATAAATGAATTAATCAATTTCATGCCATTCATAGGCTCCCAAGACTAATATTCAACAAGTCACTTTTGCAATTTCAGCAAAAACCATCTATGTCTATGTCATCTATTATACTTTCACCTATCTAACAGGTTTTAGAAAGCTGACAAGCAGAATTTGCAGCTAAATATAACAGAAAACCAAATGTTTTAGTACGAAATGCCTGAAAATCTTACCTTTGAATTGCTTCTTATCCACAGGCAAATGACGATGCTGTGAAGCAGCTCTTGAAGAACTTCTCCGCTGACATCCAGACTTTAAACCTCAGTGGCTGCTACTGGTTGGCCGGCTCTACGGTGGATCAGGTCACCCGCTGTAAAGGTCTAGTCAGCCTGGACCTCTCAGGCTGCCGTTTGACGTCAATTCGGCTTTCGCATCTGCTGACCTCTCTTCGTTCTCTGTGCTCGCTGGCATTAGATGTGGGGCCGGGGTTCGACCTCCAGCAGCTGAGTGCGGAGGGTAAGTCAGCTTTGGCTCGCCTGCAGGAGCTCAAGCAGACATTGTTGACTCCCTCTTATGGGGTGGTGCCATGCTGCAGTGCCCTACGAACACTTCACCTCTATCTGGAGGCCAGCGAGGCCTGGAGGGAAGCAGGCGGGTGTGCGCAGCTGATGGTGGGCCAGAGCAGCGTCCCGCACTATCAGAACCTGCGCTGGTTCTCCGCACGCCTCGCACCTGGTGAAGTCAATCGTACTCTGTTGGCGCTCTACTTGGCTGTTTTCAGTATGAGAGTGCCTGAGGGTCTTACAGGACTGGTGCTCTCTGTGCCAGGACCCGCACCGCCAAGGCCGGTTGCAATGACGGCGCTAATGGAGAGCATGGCGTCAACAGTGGGAAATAGCGTAAGCGCTCTCCAGCTTCCACGTACATGGTTAGATGGTGCTATTCTAGGGCGAGTCCTAACGCACGGCTGCCCCGTTTACCTAAATGTCTCGCACTGTTCATCTCCAGGGTTCAACCCTCTACATGTGCTGCTTAGTGCGGGTCGTGACCTCACACCCCTACGGAGTCTCAACCTGCGTGGCTGTGGCCGAGGACCTCTCGCCGAGAGCTGTGGAAAGAGCGAGGAGGAGATGGACACGGAGAGCATCAAAGCACTTACTGAATGTTGCCCGCATCTTATTCACCTTAATTTATCCGCCACGCACTACCACCATGCTTTCCCCACTGGGCAAGATGGACACTTGTGTGGAGCTTTAGGACGTCTTGCCTCCTTGTGCTCGCTGGCACTTCCGGTGTGTGCTTTGGCGCAATCCTCTCCAACACCTGTGAACATTCAGGACTCCAACTCAGACCTCACACCAAGGTCACTACTTCTCGGCCTTAAAAAGAGCAGCCGTGTCGGTGTGCCAACATATCGACCCTCAACAGGGGTCATGGAGGGTCAGGGTGAAGAGCAGCAGGACAGAGGCTTCTGCATTCAGCCACTGCTTCAAGGTTGCCCGCATCTAGTGGAGCTGGAGCTGATTGGCGCAGGCTTTTCCTCTGCCATGCCACGGAATGAGCCGGCCATCCGCAAGGACCCCGTCGCATGCCCCTGGTCCTACAATGTCAGAGACAGTGAGTTAGCTGCTTTAGGAGGGATGAAAAATTTGCGCAAGCTCACCCTCGCTCACTTACCGGGAGTCCTGAAGGGGACAGGATTGATCGAGCTGCTCAAGGGGTGCAAGGACCTTCATTCGTTATCGCTGGCAAATCTCGGATCATTAAAGACCATGAATTACACGCAGGCGCTGCTGGAGGCTCTTTCCTACTGCACACAACTCAGGGATTTAAGGTGAACGCACACGTCACTAAACACTCCATGCACAAAATTAAGCAAAGAATCTAAATGTAGACTTGTCATAGCAAAAAGAAAATAACATTTTACCAGACTGCATCATATTACGACTGCAGCTCACCAGTAGGGGGCAGCGCCACACTGACAGGATTGCTGTACGTCCTGTATGTTTAAATTGTATTTTGTATTATTTCCTTAGTTAGAATAATATATTTTGCTCCCTATGACAGCCATTTAGTTATTTTTCCATTGTGTATTTGGGGCAAACTGTGCAGTTAGATGAATCTGGCACATTAATCATAAAAATATTTAAATTATGTTTTAATCTATATACTAAGTATTAAGATAAATGGTGCATACATTTAAAACTTATATTCAGATGTCAATAGTTTCTCATGGGGCTATAAGCTGATTTAAACATTTACAAGAGGTTAGTCTGTGATTTATTGCTGTCTTAATTCAGAATCTCTGTGTTTTTCTCCCATCTAAAATGTCAAATAGGTTTTGACCAAGTAGCCAGGTCTAATGTTTACCTTTAGTAAATTATTTATGTGTTATGTTTTGGTCGAATTTGAAAAGATCATGAGAACAAGAATCTGCAGTTATGACACTTGCACCATTATATTTTAGACAGTTTCTTAGCTAAATGGCATCTCTCACAATAACATCGTCCATGATTTTGTTTCTCATAATTTTATTTCGGTGTGCATGAAAAAAATTATGGCTCCATGTGGTTAAAGTAAAATGTGACACGCAACACTCACATAGCTTTTGTTTAGTAGACCATATGTATCTTCTTGATGCACTTCCATTCATAAAATGTAATGTAATATTATTTTATAAGAGGTGTTATTCATGCATTATTTTTATTCCTAAAAATGTTAACTGGCTTGTAAGTCATTCTGCATTTGCCGTTGGTGAGTTTTAAATTGGACCCTGGCTAGAATGAGAACTAGGATTACTTAATCAATTATTAATATATTTTTTAGTAGAATATTTTAGCCATATAACTTCTGCATTCATTCACTGTGTGTATGTGTAAAACTGCAGGCTGGAGCAGCCCTACTTTAATGCGAACGCAGCATTTTTTGAAGAGCTCAGTCAGTGTCAGCAGCTGCGGCGTGTTTGTCTGGTTTCTCGACATGGGACCTTCCAGCCCGCCGCTGTGACGGCCTTCATGCAGAGCTGCACTGGTGTCATCATGTGCCACATGTTCATGGGAGGTACCCTGGTGGCATGTAAAACACTGCAGAAAACACTGCTGGACAGGTTAGTGTTTTTAAAGAATTCTTAATAATAAGCCTGAATAATTTCCAGACAGCCCAGGTTCGGCCCGCATTTGGTGCGTGTTGAATCCACGTGTTCCAGATGTGGGCCGGATCTGGACCAACACTATGTTGCTGTCTGGGTTGTTGTACAGGAAGTATCCTGGTGTACATCAAATATTCACCTGTTCAGTGTTTCCCCCCCTGCAGTTTTTCAACATCTCGTCCAGCCCTTAGTGTGGTGATTTACCCTTTACTGCACGAGGACCTGGGCCATGTGATCAGAGGAATGCCACTTTGCCACCTGGATGAGATCACACTTTTCAAAAGCCGCGTCGCTGAAGAGCCCGCGAAACAGTGACTGTGACTGAAGCAAAATCTGAAAACAGAAAACATGTGGGGGATTAACCTGGGCAACGCTTGACCAGTGCTATTTTGTGAGAGAGAAATTATGCATTGTAGGAACACTCCTTTGATAAGAAAAATATTTGCAATCTGGAGGATTCCAGGAAAGCCATTTGTTTTGACTTGAGAGATCATTGAGCTAAGAGGACAATCACAACTTTAAATAAGGTCAGAATTTTCCAATCAAGAGCTTCTATGAACAAAGTCCTTAACAGGTTTAAATTTCATCTTAAAACCTTAAAAAATAAAGTATTGATAAAAAAAATTCTTAAGTGTTGTGGAACTTGCATCACATTATACATTTTTGAATCAAAACATCCAATTTATGGTAAATCACATGATACAATTTTGCTTTATGTTATATCATCAGAGTGTGGTCTGTTTCAAGAGTTCATTGAATCAGTGGTTGTATGCTCATAACTTCTTCAAATGTCTGAAAAAGGAAGGTGTTCTTAGAAAAAAATCATTAATTAGCATATTCTCTCAAATCTGGGAGTATCCTCACAGTTCTGGGGGTTTTTTTTCCTTCCTTTTTTCAATTTCTGAGAAGCAGGTCTCTGAACCGGTTCAAGAAATAAAAAAATAAAAAAATGGAATCAAACACAATTTTTTTACCAGAACATAAACAAAGTGAAACCAAGTTAAATTGTAATGTTAAAGTTAAAAAATAATGTAATATTTTAATTTGACAGTCAACCAATCATGAATTCAAACAGGACAACTTATGCAAATGTGAATGTTGACATCCAACATGAGTGATATATGCCTGTGTTCAGCTGGCAAGTCATTTTTACCCAATCCCACCAGTATTACCACAACACACTGGCATTCTACACGATATGCTAGAGCGACATTTAGAGCTCAGGAATGTTTGTGAAGATGTTACCTTTAAACAATTATTTTAATGCAGTGTCCGATCCCTGAACTTCTTTTGCTGACAAATAAACAAGATTATGCAGGTAACACAGAGAGAGAATATACATTTTTTATTTACACATACCGACATTGTAACAATATGAATCTGTTTGAAAATTGGCAAACTTATTCTTCAAATGCACAAATCTGGTGCACTTTGAAAACACTTTTTTTTTTTTTTTTGGCCTGATTTCACAGACAGGGCTTAGATTAAGCCAGAATTACGCCTTAGTTCAATTAGGACATTTAAGTGGCTTGTATAAGCATGCCGTAGAGAAAAAAACATGACTGGTGTGGTGTGCTTCTTGAGACCAAACAATGACACTGACATATTTTAAGACATGTCAGTGCAATTTGCTCTCAGTTAAAACAGCTCAAACATGCATTTTATCGGGAACTAGTTTAAGCCTTGTCTGTGAAACTGGGGATTACATTTTTTTTTTTTTTTTTTCTTTACCTGAGGTCCCACACTGAGATCATTTGATCTCTTTTACAAGAGAGACCAGGGGCCTGTTTCAGAAAGGGGGTTAAGTAAAAACTTGTATGTTAACCCTGAAATGAGGGAAAATCTGGGTTTTCCGTTTCAGAATGGGAGGTATATCAAACCCGAGAAAGCAGAGTAAGTCATGCCCGTTTCTGAAAGAGAGGTCACTTATACTCAGAGTCAGTTACCATCGTAACTTACTCTGTGAACCTAACCTGGTCGGCAGCAGGTTTTCTTCGGTAAACCCAGAGTTTGTTGCGGTATCCTCCCCTTTTTTTTAAAGAGGAAGCAGTGTTTAAACACCTCATTCATTCTTTCTGTACATTTATACATTGCTGTTAATTCTACAAATGCTACAGAATTAAACTGGCATTTACTGAAAATCATGAAGTGTGTTCATCTGTGCACCAGAAGTTGATGTCCGTTTATACTTAGATATAAACTTATAGGCTACTCCACATAAAAATGTGAATGTGTAGATTGTCTGATGTGTAGACATAATATTCACATTACCTCTGTAGGCCTCTCTGTGGCAGCAGAAACTGTTTCTTCATCCCCATCGTGAAGATGAGCATTTCGAGTACACTTTATAATAGGAATACTATTTGTCATAATTTCTGGTGTATTGAGTCGGCTACTTACAACTGGGGTTCTGTTGGGACAGGAGGCTCCAAAAGACAGATATTACCATCAGAATCTGTTGGGACCAACAAAAAACCCAACCTAAAGTAAAATAAATGGAAATATCAAAAATACCCTTTATAAAAAATAACCCATATGTAGACCTCTTACATTTTATGAAGGCCCTTGGATCTTCGGGAGTGACTGACTCTGATGAAGGAATTCCCTCAGCCAAAAATGCTGCTGCACTCCTAGACACTGGATGCTATTTAGTTATTTAATATGTCAAATGTTTGTAAAGTCAGGTAGCCTACACCCATGATATGCTCAAGCCTTACCTGATTGAATTATGTTTTTATATTTCATTTTCAGCTGCTGCCACATTCTTTTAATTTCTGCAGGATTGCACTATGAAGATTAAAATTAGGTTGAATAACTGTTCTTCCAGTTTCACCTCTGATATTATAACAGTTGGGTAACTACAAATTACATCTTCAACAGTGTAATTAGATTAATGTAATAATTACTATCTTTAGAAAGTATTGGTCTACTTATTACTAATGACTAAATCCCATATCAAAATTTAACCACTTGAACAACACAAGGAGAGACAAGAAACTGCACTTTTAATGCTTTCAAATTAACAATAAACAATTGCATGAATTATTCTTGAATTGAGCAAAGTGTGTAGAGGGAGAAGGTTACGCTAAAAATATACCTTTTAAAAATGTATGTTAAATCCACTATTGTTTTATACATAATTGTTCTATAGTCTATGCAGTAGCCTATTTGCATCAGATTTTATTTTAAATTACAGAAGAATTAAGAGTAATCCCTTTAATTAAATTACAATAGGATTGAGACATAAATTACAGTTGGATTGAGAGATGCTTTGTCAAAGGGAAACACAACGTTAAAAATGTTTCATATAAATAATAATAACAATAATAATAATTTATCCTGATCATCCTATTTAAAAGGTTTACACCCCAGGCTCTTAATTTCTTTCTTCAGCATCAGTAAAAAAAATTGCACCTTTTGTAGTTGTGATTGAGTCCCTCAGTTGTCCTCAGTGTGAAAAGATTGATGTCAAAATCATATTCACTTTAGAAAGAGTTCAAATATGCAGAAGAGCTAAAAAAAGAGCATGATTTTTCTAAAGAGCAGTAAGTAGTTTAACAGCTCTGGACAGACAAGTGACTCATAAACAACTATCACAAAACATAAAAGCATCCGTTGAACACCCACGTAACACACTAATAATATTAAACTTTTAAAATGGTTAATTTGTGTAAATTCAGTTATTATTTTGTTGTGGACTGTATGTAAACTGATGCAGCTTAGGACAGTAGCCTATATAAAAAAAATTATGGTCCCTTATATTTTATTAAATCATAACTTGCATATTCTGCACATATGTAAACTTATGAGCAGAACTATGGGTTCGGCATTTTTAATAAAGCTAACACACGCTGAACTGCACTGAATTTCTATGAAAAGTGAAGCAGGAAGCTGAATGGTTTAAGTTCCCTGTTTATTTTTGCTGAGTTATTAAATAAAATGGTTGAGAAAGCACGTTCACTAAATGGAGAGGGTATATAAATGTAAGTAAGAGGAAATTATAGACGAGGAGGAGAAGGACGGGTGAAAACAAGGTTCTTGTGAAAAACAACACATTCTGTGGTGAGTAACAGTTTTTGACTGGATACATCTTTAATTTCACTTTTTAATTGTTATTTGTTTGCTATTTTAAGTTCTGTATAATATAATCCACCCATACTTACCCCTGAGACCTGACACTTTTTTTTATTTTACTCCGCAAAAAATAAAATTAATAATAATAAAAGACTATTATGCTTTGTATGGTATAGCATATAGGATTTTTTTATGTACTCTTCTGATATAACTTCCTGCAACTTGGCTGTAAGAAAAGTAAAACAAACAATTAGCTTAAAGTAAAGGCAGTTGGACACACAAGTGATGCTTACAACTTACCAACGAAGTGCTCCATGGACATTAATGTGCCAAGAATAATTTTGATGGCAGGGAAATACATAATGCAAAGCCTGAAGACAAAAGCCTCAACACTTTATCTGTTAGACAACACTATAAATATAATATATATATAGCCTATATATATATAATTTAGTTACTGAATCCAGAAAAATACATGGAGAAATATTAATCACATCTATGCATTTCTTTTGCATTCGAATCTTTTCAGAAAATTACCAGTAGTTATGAAATCTTATAAGAGTATAAAACTAAAACTAAATCTGGCACAATTTCAACCGAAACCATCAGAGGGAAAATATGATACTAACAAGAAGAGTTTATGCTATGACGTTTCACAGACGGGCTATACTAAACGTAGTAGCCTAATGTATAATCATTTTAGTTTATATATGTATGTGTTTGAATATATAGTGAGTAGAGACTCTGTATTACTCAGCTCGCCGCCGGCTCTCATTGAAAATGAATGGCTTCCGCTCTCGCCGCCGGCGGTTTGAACGTTAGGCTAACAGATTAGCCCTTAGTTCAATTAGGGCATTTAAGTAGCTTTTATTAACATGCCTTAGAAAAAAAAAACTGGTTGTGCATCTTGAGACAAAACAATAACACTGACATATTTAAAGTTATGTTAGTTGCTTTCAGTTAAAACAGCTCAAACATGCATTTTGGTCGGGAACTAGCTTAAGCCTTGTCTGTGAAACTGGGGTTAGTGTGCTACGCAGTGAGTCTGGTTGTTTAAAGGGTAACTAAACCCTAAAACAACTTTTTTCAATTAATGATCTGTAAGACTGGGGCTTTACTAATGCTGTTCATTGATTCAAGTATTATTTTTTTTGACATTTGTTTATTAGGTTCTATCAGAAATGTTTTGTCAAAATTGAGTTTTCACATATTCTTATTCTGTGGCAATTTATTTAGATTACGTGATGGGTTTTTTTTTTTGGGGGGGGGGTGACTTTTAAATTAAAAAACAAAAAGGGTCTATAAAGTCGAATGGAATGCAAAAACTTTTAAGCTCTATAGCTCAAAACTGCTCCAAATGCAGATTATAATTCCAAGGTGGCAACGTGTTTATTTGTTATTTCAATATTACACTATATAAGTTATTATTTAAAAAATAGTATCACATGTGGTTAAGTTCTTGCAGAGATCTTGATAATTCATCATCTCATCCTCTTCATCATGGCGCTGCTTCTTCATGTGCTGATGCTGTTTCTTCTCTCCGGTGGTTCAGCCAAAGTTGTGCCGGATTTTGAGCATGAGTGTGGTGGCTTTTTTGCAGGTGGAAAATCACCAACAGGATTTTCTGGACCACAGTACAAGCAGATCTGCCAAACTCTAAATATTCCTTATTATGCCACATACTATGATACTTACAACAAGATCAGTGTACTCAGCCTACAGGTTTGAAGGGATAATGAACTGCACAAGAAAAAACAATTGGTACATTGAACCTCAAGTAAGTGAAATATTACTCCAATTCTATTAAAGGTTATATATCCTGTTATTGTTCAGTATTTGTATTTTGTATTAGTTGGTTGTAAAAATGGTTTTCCATGGTGTAGATAGAATCGTTTCAAATTTACTGACAACAGCTCGGTAATTAAAGTGATACCAGAAATATGACCTTTCTATTTATAAAAAACAACCCAGCATATAATAAAACATTAAAGCAAGTAACAAGACACAATTTTTTTCTAGCAGACCATTTCACAAAATGAAGTTTGATGAGTCTCACATTATAAATCAGCAGATAAACCATTGAAGACAAAAAGTATTAAGATATTTCTGTATGTAAAACATCTTCAAGGTAACATGATGAACTGCACCTGTCGTAGCACACCTGCATGAACTTGAGGAGAACGGACTTTATATATTAAAGTGATTGCAAACATATAGCTCAGAAAAGTTAGTGTTTGTTTGCAGATATACAGTTTATCCACACTACATATGAGCAAATCAGGTCATAGAAAAATGCCTTTGCTGTTTATCCTCTTGGTCATTCATTCAAAATATGCACTTCTTCACTTTAATTAAGGTGAAATATTTCAAATAAATAATAATAATACAACAATAATATTAAATAATATAATATTTTATATATAACTTTTTTTTTTCATTCCAGAATTTTATTTATGCGATCCATGGAGGAGAAAATATCCCAACATAACTGAATATTAGTTCATCACTAAAATTATATTCACGAATAGACTACTTTTTGATTTCTAATCATTTATTTCACCAGATTTTTTACTGTTCCTGAGTCTATTGTGATTTCTGATCATGGCCCAGTTAAATTTGATATAATGTGTCAAAAACTATTAGGGACCTTGTAGATGGAGGTTTCACCCAAGATGACTACATGATTCAAAATGTATAGAGTTCATTGGAATTCATATAGATTTATTCTTTAAAATGAACTTGAAAGAAACATCAGCATCTGTTAGATGAAGCTTTTAAAGCCTACCTCAGGGGTCAAATGATAAGCTACACAAGTTCCTGTAATAATAAAATGAAATTGGAATTACAAAATTTAGATGAAAGAATAAGAAAATTGGAACAAGATATATACATCAGTCAAATTCGAATCCTCTTAAGCAGTAACTGCTCATTGTAAGGGCGCAGTATAATGAACTTTGCAGCAAAAGCTGTAGCCAGCTTAATCCGTCTCAAGCAAATATTTTATGAATATGGAGAGAAGCCAGGCAGACTTTTAGCTTGGCAGATTAAACAACTACAATCGAGTAAAGCAATAAATAGCATTTACACAACAGCTGTAAATCTGACATCAGATCCGGAGATTAATGATACTTTCACCAAGTATTTCCAATCGTTAGGCTAAATACTGCATAATCTACTGGTCGGCCTATGCAGCAAACTATATTTTTTGACAATCTCAAGTTCCCATCTATGAACAGTGAAGCCAAAAGACAATTGATGAACCCTTAGTGAAGAAGTTTTAAATGCTATAGTGAAGATGAAGAGTGGTAAAACAGCTGGCCCTGATGGGAGACCTATTGATATATACAAAACCTTAAAAGATAAATTAGTGATTCATTTATAGTAATAACAGGCTACAGATTTCTTTAATGAAAACCGATGCCAAAGTTATAGCCAAGGGTTTAGCCCTTCGATTGGAGCATAATTAACCTTCCCTATAATAGGAATTGACCAAAATGGTTTTGTCCGAAATAGACAGGCCTTCGATAATATCAGGCGTGTACTTAATATTGTTTATGAGAAGGACGGCTACAGATGCATGTATTTTGTCGTTAGATGCAGAAAAAACATTTGACAGTGTACTCAGACGTTTTGGATGTGGTCAGAACTTTTGCCAGTGGGTAAAGATTGTATATCATAGCCCGACAGCAGAGGTCATTACAAACAATTTAACTTCCAAACCTTTTAATTTATACCGCCGCCGCGGGACTCGCCAGGGTTGTCCACTCTCACCGTTATTATTTGTAATGGCCCTGGAACTCCTGGCAATTGCAATTAGAACGTGCAGGTAAAAAGAAAAAACTTGTGTCCAAGCACAAACCTCGATCAACACTCGTTTTAAATTGATCCAATATACTGTAACGAAGAAATTCAATAAATTCAATCCAAATATTCTGGATATCTGTGGAAATTACAACTAAAAAGGGAACATTATTTCATTGTATTTGGCAATGTGAGCGCTTACAGTCCTTTTGGACAGAAGTAATAGGTGTATTATCTAAAATGACTGTTAAAGAAATCCCTGTTTGCCCTAAAATCTGTATGCTTCTTCCACCTTCTTCCAGAAGCTTGTAAACCTGTGTAACACCAATTTGTGGCCAGATTGGTGCCAATTATTGTCATTATTGTCTGCATTGTAATGCACAACTTTTGCCTCTCCGTGTTATAAAACAACGTGCATCCAAACAACTTTAGCCAATGCACCCTCCTATATCAGTGTTGCTTTACGAATACTATAGCATATCGGATTATCAAAATTGGTTAGTGCGTGTGTGTGTTGTCATGTAGGCTAAAGACTCGTCTTGGGTTGCATCCATGAAATATTGTAATGTTATAGGCCTACTACTGCATATTGAGAAAATTTCAATGGTTTCAACTTCAAATTTCTATTCATGGTTCTAGATGTACTAAATGAAGCAAGGTAGACTAGAGTTTAATATGTAATTTTGATTATCAAAGATGAGTTTTAAAGGATAAAATTATTGACAGTGGGACTTTAAGTAGGCTATTTTGCTTTTGTTTCTCTTCTAACGTGAACTGTTCTTAATATTCAATTGATTCAATATTGCAGCTTGATGATATGACTGCAGGACCAAACATGGCATCTGAGGGGTCTGTGAAAAAACGTGGAGACCATCAAGCTCTCAATGAAGACTATGAGAACTCTGGGTACCACAGAGGTCATCTGGCTCCAGTCTATCTGGCACAATCACAGAGCTGTGCTGACGCCACCTTCACTCTCACTAATGCTGCTCCACAAAACCCTTCTTTTAACAGCGGTCAATGGAGGGTACTTGAAGCACAAATTGCAAATGAACTGGTCAACCAATGTCTAAAAACATATACTGTTTACATTGTAACAGGGGTGGTTCCAGGAACAGGGAAACTTAAAGAAAGCAGTGTGAATGTGCCTAGTCATTTCTGGACTGCATACTGCTGCTTAGACAACAATAACAAATGTCAAATCTCAAGAGGATTTATTGGAAAGAACAAGAACATCACTCCCCAGAACATAACTGTGAAAGGTTTAGAGACAGAGTTGGCAAAACTTTATAAAGTCAGTTCTTTTGAGGTGTTTCATAGCAGTTCCCCTATTGGCAAAGAAACAACTAAGTAAAGCATTCAAAATAAATGTAACGTGTAGTCAGTTTTGGTTTCGTTTTCTCTGTGTTTTGTTCCTGTTTTACCTGCCTAGTTAGTTTACCGGGTTATTAATTATCTTTACACCTGTTCTGTTTCAGTCAATCATCCCAGCCCAGTCTCCTGTCCTTCATTGTCTGGTATCGTTTTACGATTGACGTGGTTGTGTTTGTTTATTTTCGTATTCCCTGATGGATTTATTAAAGACCATTTTTGTTCATTACTCCGCCGTCGTGCGCTTATCTACAGCCAATAAAGCTTTGAGATGTTGTCTGAAAGAGAAACTTTAAAGTGCACGTCCAAGTGTCCAAGTAGGAGTAAAGGCTGCAAGTGTGTGTAGATCTTTTGATTACTCGATGGGACACACTTATAGTCTTGCAAAAAATGCATGTGTTTACAGATCTTTTATTTCTTATATTTTCAATATTTGCATTTTAAAATAATATTCTACATGTCTGTTCAGTAGTCGCTATGTAACTAACAGAAGACACACATTTTAAATTGTGGTGCTTCAAATTAAGTGATAAAAACAGTTGTAAATGTTGTACAAAACATACCATAGGCCTACTCATCTTTGCACCAATAAAATCCGCAACACTTTATGATTTTACTACGAAATGATTCATTTAAATTACGGTGGAATGTTTTCCCCGACAACTCGTTATTTCGGGGCACATGAGTTCCCTAATGGGGATACTAGTAATACAGCTCCGAAGCTCATAGAGAAAAATCCACCTTTGCTCTCACTAATGCTGCTTCACAAGACCCCTCCTTTAACCGAGGTCAATGGAAGGTAGAAATTTTTCAACATCTCTGTGCAGTCAAAGTAAATTATATACTTCTTATTTTGTGACAGAGTATAAATGGTATACCATAATTTGTACCAGGTAATTGAAAAATTAGCAATAAAGTGAATATGCCTTTATTTCTACTACATACTGCTGTTTAGAAATTTAAAAATGAGCATTAAGTGAATAGGCTATGCATTTATTTCTACTGCATACTTCTGTTTAGAAATTGAAAAATTAGCAATAAAGTGAATATGTTGGCAAAAATATGCGTCATGTTATATATATATTCTATATCGTGTAACAAATGTCAGATATTTTTTTACTTTAAAGCATTATCTTTTAGATTCATAAACAAACTTGTTGGGTGGACTTAAGGAAATTTGTTTAAATATGTATCGATTAAGGGAGATATGTGGTGAGCCCTGGTTCAGTACATTTCCTTGAAATTGCTCATATAAAATACTCCAGTTCACTGCAACACCAGTGTGTTCTTGCCTTTGGTGTCGGTATGTAGTATTTGTAGAGCTGCCTTAGGCCATAACATTTTATACTTTATAATTTTTTGAGTATTTAATTGTAGACGTTTAATTACTACATGGAAGGCTGCTCATTACTCATGACGCTGCTTCTTTTTGTGCTATCCGGTGGTCCGGCCGAAGTTGTACGAGACTTTGAGCACAAATGTGCTACATTTTTTTGCAATTGGAAAATCACCAACAAGATTTGGAATAAAGTTAAAAGATCAAATTTTCCTCATTCTTTTGCCAGCATCTTGTGTTTTTCAAAGCAAAAAAAACGGGTTCTGTGTCCACTTTCAGATTTATCTGTCCCTTACCATTATGTCAAAAACGGTAAATAGTCACCTTCCTGTATCAATGGGTGCTTTTTGGCCAGAATAAGACTTTTAGCAAATAATGAAACTATTTGTTACCTATCCTTGATATAAAAACGTTAAAGTGGAAGGTCATAAACATAAACTAAAACTAAGACACCAACCAACGTTATCAACCAGTCATAAGCTATAAAGCATATCCATCTTACAGTAAATTACACATGGTGGCCGTGCATGATTTAAACATGACAAAAACAGTCATCTCTTTATTTAACAATTTGATGGTTATTCAGACAGTCTTGGATACTGCAAATGGGTATCTCAACACATGAAAACACTCAACACTGATGAAAAAATCAGCAGCTGATCACCAGCATATGTTGTGTTTAGGATGCTGGGTCCCAGAATGAAAAGCTATGCTGGTGTCCCAGCAGACTTTCCTTGCATAAACCAGCCTGGACCAGTATGAGTACCAGTATGAGTACAAACTCTGGTCTAAACTGGTGTTTAAGTAGGAATAGTCTTTGGAAATGTTCATTATTCATACATAATTAACAACAATGCAAACCAGTGTATGTGTGAGAGAGACACTCAGTGGCCAGGTATATAGCTGTGTAATGTGAGTGTGTTGTTGAGTTTCAGTGTGTGAGTAGTGTGTGCTTGTGAGGTCAGACTGTATGTTGAGTAAGACACTGCCGACCCGAGCATCAGTCCAGCCATATATGATACAGTCATAGTGTTCCCTGTAAAATAATCATTGAGAAAACAAAATTAGTGGGGGAAAAACACAATAAGATTTCAATATATCAGTTGCTTCTCCAAATGACAGAAATGAGATCAAACAATTATTCTCATGAGAAAAAGCCTCCAACAATTCTTCCAAAAACAAATTATTTGAGCTACGCTATCCACATGAATTTTATAAATCTTTCATAGATTTGTGAGTACTGGGACTTAAATAAAAGGTTATGTGTGAAGGAATTATATTTTAGATGTGTGTGAAGCATAAAAAGTATGCAATTTCTCAGGAAATCCATCCCAACATCTCATTAACAAAGGCTACATATAGAGAATCAGGGTAAGACAAAGAACAAAAAAAAAAAAAACATTTATGTAGGCTACTTGAATTTTGTAGCCGCCAATTCTTAAAAACTTACACAGAGTAGATTGAATCTGTTTAAAAATTTTTTTATGTATTATGAATTCACATACATTTTGTGCAATGGACCTGCTAACAGAAAATATAGCCATTTCGTTTTTGGTGTAGCTAGGGCCTCAAAATGAGGGGAAATTTCTAAAACCACAAACTGTTTATTTTAATTTGAGACAGTGCTGACTTATTATGGTGATTGTGACAGAAAAGAATAAGCCCAATTATTTAAAAAACAAAGCAAAAACTACAAAGCTCACCAGAGCATTTGTGCTTCAAGACATTGAGTTTGAAGGTTTTCGCATTTCTGATTTTAAAAAAAGTATTCCGTAATGGATTTTTTTTGTATTAATCATAACTAACATTGCTTTTTCTTGCAGGATTAACATTTATGCTTTTGAGAATGAAATGTCCCCAACACTTGGGCAAAAGTTAGTGCGTGTTGAATTAACGGAAGCAGATGGACAAGACTAGACGGCTGTATATTTAAATATATTTAACCTCATAACTTAAACAACAAGCTGAAATAAAATAAAAAATCCAGTTTGCTTTGCCCAGAAACAAAGGAGAGGGTTTGCTGTATTGCCAATCATATTAGAGAAAAATTTAATGAATCATGTCACCTTTGCCATGTTCCGATTCTATATAAACTGTTTTACTCTTTTTGTCATGGGGATTCTCTCTGAGATCCTCCGGCCGTGATTAAAAACGTCTTCTAATGCATTGTCTGGAGTCTGTCTGATAAATGCTGCGCAGCACGCTAAACACCAAAGATTTTATTTCCATTCCTAAGTGATAGTGTTTATAGGGGGCGAGGCGTCGTGACTTAACAGAGTCTGAAAATAAATTTGGATTGGTGGTACCAATCGCAGGTGTCTGGAAGACACAGGGTATTTAACTTAAGTCAGGTGTGTGTAGGGGAATATCTACCACACTACACATTTCGCTCACTCTTTATGTGTGTCTGATATACTCACCCGCCACTTCTCGCTGCTGAAGTGGCACATTGCCGGCCGCCTGTATCATTGGTACAGAGCCAAGGTACCCGTTACTGATACCCAGCATCGTGGAGAGGCAGCAGGGCCAGGCGGGGTGCGCCAGCAGGGGGCGCTGCACAGGAGACACACACATTACAAACAGGGGCAGGAAGAGAACACGAAAACACGAACACACCAGCAGCTGCACACCGCCCCACTCGTACGGACACGCTGCCAAGATCTGAAGAGAGGGAGAGAGAAATAAAGTCACCATGAAATTAAAATGGACAATTCTTGGTTTTTTATGGAATATTGCACTATTTATTATAAATGATTTATCCTTGAACAGTTTTTTTGAATGTGCCAGTGATATTAAAAGACCAAATTCAATATATAATTCAATTGATGAAGCATTATATACAGGTTTTCCAAAAGACTTTATAAAGAAAACACTTAACCATTTAGTGTGTTGCATTCATATTCTGGGCTCATCTGCTCACCTGTATTATGGTATGCATCATCAATAAGGTGTACACTGAACTTGATCTTTCATTTCATTATAAGTACATTAAGGCATTTTAGGTCTTTTTGCAGGTAAAGTGATTGAAAAACTGCGGCGGGACCATTATATGGATCGCAAGTACCCAAAACTTGAGCTTGAAAAAATATACAGACTCGAGCTACAGTTATGTGAATGTTTTGCCCTCCAGGTCTCCGTACCAGTCACGTCACTGAAAACTATAAATAGTAAACCACAGCAATCCTATCATCCAAACAATTCCCATTATTTCTTGTTCAACAAGCTGTTTCACTCAGAAATGTCATAATAGTGAGGAAAATATTGTCGCACCTTCCGTTTTGTGTCGCCTTCAAACGTTTACCTTTTTTAAATGATATTATATGCTCGTAAATTACATCAAACTGTTTCATTTCACCTTGCCCACGAAGTCTGCCATGTTGAACAGAGCCATGGTGAGAATAGGCAGCCATTCTCCCAGTGTATCGTTATGTAACTCTGACTCCAAACCAGGGAACAGACACAGTGTGATGAAATATGTCACCAAGATTGAGAGCATATATGGCCAGATCATCCGAGCGACAGCACACCTCTGACCCAGAACCTCTGTAAGAAAGCCAGCATGTTAGAATACTTCAGTGCTAAAAATGTGAAATTAATTGAACTTAACTCTATTTTGCAGTCTGTACACAGAATAGCTACAGGCGGTTGTGGTGGCTCACCTTTTACACTGATCCAGGTCCCTTTGTCGTCTGGTTTGGGCACGTCAAATCTGACATAAATTTCATCTCCATGGGAACCGTTACTCAGATTAACTGCATCCGCCTCATCAACGGTGCTTGACGCCACTCCATCCTAATTTGTAGAAATGCCATGAGTCAATGTACATTTTTGAGAAAATCATTCTGTATTTGTATAGTATCTAGAATCAAACGTTTTTCGCTGAGATTTGTCACAGTGCATTGTGGCAGAAGTGTGCATATATTCTAAAAGGTGATCGTAGGGAGCTCATTAAGTTTCGAAACACCATGTACACCTAAATTTGTATTTATTTTACAAGATAACTTTTCTTTAAATGTAATAAGGAAAACAGTTAGACAGACCCGCAGAAACCTTTCAGAACATGTCAGTAACCAATGAATGAAGGATCCATATCTCACAAAAAGTCCCCAAAAGTCAAATGCAAACCAGTGCTTCTGTGTGTGAATTTACCTCTTCCTCTGCGCTGCTGTCATAATGTATCTGGTAGCCACTGCGCTTCTGTGTCGTAACATTATTCATCTGTCCTTTGAGCCAGCTGTGGCTGCGGCGAGCTCTGTCGGTGTGATAACGGACAAAGTGTGTTTGTCGCACCACCACGTGTAACAGAAAACAGAGCGTCTCTATTGAGATAGAGAACAGGAAGAAGATGATAGTGTTGTTCTTCTCGTCTTCCACCAGAAGCTTTGTAAAAATCCGACTCAGAGAGACAATAACTCCTGCAGTGCCTGAAACAACAAACAAAAAACACATTAACTGCTATACAAACACATTAAACCAACACATTATGAGTAAAAATGATGTTAATTCATATTTCAAAGAAATTATATGTTCTAAAATGTTTTATTGAAATTTAAAAAAAAGTATTAAAGCAATTAAGCACATTTCCCCCACCAATTACTGTAATATGAAAAATATATTATTTAAATTATCTCAGCGTCGGGATGTTTGTTAACAGTATATCGCTGCAAAGGTATTTCACACTCGTTTTTACTTCCAAGCAACAAACGAAAAATAACTTTGCCTTGAGTATAACGGGGCAATGAATCATGTTCCGTCTCTTGCATGATACATGTATGAGTGCGAGCATGAGAAATAAGTTGCCGGCTGCAATTCACTACGGCCACCGAAGTCGCCAATAACAAGGGTTTCTGAATTCTACATATATCCCCTTTAAATAATAATTTAAAAAATGTTGTTGTTGTAACAACTGTATTTGTTGTAGGCTACTGCCTATAATTTAATCCTTGTATTACCGTATTTTTACTATATCACTTGAAAACTTCAATTCAGAATTACATAAAAAAGTACATTTTTAATATAATGCTTGCAATTTCATTCATGCAGTAATAGAAGTTTAGCTCACTCTCTCCAGTCATCACGCTCTGTGTGTACCTCTTGGGCAGCATCCCAGTGTAACCATAAAAACTGGACTGCTGCACTGCAAAGGTCAAAGGACAATGAACAAAGTTTCAGATCACAAAACCACAATGAAAGGCCAAATGCAAGAACATGATTGCTTGTATAAATGTACCTGTGCATCCAAATGCAACAACGGCAATTGCAGCCAGAGTAACAGCATAGGACTGCTGAGTGTCGAACAGCTCCAACCAGACGTCACACACACTCACAAAAACCAAAGGTCCCAATGCAAATAGATATCCTATATATATGCAAAAGAAATTTAGTGATATTGCAATAGATAAATAAGAGTAAAGTAATGTGCATGTAGAAAATAGTGCGGAGGAGCCTTTTATCGTTGTATTTTGAGGCGACTTTTGCATGTTCTTACCCACACAGATGCGAGTGTGTAAGCTCAGTCTCTCCACGAGTGCGTTGTTCACAATGACGGCACTGAGAGCCACAAGTATATACGTCAAACTCATGTCGAACACAATAGAGGTGCCTGACAATAGAAAAGAGGGGAATTGACATGCATAACTTGTAGAGAAATATTACTGTGCAATGCATAGTTGTCACTTTTTCCACCCACAGCTCTGTGAATTTCATTTTGTCTATCCTGTGATGTGCGACAGGTCGGTTGCACCAAACCTTTGAATTTGCGGTGGAGGTAGTCCACATCAGTGATGAAACTATTGTATGGCAGTAGAAAGCCGACACCAGCCAACAGCATGGCAAAGTAGATGCCATGGTAGCGATCATCGGGAATGGATTCCTCTGAGTCTGAAATGAAGACATGAGCTTGGATTAATACCAAACAGAATGGCAGAGCAGCTTGATAAACCTGAGCCCCATTTTTAATTAATAGAAATTAACATTCTTAAACAGTAGAACATGGTGCTACAATGCCATGGTCATGGGTTTGATTCCCAGGGAATGCATGCACTGATAAAGTGTATACCTTAAATGCAATGTAAGTCGATTGATTAAAAGTGTCTACCAAATGCATGAATATAAAAGTCATGAATGCTTTTGTGTTGTACATGATGGTGTCTTGCACTAATGCAGGGCTTCTCAACCTGGAGTTTGTGAACCCCTGGTGGTTTGTTAGGGAACTGCAGGGAGTTTATGAGAAGCAAATAATGAACTAAATCATAAAAATGTCAAATTAAAAACAAATAAATACTTTTTTTAAAAATAATAAAAATGTAACACTTACTAAAAACATGAGAATATTTTATTGTTTACCTGCATGCCACAAAAAAAATGGGAACTAATGTAGGAATTATTTCACAAATGCATGCATCATACATTTATACAAAGACCTCAATGCATGCGTCATACATCAATACACGTAAGTTTGCACGTGCAATTTAATGCATTTTGTATGTGCGATTTGTATAGCATATTAATTATGTGTTGTGCGTATCTGTAACTCACCATGAGCACTGCGAGGTTTTATCCAACCCCTCTTCTCCTCCTCTGGCAGCTGACTAAAGCTGAAATTCGTGATCACAGCCTTCTCTCTTCCCTGCCGATTCCTGCTCCACTCCTCAGAGTACATGCCTGGGGAAAAAGGTCAGAATTCACACATGGGGAAAAAAGCATACTGTCAAGAATGATGCAGTTGGCATTAGATTTTGTACCTTAATACACTCACTTGCATGTATACACACACATACTGAATATAAACATATATTTATAGGCTATGATAGCCTATCAGCTGAAGTGAATATTGACATGACATCAAAAACAGAATAGTGAATATTCATCACAAGTAGGCTACTACACTTTCCCTAAGAAATACTGACCGGACTACTGGAGAAATACAACAACATGCCCCAGTAACTCTGGCATGTAGCCTATGCTGTGCAATAAGAATACATTTTTTGTTTTTGTTTTATGCAACCAAGCATTGCAGTGGTTCTATCTTTGTTCCTCCACCTGTTTTCCTTTGAAGCATGCATGAATTATTCTCCCATGTTGATTTATTTTGTGCAAGCGCGTGTGGTTCACAATTTACGGCGTTATAAAACACTGTGAGTCAGTTGGACTAGGTGTTAAACGCGAGATTCGTCGATGTCACCTGACAGATCCACCAAAGCTATTTTTAGAAATATCGAGCGTCCATGTCATAGCCTGGGTAGCCTAGTGTCATTTTAACGGCGGGGATATTGAATTGAAGTAGCCTAGGCTACTACATTACATTAATGATTGATGTTTTTGAAGGATAATTTGTCTTTAAGGTTATTTGACATCTGAATGCCTTGTACATATTCGCAACTAATGGAATAGACTCACGCAGTAATAAGTGAACATCAATCAGAGCTGTCGCGCGCTTTCTTGAATGGATAACAGGTCTCTTACCTGATGTGCCTATGTCATTCACGCTGTCACAAGAGAATTATATTTAATACGATCCAGGTTCTCTTTCCAAAGCGGTGTTATTTGAGGATGCTCGTTTTCTGCGCGCTCTCTCTCTCTCTCTCTCTCTCTCTCTCTCTCTCTCTCTCTCTCTCTCTCTCTCTCTCTCTCTCTCTCTCTCTCTCTCGGCTCTCCTCCCTCATCCGCAAGTCACGGAATCATCACGCACTTTACGATTGATCACCGGGGCTAGTTGTCACACTATATAAGGATGGGGTTCATTCGTATATAAACATATAGCCTACCTTACAATATTGGCTACAAAACTATTGAACATTTCCGCCGTTATTGCAGGAAAAGAAAAATTGTGCGTATTGATTCACAAATCAGTTCATTGTTCAACAAACGCTGCGGTAACTTATCGAATAGAAGTTACTGAGATGCAACCATTGTGACAAATAGCCTCGGCATCCCCTATTTAATTCAAAGCCACAGTAATGTAAATCTAGACCTGCATCTTCTACATCTTTATAATGTTCAGTTTATTTACTTTATATGCACTCTAGGTTAAATGTTTTTGTTTTGTTGCAGTGATACTGTAGTCTGTAGAAGAACCCTTCTTATCTTTCAACCAAATAACTTTTCCCCAAATAACAGTCCTTAAAATATATATTTTTTTAGTGTAAAGAAGATTTTGAAAAATCTAAAGAACCCTTTTCCACTATAAAAAAAAAACATTTTACGCAATGGAAAGGTTCCCTGGAAGTAAATCATGGAACCATCGATGTCAGTAAAGAACCTTTTTTTTTTATTGTGTTGAGCATTTGCATTCCAAGGGATAGTGTTGAACTGTTCTCTTTTCTTCAAAAACCAACATTTCTCTTGAAGTTCTTTTTTTCACAACTGGCTTGCCCCGGGGCAGAAAGTCCTCGGGAGATTTTGGAAGAAATGCAAAGCTGAACCCTTAAATTATCTATTACCCTCATTTAGGTCACACTATAAAACCTCAGAGTTCTCATCTTTGTTAAAAAGAAGCAGAATTTAAAAAGGGGGATTATAGAGCAAAACAAACATAAAAGCAATTCTGGATGCATTGGAAGATACTTTTAGAAACATATGGTCTCTCAGAACAAGTGTGATTCTTTTATTACATGCACAACATAAAACATGCGCTTCAGCTCAGCAGTCTTACAGTCCTGCACTGCAGTCTGTCATGGAAGATAAGTGAGAAAACTACTGACACCATGCAAGAGCACACACACACACACACACACACACACACACACACACACACACACACACACACACACACACACACACACACACACACACACACACACACACACACACGCATGCCCGCACACACGCACATATACACAGCTCAGTATCTCACTAAATACTTTAATCTTATTTTGAAATATACTTACATAAGTAGCAGTGGGAAAGCCAGAGTTAAAAGTTAATTAGAAGTGAATTTAAATGTCATGAATAATCATTTCAGAGCAGCAAAGTGTCTCCATTTATACACATCTATGTCTGTAAACCCTTGTGAAAAAGAAGTGCACTTACGTAACTGTATTGAATGTACACTTGTAATGTACATCAAACCTAAAAAATATACAAACAACTCACAGATTACTGAAATAAAATGTTTAATTAGAACATCAGACAATTATTTTTAATGCTTTCTGTGTGGGGAGGAAGATCAAAGAATTGTGTGAATGATTTTTAGGGAAAATGCATGAATATTTAGGGAAAGTTTGACTGTAGTTGCATGGTGATAATGAAAATCCAGAGCACAGATCTATATCACTCATCACTTGATTTATGGCAGCCACCCCAAGAAAAAAAGAAATAAAAAGCTATTACAGTAATATTGATACAGGAACAATGCATTTTCCAGTAAGAGAAGGAATTATTCTTTAATCTTCAAATTTGCCTGTATTATTCTATTATTTCTATTCAAATTGTGCAAGCAGGCCTCACAATAACAATGCTTTATCGAAACAAATTAATTTTGGAATGTAAAAATAGTGATTTGTCTTGCAGAGGCCTATTTGTATTTATACAACATTTCTTGACCTTGTTACGTGAAATAAGTTATTTCGATTGATATGTTCAATATTAGTCACTAGATGTCAGTTCCACAACAGAGGTGACATTGCTGGAGTGTCAGCAGCGTGAAGGCGAACACACGATAAGTCCTACTAATCGATCCCGCGCATCTTCATTATTTATTTTGTAGGATGCAATTGAGAGTTCGTTCGTTTAATGTGCATTTAGATAAAAAAATATCTTATTATAAAAGTATTAACGGAATATTACATAGAATGCGGTGAATATATAGCTCGATTATGAGACTATCTATTAGTAATGTCTTGTTAAACTTCCGTTATGGGCATCATGGCGACTTACAGTAGAAACGTCATGTGAAGAATTCTAGCAGCGGTTCCTATCACAGTTTATATGGTGATAAATGGAGTAACTAGGGTTTAATTCAAGATCGATTGCCAAAATGTTGCGTTCTACGCGTATGTGGGGTATTTTCACACGGAACACAAGTGTTAATGTTATAAAGTGGGCTTCGGCATCCTCAAATGAGCGAAGATTATCTGTCCGTGCTTCTGAGCGAGTGCATCAAGGACACTTGAGATTCTTTAGTGCATCTTTATCACCTCCTAGATGGACTAAGAGCAATAATACTAATTCAGACGCATCTGCATCTGATCGTGTGAATGAGGAAGATACCAGTGATGTGTTTGGTGATTATTCCAGAAATTTCTCCTCCAGAAGATCCTTTCGCAAAACATCCTCAGAGCTGCTGGATATGAGATACAGGGATGAGGAGGAGGACAAGCCGCTGGTGGAAAAGTTCAGGTCCAAAACTGGTCGGAAAAATACAACATACTGGTATTTCCTCCAGTGCAAAAGGCTAATCAAAGAGGACAAAGTACGTTGTCAAAAAACACGTGATTTTAATAACACATCCTTACTGTGGCAGGACTGTACATGTATAATAATTAATATTAAACTATAATAATTATATAGAAGGTCACTTAATTGTACTTAACGAGAGTACATTTTAAAAGTTTTAAAAAGTGCACTTTGCAATCATTTCAAATTAAAAGTATTTTTTCTTTAAAGTATTTTAAAAAAATGATTATGGTTTAATAATGTCATGCTTTAAAGAACCACACTTATTTTAATGTTTTGTCTAAAATATTAAAGGACATTTTATAATTTTAACTAGTGTATTATTTTATTTTACATTTTAAAGTTCACATATTGTACTAAATTGCAACTTCAACTAAATGCATTTAATATAAATTTTAGCTATAATTCATTTTCATATTATTTCATTTAACATGCAATTAAGTGTCTGAAAGCATAGTTTAGCTTGTACTTAAGTATGATATAATAATTATTAATTATTACTTTAGCTTGCATGAGTATGTTCCTTAAAAATGTATTATTTCCATAAAAAGTATTTTATTACGCTATTCCCATGTTGTTGTGTGTGTGCCATGTAAATACAAGTAGGCTGTATATCGAACAATGTCTCTGTATCATATAAACCAATGCACACTTTATTCTTTTTTTGTCTAGCTGGCTGAGGCATTAACTCTTTTTGAGGCTGATATGGTCAAAGGTGAGAGATTACAGCCTGAGGAGTACAATTACACCGTTCTCATCGGCGGATGTGGACGTGTGGGCTACCTAAAGAAAGCCTTCCAGCTGTACAATAAAGTAAGATGGTAATGCACACTTCACATTATGCTGCTCTTTGGTGTCATTATTTATATTAGGTGCTTCTAATGATGTATGAATAACACACTTGATCTTAATTTAACCCTGTTTTTATGTTATGCATTGTTACCACTCAGATGAAGAAGCGAGGGGTAGAGCCATCAGATGCTACATACACGGCTCTGTTCAACGCTTGTGCAGAATCACCATGGAAGCAGTCGGGGTTGGACCAGGCAATAAAGCTCAAGCAAGAGCTTCTCAGGAAGAACATCCCTCTCAGTGGCATAACCTGGCAAGCTTTGCTCAAAGCAGTCGCTCTTGCCGGAGATCTGAAGTCGTGCTTTCAAATTCTGCGGGTACTAACTAATGTCTCAACACATTTTAGTTTTGCTTTTGAATTCTTTTTGCTCTAACAACACAGTAATATCATTTGGTTTGTGTGTAAATGCATGAATAGGAGATGCTTCAAAATGGACAACCCATCACACAAGAGACATTTCATTATCTGCTGATTAGCTGTGCGAACGACAAGCAGCATGGGTTCAGGCTGGCTTTACAGGTACTTACACACACACACACACACACACACACACACACACACACACACACACACACACACACACACACACACACACACACACACACACACACACACACACACACACACACACACACACACACACCTATGGACTATAACCCACACCCTGTGGGGGTGAAGATAGTTCACCCCCACTTTCACTTTCATCTATATATTTATGGCTATTGAGGACCACAATTATATTAATTAAGTATCTATTTATGTTTTTATTCATGCCTCTATGTTTTTAGCTTTTTTAGGCTGTTGTGTTGTAATTGTTGGAGCTTGTATTGCACGACAAAATTCTGTGTACACGGACAATAAAGTTCTATCTATCTATCTATCTATCTATCTATCTATCTATCTATCTATCTATCTATCTATCTATCTATCTATCTATCTATCTATCTATCTATCTATCTATCTATCTATCTATCAACACACATTAGCATTGATACACACGTTAGCATTGAATACATTGAATACACAGAAATAAATTTTTTAACGAAACGCCGAAAACCCGAAATTAACGTTTTCATTTAGCCGAAAATTTAAACTGAAGTATTGGTAATTACATTTGGGTAATTTAACTCTTTATGCTGGTCAGAATGTTGTGTTCTTAGGCGATAAAATAAAACCAGTCATAGTAAAGGTTTTCAGAAGGTAACAAGTCTATTAAAATTTCAGCTGAACAAATTTTACATACTGATACTCTTACATCTTGTTTGCTCACAGTAAAGTGTGTCCACACTGCTAAAATGATTTATTTGTTGTAGTTTATCCATGTGTGTATGAAATAGACACTAACACAGTCAAAACACGTCATCAGAGAAGTGCTAATAAAATCAACTTTTGGTCAATTAAGTTAGTAAGTATTAGTAAGTTAGTATTATTTTATTGTTATTTGTTTTATAGGTGTGGCACCAGATGCTTAGGATTGGAATAAAACCAGACGCTCAAAATTACAACATACTCCTGCGCATAGCACGAGATTGTGGAATAGGTGATCCTGGTCTGGCTTCTGCGCTACTGCTGAAGAGAACGGACGAAGTGACCCCAAAACTCACAAGTGGAAGGAAAAGCCGTCGGCCAAATGTCAAAGTGGGGACATTGTGTCAGCCCTTAGATATGGATGCATTTGAGAATGATCTGTTTGTAGACACACACACACAGAGCCATGGGCAAGCCAAAGAGAGTGATTTCACCCTTCTAAAGGGAAACGATTCATGCAGAATAGATGAGACTCAAGTGCTGCCTGTATTATCAAGCACCTCTCTGACCTGTCAATCACAGTTATCTACACAAAGTTCCCACCTCCCAAACCTTCTCGACCCCAGCACTTGCCACTCAGGTGTGGTTGCCTTGGGTCCTGTGAATAGTGCCTCAGATAGACTTGCTCTGATTGGAAATCTTGATGGTTTTTTGGCGAAAATGGCCAAGGATGGACTGGAGCCCAACATAAAAACCATCACACTATTGGCTGATGTCATGGAAGCTGGTAGCCAATCAATGCAGAGTTTGATTAATGTGGCCAAAGAGAGTGGTGTCAAGCTGGATGTGACATTCTTCAACACTATGATCAGAAGGGTGGCCAAAGCTGGAGACTTGTATGGGGCTAAGGTTAGAAACACATTTAATCATCGGTTCATAATGTTCCAGTAATGTTGCTTTTATAAAATAATATATTCCTGAAGCTCAAACAGTAGAGCATGGCAGCCTACAGTTTAGCCATGGCAAAAACAGCATCGTCATTTGTCAGCATTTTGTTTCCTTAGCATTTTTAATGATACTAATAATAATAGATTCATACAATAACAAATTGCTATTATTATTATTATTATATACGGTAATTAAAATGGCATAGATGTAAATCAATAATAAGTAAATAAAAGCATCTGCCAAATGTATAAGTGAAAATGTAAGTAAGAACTGATTTCTCTCTTTTTAGGCAGTAAAAGCCCTTATGGTTGAAAGAGGACTGGCTGCGAACACTCAGACGTTCTGTAGTATTGCTCTGGCTTGCCACAGACAGAAATATGCGATACAACTCTTTACTGATATGGAGGTATGAAAACCAATTTCATTCTTTTAATATTCATTTTTGAGTTAAATATTTAAAGGTGCTTTTTTTTTTTTTTTTTTTACTTCGATCGATCCGCTCTTATTTTTTTATTGTCTTGTTTTGTACAGTCGTGTGGACTTGTGCCGAATGCTCATATATACAGTGCCCTGATCAGCCAAGCATGTAAGCGTTTGGACTACGCTTATCTACACGAACTTCTTCTACACATGACCAAACTGCAGGTGCCACCCAATGATGTCATCATCAGACAGCTGGAGTTTGCAGCTCAGTATCCTCCTTCTTATGACAAGGTTAGAAAATGAATGAGGCAATCTCATATCAAGATTTGTATTTTGTAACATGTTATATATACCGAATACAACTTGTGAAACCAGGTCAGTTATAAAGTAATAGTAATAATAAAATAGCATTAAGGATTACATGGTATTATTCTTACGGTAAAGTTCAGTAAAACAGAATACATGCAATTTGTGAACATTTTTCAGCATGTTATTGACCTTTGAGCAAGATTCTGTATGGACAACCGTGGATTAATTATGCCTTCTATATCTTTCTTTCTTCAGTTAAAATCACGGAACGTATACCTGGACAAGATTGATGGTTTCCGTGGTTTTTACAGACAATGGCTGGAGTTCATGCCTGGCCAGGAAACTCCACACCCCTGGGCAAAGTATCGATCCCCAAAATCAGAAACAGAACAAGATGGAGTCACCTCACAAAATCAAGTTTCTGAATAAATCAAATTCCTGAAATTCCTGTTAAAGTGTATGAGGATAATCTGAGGCCGATTTTTGCATATTTCATGTAATAATTGTAGATATGATTTATGTACATTAAATCATTGTATTTATTTTAGTGTTTGTCTCATTTAAAAAAAAAATATATATATATATATATTATAAAAATCATCACCATAAAATGACACAAACCTTTATTCAGGATGGAACTAAATTCAGGATGGCACCTCGAAAGGCAGATAGCTTTCAATTGTCCACAACAGAAAACTATGTAAAAATATCAATTTCAAACGGCTTGTAACTTCCATGATTTATGTAATTGCTTTCTCATTAGCTATAATTGGAGACAAATCTGATATAAATATTGAAACTGCTACACTGAAAACTCAACTAAAGTTGCTCAGGCATTTTATAGATGATCTTCATGTGGTGCTGTCCTGTTGTAATAATAAAAAGAAAAAATATGACGTCGGTTTCTTTTAGCATTTTTAATTTAGATTGTGGTAATGTAACTAAATGCAAATAATTTTTAGATTTATTGGGGCCTCTGTGGGAGTTTGCTGAGGCCCCCCGATTGAGAACCACTGATGAATTCAGTTAAATGGATAGCTGTTGAAATAAAATAAAATGAAAGTTTCAAAAGAGCTGCACAGGACATTTAACTGGATTTGCAATTCCCTTAACTGACAAGACTGAGATGTGAAAATGTTCTATCTGTGTTACACAGTTTGAGCTTAATCAAGAAACTGTGAGTCTGTGCAAGCCTGTTGTTTGGTTAAGCATTGAACATGCACTAGTCAATATACGTGAATATTACGTCTGTATTCTTTAACTTGTATTTTCTATCAATATTGGACACATTTAAAGTATAGGGTTATAAAGTGAGTAAAAAAAAATCGAATTGTACGTGCGCCACAATTACAAAGAAAGCAAAAAGATAATGAAATAACTGGCAAGTGTTTGGGAAAGTGCCAAATAAAGAAGAGGATGAAGCTGCGATTGGGATTGTTAGATGTTCTGCGGGCATCTCGGCTTTGTTGTCTTGACCAATAAAGTTTTGGAATCTGGAATTTTTATTAGAAATATAGTATACGTTTGTAGAATAGCCTAGGAGTCATTTGTGCAAAACCAGGAAACTTTAAGAGTGTATTAAGAGAAATATCATATTCGTGTGTTGAATCAATACCACTACTTATAACTGATTATGGTAATTTTGTTAATCTTACATGAGTTACTTCATGAAAGATACATTTTGTTTTTGATATATGTGTGTAAATCAATGTTTTTTATCGTTATGCATTGAAAACAGACACTCTACTTTTAGTGTTACTCAATATTTTATGCTTTTGAGAGAGAGATTAGAGGAGGAGGACAAAGTAATTGCTTCTAGAGAATGTAAACTGTTTAAGAATGTAAGGGGCCGAACGAAAGGTTTCAAGCAGGTCGCTGCCCAATGGAAGTTGTATTATATGACATACATGTAAGGGTTAGATTTTGACTGGAGATGTTAAAGTTATTTGAGAAACAGAAATGCAAAGACTCAGATACCAACACAGGCCTCCTCCTTCCAGCACTCTTATAGAAGACTCAAATATATTGCCCTTTTTATCTCTTTTTTGTCTCTCTCTCATGCTTCTAGTTTTAATCAGCGAGAAACAACTTGTGAATAATGCTTCTGTCTGTAGTCAAGGTCAGAATGCCTGGGAAGAGTCTAGGGAGTCAGATAAAATGTTTCCAATTAAAATATTTATGTGCACCAGGTGGGCATATTATGGGATGTTGAGGAAGACCAATGTGGATGAAGATGAACCGGAAAGTGTACATTTATGATAAAAGGAAGTATCGGTAGGAGGCCTTATGATAATCTGTTAATTTGCTTATCCAGTCAGCTTTGTAAGTCTTAGTTCAATGATGAATGAATATGTATGATTTTACTGAATAAGGAATCTATTTTGCATAGAGCTCTTTATTATTAGCCTATTATTATTATTATTTTAGCTCCATGAGATGTTTTGGCTATAAGAGAGACAGATTGTGATGTCAGATTTTTTATTTTTTTATTTTTTATCACTGAGTGGCCAGACTTTAATTTAATTTAATTTAATTGTATTGGGGAATTTCCAGCACAGCTGCTCTCCTGATTTAAATGTTGCATATCAGTCTTCCTGGGGTCCAATTTAAATAATCTTTTGGTTACACACTAGTTGGCAGTGTGCCGCCTTAAACCAAGAAGGTTGGCTGGAATGGGGATGGGCCATAAAAGAAAAAGTGGAAAATACCTAAGTTCCCTATGACTGGTCAGAACTAACAGATTGGTTAAAACTGTATGAAATAGAGAGCTATGCCTGAGGTGGTCACATAGAGCTGGCATCATCTGGCTTTGTCGAGTGGAACAATAAAAGGTTTTGGCATCGCATCTGTAATTTTGGGGATTTTTTTTTTTTTTTTGCAAATAGAGAAGACTTTCTACAACAGAAGTAGGTAGTAGTATGGAAAGGTCTACATTTTTACTTAAACATGAAATGAATGACAGTGTTTTTCTAACGCTAGACATTTGCGGAGAATACAGATACAATATACTGTACAGAAAGTGAAATATTTAATTTTGTCAACACTACTTGTACCTATTGTGTATTGTTGTATTTATGATTTTGTAATGTATGGTGTATAAAAGGAATTAAAATGAAAATAAAATTAAAATTGAACTGGGGGAGGGCAGGACACAAGTTGACTGACACCATTTCCGATTTGCCAGAGTCACGTGATTCATCAAAACCGCCAAACTTTTGAACGCGCGCATCCGAGGGTTAATTTCGACAAAATATGTAAGTTTAATTATCTAAGTTACAGAAAACTCGAACAAAGTAAATGTTAAAGTTTTTTTATACAAGACACACGCAATGCTAGTTGAGTTAAGGCTGGTATTCGAGGTCGTTTCTTCTCATTGTCTGTCATGTTCCGTAGGACGCAGCACAACATACCGTTAATCGTTTTGAGCGATGAAGATGATGATGAAGGTGACTCCTTGATGACCCTCAACGATTCATCTGTGCTGATTGTTGAAAATGAGAGGAACGAACCAGGTAACGTTAGTCTGCGTTACACACATTTAATCATAAACAAAACCAAAAGTTACCATTTGTGACCATTCATATGCACCATAACAGTTTTTGGATATATACGTTAGCATAGCAATACCATGTTTTCTTTGACACGAACTGCAGTAACATTAATGCCATGGGTTATCAAAATGACCATGTTAATATATATTTTTGTTTGATATAGCCTACCATGGCAGTACCTCTTTGATATACCTTGGTATATACCATATGAAGACTAAAGATGGAAAAGCCTCTAAGTACCATCTGACATTTTCTTATAGAATGATCATTTTTATCAAGCTTGTATGTTTATGTTCAGTTGTTTCACTTTAATGGCAATAAAAATGATTTATTAATTGTCATTAGAGTGAAATTACAGAACTTACATGAGCTTAATAAAAATGCTAATTTTAGAAGAAAATTTCAAATGACACTAGGCTTTTGCATCTGAAGTCTTCATATATACTATGGTAATCATTGTCATCTCTCTGCTTCTCTTTGTTTTCTGTTGATCTCAGTTATATCCAAACATATTGAGGAGTTGGATGAGGACTTGGCCATCACATACTCCCAAACAGCAATAGTGCTTCCACATGCTAGATACGACTGCACCCTGGCTTTCTGGTCAGTAAAATAAGGGAGGCCACTGTCGGGTGAATGACTTGTGTTGTCTGTGATTGTTTATGTGTGTCATTGTGTGTTTGCTTGTTCTAGTCGAGCAGAGCAGGACGTCTCAGGACCTCTACATATTAATGCAAAGCACTGTGATCAGTGTTTTTGCTACATCTGTGACAAACTGGCCTCCACGGTGAGTTCACTAGCTTTAAACCTAAATCCAACTCAGTCTCATCTATCTAGGCCTTATGTTAGTTACTCGTATAAATGCAATGTCCCCCAAATCAGAAGAAGCAAAAGTTAATTAAATTTTGCTAACAGAAAGTAAATCATGTTTTTTTTATTGTGACTTTTTCGTGTTAAATGAAAGAAATCCCATTATTTTAATCCTGTCCTGACAGAAATTATTATTTTAGAATTTAAAGGGCGCCTATTATGCCCCTTTTCTAGGGCTGTAACGATACAGCAAACCCACGATTCGGTTCGTATCCCGATTTCTGACCCACGATTCGATACAAATCGCGATTCTTGCGAGGAGGGAGGATTTTAAAAGCCAAATAAATAAATAGCTAAAGCTATAACTCTGTTTTCTTGTAACAAAATACTTTTGAAAAACAAACAGAACTATACTCCATTGTGGAGATGATTCGAGCATGTTAAAAATTCTTCTGAGGTAACCGAGGCTTACTGTCTGTGCTGTAAACCACAAATAATATATTGCCTATTCCGCATGACCCGCATCTCAAGCGCAGGAATAACGCTTGCCACAAAGTAAACGCGCCTATATAGAGAGTTGCACACTTCCTACGAATTAGCCTAAGCAGCCATTTCTTTATGTTTTGAATTAACGTTAAATCAAGTAAAAGTATTTCAAGCTTTCTATGTAAGTTTCGATTCGTTTATGAGGTGAGTTCCAGTTTACGCGCGCGCCGGTGCCACACACACACACACACACACACACACACACACACACACACACACACACACACACACACAAGCAAACACCGCGCGCTTTGCTCACTTGCTCTGGTGTTTGCTTGTGTGTGTGTGTGTGTGTGTGTGTGTGTGCTCGCACGCGCACGCGCGTGTGGGGGAGAGGTGCGATTTTTGAATAATAATCAAATGATACCCAGCGATCTTCGAATATTATTTTTGAATAATAAATTCCCATACCTAATATGTAAAAGACACAGCCCTAGGATCTATTCTGGACGAGAAAGATAAGTCTGGGAAGGGGTGTGTCGATCGCGATCTGCCTTCTCACACCGCGACACAGGTTCGTGGATCTGAGTGTCGCGATTTCGGTTTAATATCGTAAATCGTTACAGCCCTACCCTTTTCACAAGATGTAAAATAAGTCTCTGATGTCCCCAGAGTGTGTATGGGAAGTTTTAGCTGAAAAAACCCCACAGATAATTTTTTGGGGGCTGAGAAAAACGCACCGTTTTAGTGTGTCTCCTTTAAAAGTTAATGAGATGCGGTTCCACGCACAGGGGGCGGAGACTAAACAGCTCACACTCAGAGCCAGGACAATCTCATCTCACAGAAACATAATATCAAAACAGAAACTCACAGTAACGGTGTTCGGGTCGGACAATAATGCCCACAGAGCTAGAGAATATGACAGTGATGAAGCCAATCAGCATATATGGGGATGATTAGGAGGCCATGATGGACAGAGGCCACTGGGCATATTTTGGCCAGGATGCCAGGGTTACACCCCTACTCTTTTTCAGAGTCAGGACCTCAGTTTAACGTGAAGGATGGATGTAATAACGAGAGTAAATGATGAAGACTGCTATGTTTATTCTAGCTTCCAAAAAACAAAACGCCTCAATCTCTTTCGGAGACATTCTACAGCTGCTCCAGCGTCGAAACAATGGCGGACTGTGTCCACCTCACTCAGGGCGGGTCTATGATCAAACTGCAGTGTCAATCAATAGTCGTGTGCGGGGCTTGTGCAATTCTACGTCACATTGCATTGATTCTGAGACAGTGCTTATGATTTATGGGGATTTAAAAAAACAACACTGGTTGAATTTTTATCATTATAGGGTGGTTGTGTGTACACACACTGCCAACACACATTTATGTTCAAACACCATGTAAAAGTGAATTTTGCATAATAGGTGCCGTTTAACATCAGCGTAAAAAACAAATACTACTATGCATTATACTAGTTTAACAGTTGAAAAAAAATATATATATATATATATTAATGAAAATGTGGACAATGGAAATGTCTTTTTTTCCTGAAGACAGTTTCTTCGTTTGGTGTGTTGATTGATACTTGGCCTGAATTGTGTTATTCCCTCTATACTATACCAGGCTAAAAACAAGGCCACTTTTTTGTTTGTGAAGCATTGGTAAAGTGCTATTACTTGTTGTGTTTTAAAGTGTGAGTTTTGGACCATCCCTGGCATTTGCCACTGTAATAGCCATAAGCGCAGCGTCTACTGGAAGGCCCTCCGGGATAAGAGCCTGTTGGGATATCTGCATGAGCTGAACTTCACCTTTGAGCCGCTGGATATGGATTCAGACCTACGACGTGCGGGTATGTTCTCTCACACGATTCAAGCTGTAGATTTATTGTCTCTTATGACATGTGCCAGCCTAAATCTTACAATTGTGTGTGTGTGTGTGTTTGTGGTAGAGGCTTCACTGCACAAATTTGCTGGTAGTTTGGCAATGAAGTATGCAACCTTCTTGTTGGGGTTTGAGAATTCAAACCTTTCAGGCTGTCGGTGCATTTGTCACCGCAACAATAACGACACTACACAGAGTCAAGCCTTCGGATGTAAAGGATGCCATAAACATCACTTTAAGATTCTGGAGTACGAGTGAGTAGTCCTCCTTTTATATTATTTTTAGTATAATTTTGCTAACTGCTATATAAAATTGGAAATCGGCCACAAATTGGTTAATTTAAGTTATGTAGGTGCAATTGATAAACTGAAATTAACATTACATTGATTGTTATTGCAGTATTAGTAAACTAGATTTTTAGCATGACCAATAGTAATAGTGATTCTTGTGGCTGAATACACAACATGACTTTTACTTAGAGTTTTGCCCCGATTTGCAGTCTAGAGGAGTCGACAATAGTTGCCAAAAGTTTGCGCCAGTCCGCAGATTTTGGGCTGTTGGAGTTTACAGATTCACAGAAAATCGCGAAGTGTATGATGGGCAGAGACTCTGATTTTTAGCTTCAGATTATGATTTCATCCAGTCGGAGGATATAAAAACATGTTTGATATTTTGAGCCGATTTGAGAACACAAATCGTAGTGTATGACGAGTCGCTACTGAAACCGAAGCTATTCTCTATTTACCTGTGTTTCAACAGAACGCTAGTTACAGAACATCAAATTAGCCTCAGTATTTGACTCATTGACGCTGGTAAAACAACTGACAGCGCCAACAACTGACTGCTGACTGCGCCACTCACCTCTAACTCCCGTTGTAATCGTTAAAGTCCAAACTGACTGCGTCAACTTCATTCAAATGTGCTTAAGAGTCGCTTTGTCAACTACTGTGGTCATCTGCAGATCCATGTTTGTTTCATATTTTATGCATCTCCAAGCAACAAGGCGTGTTTCTGTGTGCGTTTGCTGTGAATAAAAAAAAAAACGATTGGAAAGTCTGGTAATGTATGATGCCATGTTTTTCCACTGTGACCATTTACAAAGAAGACAAGTGTATGATGCCTAGTGTTTTAAATCTGTTCAGATTATAAAAGTTATGTAGTATATTCCAGCCTTTAGCGAACACCATGCTATACTAAAGTTTCTTTTCTGTTTTTTTTTTTCAGTTACACTGCTGTGAGTCAACATATCAAAATGTTTTTTAATGAAACAAAGAAAGAGAATCCAAAGGCTTCTGTTGTGATGCTATTAGGCGCCATCAAGCTTTTCGTCACTCACACTGTTCCTGGGTAAAATACTATACACTATTCCATATTCTGACCCCTTGTTTTGATATGTAATGCATAATAACATATCTTGGTTTGTTATGTCTCCCTTGCAGAAATATTCATGCTGCTACCACTGTATCCGAAACTGTGTCAATGCTCCTGTGGAGGTAATGCTACAAATATGTACTTTTGTGTTTACGTGGAAAGTCCTTTTTGCAGTTTCTAGTTTTCTTATAAACTGTATGTTTGTCTTCCAGATTTATGACGTATGTGTGGACGCTTTTAGTTGACTTCGATTTTTCCAGCACTTTCATAAAGCAACTGGAGTTTTTCTTCCTGAGGCTTCCTCTGCCTTCAAACTCCAGATTGCCAAAAAGGTAATAACACATACATGTGCTGTAACTTGGGTCTGGAAAAGCCATGCACTCTTTGCTTCTTGAAGAAAATTTCTTCCAAGATGATAATTTCAGTCGTCATTTGCACCACTTATGTTGTTTCCTAGTTGTTGTTTTTTTTTAAATCTGAGATTTTGCTTGTTGACACAATAATTGTTCAGTTGTGGTCTGCCATTGTTTTATTGATTAATGTTTAAATGGTCTTTTCTTTGGTTGCAGCCTGAGTGTGCTTCCTTGGGATGACCCCTTGCTCTCTAGCGTGATAAAAGGTCAAAATATCACTGGAGAGAGGCAGGTCAAAGGTCGAAAGACTCAAGTCTTGTATGAACCTCTGAGCGTGATTCAAGCGAGAGTCTGTAAACTTCAACAACAAAACAAGTAATGGCCCTTCCTTAGTGTACTTTTTATGCTTTATTTACTGCTTATCAAACCTCTTAATGTACTTCAATGATATATGCAATAAATCTGCACATGCATAATTCCACAGAAAGAATTCATACATCTGTCATTCACAAAGTTGTATGCATACTTAAAGGTAGATTCACCTAAAACTGTATTTTCTCACTACTCTGAAACATTATTTAAATGATACAAAATATTTAACAATGATCAGTAATAGTGTAGCACTGTGTTTAACACATTCTGCCCTTTTTAAAGAGGACCTATTATGCTTTCTTTAGTATGTAATGTTGCTGTTTGAGCATGAAAAAGGTCTGCAATGTTACAAAGTTCACTTCAAAGGGAGTTATTCTCTATATCAGTGCGCACTGATTCTGAATTCCCTTGAAACTCCTCAATTGTAGTCTTTGAGTTTTCTTCTGGGAACAAACACGTCACAATATTCCTCATTTAGGCATACGCAAAAAAGGGGGCGAAGCCTAGTTGAGTGGTGTTAGTAGTGTGTTGAAACCGGTGGTTATGGTAAGGGCCGTGACGTTTCTGAAACGCTCAAAGCGGTTGATCAATCACAACACACTGGTCCAGCACATTTTTCTTCATGGAGACAGGAACTAATCAGAGCTTTACTGACAGTCTGGGAAAGAGAGGTGCTGCAACAGTGTAATATATGTGGGAAAATTAGTTTTTTGAACATTCAAGCATGAAAACCTATTTTAGTAGACCCCAAAAACAAAATCAAGACTTTATAAAAGGGCATAATATTGTCTTTTCAAATTAATTCTGGGGATTTTTCCTTGTAAACAGCACAGAAAATGTAGGGCAAAAAGTTTGTAGATTCTGTGTAGGGCCAATAATTATTATTTGAGTTTATTGTGTTAAGTGTTATTGCTTAGGACCTCACTAACCTTAATAAAATAATAATAATAATCTACCCTTTAACACGTTAGGTACCGTGAGCTGGCTCGCTATCTGAAAGTTGTCAGAAGTACCAATAATCCCACGTGAGTGCAAGCTGCATATCATGAACATTGTTGTCATATAAGCAGAATATTATTACAATTTATGGTACAATCTTTCATTGTATGTCTGTCTGTCTGGTATTTAGGCTGCTGGGAATGAAAGACTTGGTTCCCCTCTACATGTGCAAGGTATATCGTAATAAGGCCTTTTCCTTCAGTGCTTTCTACCTTATTTAATATACTTCAGTTTTATACACTCATTTTAGACATTTAAGTCGGTACTCTCAGGATAATTCGTGGCCAGTATGATGATCTACACACCCCTACAAGGACACCCTTCATAAAATATAATTGATCTTAAAATGATAATTTGGTTAAGGTACATGATTGTGACAATGTAAATGCCCTCTCTTAAAGGGATAGTTCACTTCAAAATGAGAATTGTCATCATTTTCTCACCCTCAAGTTTTTTTCAAATTTCTTTCTTCTGCTGAACACAAAGGAAGATAGTTTGAAGAATGTCGGTAACCAAACAGTTCATGGACCCCACTGACTTTCATAGTATTTTTTGCCCCCCCCTACTATGGAAGTCAGTGGGGTCCATCCACTGTCTGGTTACCGACATTCTTCAAACTATCTTCCTTTGTGTTCAGCAGAAGAAAGAAATTCATACAGTTTTGAAACAGCTTGAAGGTGAGTAAATGATGACAGAATTCTCATTTTGAAGTGAGCTATCCCTTTAACTGCATTTCTGTTATGTTTGTGTGTTTAGGTTGCCGAATTCGGTGGAGCGGTCCACGCAATGCTATCGCCAATGCGCGGTGCCTCTTGCCCCGCCTCCCGACTCACACCTCCACAGTTCAGAGCTTACCTCAGAATTTTTACATCAGGCCAAGTCCCTGAAATAGCACAACAAGAATTTGATCCAGAAAATGGCCACATGATCATACCTGATCCTTTACTGAGCACCAAGTGGACACCCATTGAAGGTAGAGAATTGATAGTGTTTATCTTGATAGTGTTTTGCACTTGTTTTCCTGCATTTTTATGGATCTTCCCTTTAACAGATTCTGTATTACAAAAGCTCATCAACAAACAATGAATGTTTATGCTGAATACCAACCCTGTTCCTTCAATAAAGGTTCAAATCCGTTCAAGATGATGGAGGTATTGAAGTTTGCACTGAGGGTTCTGGACTGTAACGGTGCTGTTTTTGCAAATGTAGGTACAATGTTTATTTTATATAACTTAATCCACCTTATTTTTTTAAATGTAAGAGCAGGCACTGCCATTTGTAGTAGCAGTATTGTTCAGAATATAACTATTGTTATTGTATTGTATTCAGAATATAAGACGACTCCCCCTTTTCAAGATGTACCTTATGGAAAGTTTTTTTTAAGACCAAATCTTGTCTTTTAAAGAAAATACTTTATTTGAAAATAAATTTTATACTGCACATTTTTCATATTTAAAATATTTTTTTCTGGTAAAATACTGGTAAAATGTAGCAACAACAATCACATTCAGAAATAAACACTTTATAGCTTCCATTAAAATAAACTGAAGTTCTTATTTAGTACACAATGACTGATTTCTCACCTTTTTTATGTCCAGTGACAGATGTTTGCATGTCAAAAAACAGGTATTTGATCCGTACATTGACTGGCAAGTGCATCAATACGTAGCCGAAATAAGAAATGATGGGCCTCGCTGGTGGGTATGTTCAGCTCTTTGGCAATTTCCAATGCTTTCAGCTGGATGATGGCTGTGGTTATGGGCAACCCCTCATGTCTTTTTTTGGCTACGTACTGACACGCTTTCCTGTCAGTTTCTTCGAGGCGGCCGCTTTAATGACCACGTGAGCTTTTCTTTGACTGTTAGCTTTTTTAAGACTTGGTCTTAAAACTTAACTATTTTTGGGCTCGCCATCTTCTAACATTACACTCTGACACATCGTATGTCTTGGGTGCTTAATGAGAGTTGTTTATCAGTCCATAGGGAAACACTCGTTTTACACATATTTGGCACTCCCCATTGTTGCGGGTGTATTATTGACATGTAAAAGTTTAGACCCCGAATATAAGACCACACTTTTTTTTTCAGATGTATTTCCAAGAAAAAAAAACATTGTCTTATATTCGGAACAATACAGTATATTAATCGCTGGCCAGTGGCCACCAAACTATATTTTGCATTATTTATTAACATTCTGTCAGTGTTAAAGGCATTATTTAGCTGTTGCATACTGAATGTGTGGCAAACAGTCCAGCATCAAATGCCACCTATCATAAAAACATCAAAACCCATTGTGATTTCATTCATATTAACTCTGCATATGTGCTTATGAAGTCTGTCAGTGTGTACATTTAAGATCTGGTGTCTTTTATGACGAATGTCTTTGTTTGTAGTCAGAAACCTGGGTGTATCTGCTAAGCGTTGTCAGTTCCAGTTTTATTACTCCAGATGGTCTTGTCGTTGGTGCATTCTATGCCGAGCCTGACGTCACCTTTCAAGTGGTGAGGAGTGTTTATCTTGTGTCTGTCAGGATGGAGAACATACTGAGATGTTTTGGAGACAGATAGTTATGTGTTTCTGTTCAGGTGACCAAAGATTCTGCCAATGCAATTCTCAAGGAGCTGACACGGACTTCCCGTATACAGATCCCCAAAACCTTTGAGAATGTGAGTTTAATTAGTACTCTACAGTTTTTTTGTGTGTAAACCTTGGGCTATTCGTGACTTACATTTATGTGGCAAATGACATTATCTGTAAAGCAGTGTGTCTGATGCCCAATATAATCCCTGTGAATATAATGATAGTAAATGAGCACAAAAAAAAAAAAAAAAAAACTATTTAAAATATGCCAGGCATATTCAGAGTCCTAAGAAGAAATAAAGGATGATAAATAAATAATACTCTTTAAATACCAAGTGGGGCAGATCGAACCAGTTATATATTATACATTGTTTTGTCTTTTTGGTGTTATGTTTATTTATTTATTTTTCCATTAGGGTTATCCTGACCAGGCTAGACTGCTGTTAGCAACTCAGGCTTTGGTGCTGCGCATTTTCCACTCTCAGCTCAGCCCCATCCTCGATGTCATCATTTCCTTCAGGGTGCTTATTTTCTGTAGTTATTAGTTAAATTTAGTAGTTTTGGTTTTGTGTAGATTCATGTGTAATTGTGTGTATGTGCTATTTGCCTTCAGTTCAACCACTGGGCGCTCCGTTGGTTCTTCAACAGTCTGCTGGGGAGGCCGGATGTGCTGCACTTCATCCTGTGCTGTCTTCTGCAGGAACTGTCTCATGAGGAGCAGTACCAACTCATACAGGGGTAAGTCTGTGTGCTCACACACACCAAAACTGAAAACAAACATATATGACAAGCATGTACATGCTCTATATCTGTTTCAGAACATGGAGTGAAACTGAACATTCCCTAGTTGCATCCTTCCTCTGCTTGTACTTCCTGGAAAACAGTGTGATTCTAGACTCCCACACCTACCCCATCAATAGCTTGCTTGCCACTTGGAATGAGTAAGAAGCAGCAGTCAATCACTATAGTAAATTCATGATATGTCATATTTCAGCACTGAAGGATGTTTGTTATGATGTAGATGTACATGCATGAATATTAAAAGAGGTTATTTCTAATTGAATATTGGAATTGCGTTGGACATTTAGGATATTCCTAATACACCTTACCCAGAGGGATATAAAAAGGAAGATCGGCAATAAAACATGAATTCCACTATAAAGCAATTGGATAATTTTGTTCATATTAAATGCATATAAACATATGAAGTTTAATTTATCAACAATTTGCATTCTATTTGATTTCAGATTGTACTACCCTTGGCAATTAAGCTTGAGACTGCAACTTGAAAACAATGTAAGAATCTTTTCCTTTAAAGACTTGGTTTAACACATTTTTTACAAAGATATAATTAGATCTCAATAACCCAAGTGTTTTTAAGGTGACCTGCTCTTCTCTCTCTTGCAGGTGGCCAGACTTACTACAGAAAAGCGTAAAATCCTGCAAAAAATCCAACGCCACGGAGAATTAGCCTAGCCAACATCCGGAACTAATGAACATTCACTGCATTTCATTACATGCAATAAGTTTGGATGAGATCAATGTTTCACTTATCCTTTATTATCTGCTGGGGAAGTGTTTTATCCCAATGTTTTTCTTTGGCAAAGTGTGAGAAACACTTCTTGACTTCGCTGTGAGACTCACTTCTAATATAACGGATCTTGTTAATTGCACATTTTTCAGTCAATTCAGTTATTCAGAATTTTAAAACTGTAAAAATTAAGAACTATCTTTATTATGTATATATTAACATTTGACTTTTCGACAAAATGGAGAAACTGTACAGTTTTAATGTATAGAAAGGGTGCCTCTAATGTTTAAGGTTACAAGAGGTAGTTCTAAATTTTTTCTTTGCCAAGTTTTTTTGCTTTTTTTGTAAAATGACCAGTATTTTGTAACATTACAGTATTGTGATTAATAGCTGGAGCATGTAAAGCAAAATTATATTCAGAAACAGAACAATATACAAATCTTTAAGCATCAGCAGTAATGCAAATAAATGACAGTTTAAAATGCAACACTGAAAAGCTGTTTAATATTGCTTTGTTACAGACCATTTAAGGTTGTGAACTATGACGGTTCTTAGGGATCTTTGCAAAAATACTGTAAATATTCTATTCAACTGCCTTTGTAAACAATATTCCAAAGCATGCAGAAAATGTAAAGACTATACTGTTACAGATGGGCAAAAACAACTAGATGTGCAATCTAAGCTAAGTATAACTACTGTACAGTGCACAAATCGTTGACTAGTTTGTGTGTTTCAGTGTTTGAAAATGGAGGTTGTGGTGTAGCTGAATTGGAGGACATTGGGTGGAATCTCCATGAAGTTTTGTTTAATGAGCTCAGATAAATAGTTGAGGATTTTCTTATCATCTTTGTGAAATTCAGAAAGAAAACATTTTGTCCATGTACTTTCCCTAGCCCTTCTGGGTGTAAGGCAACCATGTAAAAATGTTAAAAGGAATGCTCTGGTGACAAGCTTGCTTTGCACACTTTGAGCAAACATGAAGTAGGTGTTTCCACGTTTAAAGTTGCTCCTTGGATCCACCAGCAGGTTGATTAGAGTACCACTGTAGGTCGGGCAGCGCAGTGTCTTTTGATCCACATCTAGAACACTGATGTATCGGCTATAATGGCCCAGGCAGTGAGGCAAAGTTGTGCGAGTAAAACAGCACATCCTGAGTAAATATAAAAAACAAAAATATTGTCAAGGTGGCTTCAACGTAGCTAACAGTGTTTATCCTAATGTCATTGCTGAAAGGGTAATTAGATTCTTGTTTGTATACATCCCAAGTAAAGTGCCCCTTTAATAGTTAGTGTCATTTAAGCTCATTAACAAAGCAATGAATGTTTATGCAGTACAGGTGAAACTCGAAAAATTAAAATATCGTGCAAAAGTTCATTTGTTTCAGTAATTCAACTTTAAAGGTTAAACTAATATATAGACTCATGCAAAGTAAGATATTTCAAGCCTTTATTTGTTGTAATTTTGATGATTATGGCTTACAGCTATGAAAACCTTTTCACAATATTCTAATTTTGAGTTTGGGGTTTTCATAGTTGTAAGCCATAATCATCAAAATTATCACAAATAAAGGCTTAAAATATCTCACTTTTTGCATGTAGGCCTAATGAGTCTATATATTAGTTTAACCTTTTAAGTTGAATTACTGAAATGAACTTTTGCGCGATATTCTAATTTTTTGAGTTTCACCTGTATATCAGTGGCATGCAATCCTGCTCCTGGAGATCTATATTGTCAAATTATGATGTATTGACCTTCCTATAATACTATTTCTGGGTCCAAGTCTCTGCTCTGCTTCAAATGAGAATACTGTCTCACAGCCATTTATGAGCACTTAATTTATTGCACACATCTAAGCTAAGTTTTTCAAAGCTCATGATTTACATCAGTCTCCAGGCTTACAAAGACCCAGACACCAATATTTAAATGATTCAGAAAAGATGAATTACTGGCCACCTAAGATTTGTAGTATGGCAGTAAAGGTTATGATCATGATTTGTAAGTACTACAGCCGCCCGTTTGTTTCATTTTGTACCAGGAGCGTTTGGACTCAGAAAAGGTGAAGTGTGATGTCTGACTTAACTGGATACCTTCCTGTTTACTCCCAATAAATATGCCAGAACTAGCTAATTAAGATATTTGAGTTAAAAACAGGCATTCAAACAAGATTATGATGCTTAGTTAATGTTACCTATTAAAGCCGATGAGTTTCCAGTTGAGCAGGTCAGTAAGCTGCAGCGGCATTGAAGTCCAAGGTTGAATGCTGTCTCTGTATCTACTTGGATGTGGCATGTACACAGACAGTGCTGTAACTAGTCGTCTCACTGCAGCCTCCTCGCTGCCTAGTACCACCAATGTTCGGCCACTCAGAAGGCTATACACTGCATGCACTGCAAAGGGAAACTGTCGCAAGAACTGCAATGCTGCCCGCCCTACTCTGCCACGCCTTCGTCTGGTCCCACCTTCTTTTTTCCACCCGGGAAGACAAGCAGAGAAAGGGCATTCGGATGTTGTGGAGGCGGTGGTGCTCCGATAGCTGAAGCAGTCTGACAAATCATCAGGTACTGTCCGACAGGGCTCATCAGACAACGAGAGAGGGATCGATTCTGTTGCATGACAGGCATCTTGGAAGCTTGACCCACCCAGGAATAAAGTATTAGGACAGTCAGGTGGAGTCAGGGTGACAGCAGGATAAAAACTGTGCGGATCCTCCAAACAGGCAGCTCCATGATCTCCAGGAACATTTCCCACCCCGAAAACACATTCAACATTGTTGTCTTGTTTTTGACATCTGTCTTTCTCATCATTCTCTTGCTCTGGGCTTTCCTCGTCAATTGCGCAAGGGTATAAGGCACGCAATTCTTCTTGTAGGATGGATTCTGTTGTGCTAAGCACCTCAATGCTGTCTTCACTGCAAGTCCGTCTGGTAGGTACCCTCCCTTGCCGTAGACCCTCCATGGCAGTTGTAGTGGACAAAGGTGCTGGACTTTGCAGTGCTGTATCCATTGGTAAATTTGAACCTTGGGATCTGAAGGACTTCTCCGTCCCTAAGACCTCGATACTATCTCCACTACTGATACTGGTCTTCATCAAAGCTGAAACATATTCCTCATTTTCTTGACAATCCAGGGCTGTAACTACTCCCTCATTTTCCATTTCAGCCTCTACTGAGGCGGTGTCGGATGTCAAGGGTAGGTTATGCTCGGAAGGGGTATTTACAGAGCTGGGTACAACTGGAGATTGGCTAGATCCAGCCAACTCTAATTTGATTGGCACCATTTCAACACAGGAGGCATATGACTCAAGACTGACAGGTTCACTTAGAATTGAGGGTGTGGGAAGAAAGGACGGTTGTCGCACTGAATGTTGACCAGCTATTTCAGTCTGTAATCCAGCACCCTCTTCCAAGTCACATGGATCCTCAAATAAGAAATTGGTAGATTTAAGGTTGCGGAGAAGATTATGGCAGAGGAGTTGTGTGTAGAGATGGCAAATATCTCCTCTGAATGTCCTCTCTATGGAGTACAGTTGCTGTAGAGCCTGTTGGTGGAAGTAGTCGTCACACAATTCCTCAAGAGTTTTCAGACGCTTGTCAAATCGGCAAGATGAAGTGGAGTTAATCAGCTGCAGAGAATGCGAGGGTGTGTTTGTGTAAGAAAAAACATTGCATTCTAGCATTGGGTCAGCAAGTTGATCGTGCCTTAAATCATCCAGGTCAAGTTCCAGAGAATGAGGGAGGTCATCTGGTTCGTAAGGGGAGTACTCAGAGTTTCTAAGCTTCCTGGTTGGGTAGCAAGTGACCTGTTTTAAAAGACTTTTAAAATCCTGAATTGATTTTTCTACTGTGGCCAACTCCTGTTCTTTGTTAGCCAATGGCATTGGGCAAGATGCTTTATCCTGCTTGTTTCTTCGATCCCCAAACCGTTTATCTTTCTCGTGTGTAATACATGACCTATTCTCATATTCAGACTCTACTTCCGCCTTTCTTGAAATCCCACATCCGTCTTTCGCTTGTAATTTCATTTCAGTTTCACACTTTTTCAGTTTCACATCTTCTGTATTTCTATCTAATGTAGGCATACCATTCAACATCCATTCCCTTTCATTGGTGCACTTCACAGATGCATTATTGAACTCTCTTTCTATCTCTCGACGTAACATGACTCTTGTATACTCCAGATCTCTTAGTTTTATCTCCAGTTCATTCGCAAAGTTCTTCCTGTTCCCCGTTTTCAGACATTCAGAGACTTTGGAGAACTCTGTGGAAAGCTCCTGGAATTGTTGTATGATTTTATTCTCATCAGATGACACATAGGCAAGGCACAGTGGTCGCACAAACCCTCGAGCCTCCAGATCATAGAGTGTAAGGTGGTGCACATATGCAAATGCTCCTTCTCTAGAATCCCCTAAAACTACCTTTGAGTCTTCTACAAAGTTCAGTTTCAAAGAGCCACAACCCGCCGAGCTGGCGAGAGAGGACTGATAGTCCATTGACATAATCCGAAGGGAGAAGTAGTTCAAATCAAACGTCCCACAAGCTTTGGTTTCAGGAGGAACAGTAAGCAAAGGTTGGGGCCCAACTTGCTCTGAAAACTCTGATAAAAGAATAAAGTCCTTCTTAAAATTAGCACCAGACATCCTGGACCACGGGGTGATATTTCCAGTGTAGGGATACATGGGCACAGACAGTTCCTCTGGAAGAGCTGATGGGTCTATTTCACTGAAATCGGTTTCTTTAGTAAAAGCCACTAAGTCTGGAGAACTAATCATGGTGGAAAAAAATGTTTGAAATAACCGGACAGGGGTGTAAAAAATATTGTGAAATTATACTTAAATTAAAATGTTTCACAAAATTAGTTGTGATTTTTTTGTCTTTAGTAAGGTTATTACATGTCAAAAATGAAACCTAAATACTGATATCTGCTAGTTAAACTTTACATTCAGCAAAACCTGATTTTATAGTAGTTTTACAGTACATGTAGACATAGTTGTTTATAGACTGATCTACTGCATTTACATTCAACATATACACATTCCCCATTTTTCACTATAGTTATGATTAAAGCATTGGTTTAACTATGTTGTGATGACTGCTAAAATTTCTTCGCGAGAACAATAGACATAACTGTGGCTAATTAAGTGGATTTCATTGGCTGTTTCAAATAAAAATAGCAGGATGTCAATTTGACAGGCTTGTTACTTTACTGAAAAAAACAAAACAAGTTATAAAAGAATAAACGAGTTTTTAATTTAAGTATGCACTTTGTTGTACACTGAAGGTCTACAATTTTAATCAAATAAAAAATTTGACTTCTTTAATTGCGGAAATGTCATTAAAGGTATAAGCATTAAGTTGTATCAGTATTTAAGTACAAATTCCATAAAATAATACTAAAATAATTAAACTTGTCACTCACATACTTTACACCCCTGAAACCGGCATCTTCAGTGCTGTCCATCCAGTCCAGGAGGTCTAGTTTTACTACGTTACGTATCTCTAAGTAAACTGATTTGTCTCCAGACCCGAGAATAATAACTGTTAACTACTTAAAAACCACAAGCATGAAATTATCCAGTTCTCGCCGATTTAAAAATTACATGCCTGATACAAAATACGAACCATGACATAAACGCAATGTCATGAAAACTGACAGGTCAATTCAGAATAATATAGGTATAAATCCGTTCGCGGACGGCAGCGGGAGTAACGTTACAGCAATACACGAGAGTAGTTGTTGGCTAATTTTTAGAAGTTAGTTTAAGTCGTTGTTTAGAAGTAAACAAACATTAAAGCGCTTCCCGGAGAGCAGTAACTGAAGCAGCCTTTGCCATAGTTAGCCATGTGACACCTCTGGTTAGGGGGGGGCTCAAACTGGTTTCCGCCTCAGACCAATTCCTCAAAATAACTGTGGAAAAATAAGACGTGCTCGTGCGTTTTTTGTTTTACAGTGTGGAGAGATACATATTTTAAAATATTACCAACTGTAATTAATTGATAGGCAACGACAATCAAAGAAAATCGTGTTAATGTATTTTAGAAAACAAACTTTATTTTACCAGCCAATCCTTTTACATCTTAAAAAAAATAACTTTTTAGAATAACACTTCAAAAAGAAATAAGCCTCTACTTTTTTTAACACTATCTTAAATCGACTTTAAAAATCCTCTTTTCTCTGGGGCGTTCAATGAAATGTGAGTGGCCCAAAGAAAAGGATTATTAAAACAGGATTCCTTAAAATGTACCATAGTCCAAATATCATTAATACAGTTAACCTTTTTTTCCCTTCAGAAACATTAACTTATTACACTTTTAAAGGATGTGCTGTTAACTATTGAGTTAAGTCCAGTAGTAACGTGGCCATATCTTTTTTTTATTTGACCTTTCTCTTGTGCTTGTTTTCACATGATAGAGACACAAAGGGGAAACTTCTTACCATACAAAAATCAATGACAAATGGGCGTGTAATCCATAAATGGACATGAAAAGCAGAAGTAACATCACAAACAAATGTGAAAATTGTGAACAATCTCTTTATTCAGACATGCATCCCAGAGTGGTAAAGAGGAAATCATATAAGATTTCATGTAATCTTATTAGCTGCGTAGGTTTCACCAAAGTACGATATTTGACCCTACCAATATATATATTTTTTTTTCAGTTTATTTTTTAACCAAATTTGTGTGGCAAGTTATCATAGGATGTATACATGGAACCTGCAGCACATTAACTTTTAGTTTATTTCTGTCCTTTTTAACCATTTATGCTGCTGTTAACAAAAGGGTAGAATGTGAGCAAGTAGGAAAACAACCCTTATAAAGGTTTAGACAACCCTCAGTGCAGATTTCCCCCAATCAAACACACAGTATTTTTGCTACTTTGTAAGCAAGACTGACAAAAATATGTAAAAAATATGTTTTGCATTACTGCTTTATTGTCTTAATATTGAGTATTTGCTTCTTCAGAGTCAACATAGCTTCACACCATCTATGATTACGGCATTATATATATATATATATATATATATATATATATATATATATTATATATATATATATATATATATAATATATTCATGCTCAACACATACCTCATTAAAAAAAATACATCTGGAGTCACAGACAAACGGTCTAAATACCCTTATACACACACAAGCAGAAGCTCAGAAGATGTTTTATGAAATCTTTCACTTCTTTCAAACTTACATCTAAGCAAAGTGTCTGACTAGGATAGTGCTGCATAGTAAAATGATGCATGTCACTTCAAAATCCCCTTTAAAAGGAGCAGGTAAGCAGAAATTCACATCAGAGGACTGTGAAGAGACATCTAATATTACATTCTTTGTTTAAAGATGCATTATTGCCAGTTGCCATAGAGATAGATGTTTTGATAGATGTAATATCTGTGCACAAGTATAGGAGTGAATCAAATAAGTAGTATCTCAGGTTCAGTTATGGCACAGTAGAGCATGAAGCCCATCTCGTCAATGTCGTCCTCTGTAAATCCCTGAAACAGATTCACATTATGTTTAAAGAAACTAGGCATGATTCCAGTCTCCAGGTATCCGATTAGCTCAGCAATCGCCTGCAGGAACCTATCAGCAAACACCGATTCCGACCAATCAGATTCCTTTTCACTCATATGTAGAATGACATTGCTAAGATGGCTGCCGTCGAGCTTGCGTAGTGCAGGGCAGTTGCGGCACACAGCCTTTAGTGTTTTCAGACACTTCTTTCTGACCCCCGAGTCTGCTTTGTCAAGCGCTGCTAGTCTAGTTGTTTCGCTGGTGTATAGGCTCTGGTACCAGACGTAGTCGAATGACCCAGTGATCTCTCGCTGCGCCGTAAGCATCATCTCGCTAAGGCGCACTGTTGGCAACACGGTAATATAGAAGCGTTCCCCACTGTCACAACTGCTTTGGGTTAATCCTTGAATCTCCAGTTTGAGCTCAGGAGACCCAAGCACCGGTCGCACCTCGCACTCCAGGGTTCCGGTTAGCGAAGGCCAGTTCATTGATTCCATCACAGCCTTGCCTAGCTGCTCAGAGACAAGCCGCGACGACAAGTATCCACCCAGTAAATGTCGATCCCAGTAGCTCCGTCCCCTTGGGAAGTACTCGAGGTTTTCACGCCGCACCATGCAGAACTGAGGGTGACCCAAAAATGTGTCCTCTCCGGCAATAGGCATCCACAGACTGGACTCCAACTGTAATAAACACATTTGGAACAAATTTAAAAACTCCAAAGATCCAAATGGTGACTTTAGGGAAAGTTAGTTTGAATATGATCTAAATCAATTGTGGTCAATAATTGACAAATATTGTTAATTTAAAAAATACGCAAAGGCTTATTGAGGACTTAGAAAAATATTTTATTTTATTACTATTACTAAATTATATTACATCATCCCCTGAACTATGCATGACTAGGGAAATCAAAAGAAAAATAATATAAAAAATATAATCTAAACCAATGTTGGTCATTTAAAAATGCAGAAAAAGCACATGAAGGACCTAGAAATTATTATTATAAAAAATGTTAATGATTAAAACATATACATATATATATATATATATATGTATATCCACTGAAATCCTAGGAAAAAAATAAAAATAATTTTAATTAAAAATTACAATGGCTGGTCTAAAAATAAACAAAACCAATTTGTCAACCGTAAAAAAAAAAAAAAAAAAAGTATTGTAGAAAGTGAGTTTTTCATAGATATATATATATATTTAAAAAAAAGGCGTATATGGAGTATAATATAATATAAATCAATAGATATATTAGATTAGACCCAGAGAATCAAAATAATATGTAAATATCTTGGCATGTAAATAAACATTTGAACAGCTGGTGGCGCTAAAAGGTTTGATACAAAACACAGAAAAATACAATAAATATATGAATGACATATACTATATGTTGATACTTATATTTTTAATAAATATAATTTATATATTTAATTATATGTAACAAAACGCCAGGCTAGGTCTGGATATCATGAAACTTAATTGGTCTTTAAGATGTATGGAATAGCAACTATTGGAAACTATAGCATCAAATTTGCACACATGCAAGCACAAAGATAGTGGCCCAGACAGGATGTTGATACCTGTAGAGGCACGATCAGGCAGGCATGATCGGCTTTAACCACTTGCAGGTCGTCGAGCAGTGACCCCGCCAGCATCATGTCTCCCAACGGCATGTCCGGGTGTTTGGAGTGCAGGAAGGCCTGGATCTCTGTGGATATATCTAACGCTCGCTGCTGTGCGACAGACACCTCCTCCGCTGACAGACACACTCGTGTCCTGAAGTACAGCTGCAGACGCTCTGCAAACGTCATCACACACAGATCCGCGCGTTTCCGCCGCTGAGGTGGGTCAGCGTCACACCGCTGGGGTTCAGCTGAGGGTAGGGGGATGGGCTGAGACAGTTCTGCTAAACACACACACACACAAAAAAAAAGCTTAAAACCGCATTCACAACCCATTTTATTTCCATATCATGTGTTTTAGTGAAACGGGATGTTCAGTGATATCAATGCCCACATTTCCGTGGGACAAATTAGTATATTCCATTCTATTCTATTAATCAAATAGCCAATTGACATACACCAGAAGTTTTAGAAGTTGAGCAAGTCAAAACATTCTGATACAAGATTACAAAACTTTCGGTTTGGACTAACATGCACTGGTGAATTGTGCACAATGAGACAGTAAAATAGGGTAAACTTTGATTTCTTGTCGTTGCCTTTCAGCTAGATGGGAAATACCTTCATTTGGAAGACTTTAAACATGCATGTACCTTTCTTGGTTGCGGCTGCGATCTGTTTCATGACTACTCCTTCAATACCCTTGTGGAGCAGTTTGGGGGGGGCACTAACCAGGCCTAACTCCTCCCAGCTGTCCGTCATCTTCTTGTCAGGCTTCTCATCGGGAGGCCTGCCGGCACGTTCTATCAGCTGTGACATCAAAGAAGAAATAAGAGATTAAATCAATAAGTAATCAAAATAAGCCATAAAAGAGAGTAAACGTTGGGTTCCGGAAATAAAAATCCCATTAATCCTGTTTTTTAACAATAACGTATAAACCGTTACAGACAGACCTACTGTGAGCTACAAGTTTTTTATTCATTAATGGTATATGCTTCTGTTGAAGTCATCAGCCCACATTTTATCAAATTAAAAAAACAAAAAGTTTTTACAAAAACTACATTTCCCATGTTTAGAGAATGAAAACCACACATTAGCTCCCGCCCCCACCCTTCAAACAATCTGAGTCACTCTCCCTACACTCTCAAAATACTTATTTGTGTGTGTGGTGTGTATATATATATATATATGAAAAAATACACCCTTTTGAATTCTATGGTTTTGCTCAGAACATAAAATCATCTGCTTGTAGGTCTTAAAATTAAACAACCTCAGATGAACAACAACACAACATATTACAGTGTCGGTGTCATTACCTATTTAACAAAAGTAAAGCAAAAACGGAGAAGCCATGTGATACAAACTAAGTACACTATGATTCAGTTGCTTGTAAAGCCACTTTTAGCTGTATGACTTTATCAGTCGCTCAGGACTTCCTTTATCAGGAATTTTGGCCCGCTCTTCTTTACAACGTTGCTTCAGTTCGTTGAGGTTTGTGGGCATCTGTTTATGCTCAGCTCTCCGAAGGTCCTGCTACAGCATTTCAATCAGGTTGAGGTCTGGACTTTGACTGGGTCATTGCAACACCTTGATTCTTTTCTTTTTAAGCCATTCTGGTGTAGATTTGCTGGCGTTCTTGTGATCATTGTCCTGTTGCATTACCTAATTTCGGCAAAGCTTTAGCAGAGGGCCTCACATTTGACTCTGGAATACTTGGTGGTTGTGCTGTGATACACTATGTTTGTATTTCACTGTGCATTATGGCCAAACATCTCCACTTTGGTCTCGTCTGTCCAAAGGTCATTGTTCCAGAAGTCTTGTGGTTTGATTAGTTGCAACTTTGCAAACCCAAGTCGTGCCGCCATGTTCTTTTTAGAGAAAAGAGGCTTTCTCCTGGCAACCCTTCCAAACATGCCATACTTGTTCAGTCTCTTTCTCACTGAACTGTCATGAACTTTAACATTTAACAGGTTAACTGAGGCCTGAGGTATAGCTCTTGGTTTTTTTGCAATTTCTCTGAATTTCTAGAATTCAATAGGGTGTACGTTCTTTTTCACATGACTCAATGTCACAGGTCACGTCTTTCCAAACCTGTATGCATTTCTCTCATCTCCAGAACACAAACGACATTTGAAGAATGTTGGTCAATGAGAACTGAAACTAGTTACCAGAATTCTTCAAAATATCTTCTTTTGTGTTCCACAGAGGAAAGGATTGCAATGGCATGAGGGTGAGTAGATTATGATAATTGACATTTTTGGTTGGACTAACCCTTTAAATCAATATTTTTATATTTATCCATCACTTTTATTTCAGCCATGTCATTTGCAATGCTAGTGCAAAGCAATTGTAATTCTTTAAAGCAATTACGTACACAGTCTTGTATTTTCAAATACTTTTTTTGCTTGAAATCAAAGTTTGTAATGCTGCGATTCACCTCATAGTTGGTTGGTTTGATTCACTCTTTAAAAATAACTCTTTAAAAAAACTTTAAAATCTCTATGGGAAAATACTTGCTGCACTCCATTTAACAATATTATGTTTGACCAATCAGAACTGTGTAGTGTGTAATAAACTAAAACAAAACGAATGCTCACCCGTTTCACTGCTAATGTGGCGATGCCCAGCATCGCAGCTCCGCCCACCCCGAGCACCAGCCGGGCATTGGACAACAGGAAGTCAATGACAGCAGCAATTCCATCTTCTCCTCGCCTTTTTCCAGAATAATACATCACTTCCTCTGTGAAAGTGTCTGAAAACATTAACAAAGAATTACATTACAATATGATTTCACACATGATTCATCAAAGTCCAAAGTCTGATACCTTTTGAGTTTAGAGACTCGAAACAAATACATTATTGTAAGAATGTGTTATCTATGTATTTTTGGACATGTATCATGATATTCATGGTACCAAAATCACCATGGGGCACTTCGGTGTACCATAAATAGTATACGCCACAGTATATTAGAGTGCTATTATTATTGTTTTAGGCATTTGATAAAATTTAAGTCACAATGAAAAAGAAGTAGCAACAGATCTTTACTTCTCTATTGTGACACATCCAGAGTGTAATGGATTATTTTGAGACGTGGGTGTTTAACTCATAAGTGGAGGCAGATGAATGCAAGCTCGCAGGGGTGGTTTAACTGGACTAAATGATTGGAGAAGTCCTGCATACACCACAAGAGAGAAACATGTCGTTTTCACTGGAAGGTTCAGTTATGACATTTTGAGGTCAAAACATAAAAAAAGAGAAACATTCACAAATGAATTGTACACAATAACATTTAGAAATGTAAAGGGTGAATGTTCATTTAATTCTGTCTTTAATGTACCACCACAGCACTCTTTTATGAAGGTTATTTCAAAACACATGGTGCTCATGTGTGCTACGTGACAGGACAGGCATCTGAAGCTCCACCTGCCACTCACTCGTCTGTGGGTCAGAAATAGCTTTGGTAGCTTCATGAACTCGGCACCAGCAGGGTGGTTTACCAGGCCTAAATTTAGACCCATGTGGCTTAGTAACTCTCCATTTATTCATATTATAATTTTGTAAAACTGATTTAGACTTCAGTCTCTGGCTGTGATCTACAGATTACAGTAGTCTAAAGCTTGGACATGGATAAATACAGTATCACATAGATACATTTTAGGCCTAATATTTGTTTTATTGCAAAAGGTGCTTGAAAAGTAAAAGCATGTGATTGGCCAGATCAAAGAAGAGAATAAATAAATAAATAAATCAAACAAAACAGCTTACATACACACAGTAGCCTATATTCCTGGTTATTGGGTAAATGGCCAACTGGGTTAGTACACATTAAATGACAAGACCTGCATACAGATGGACTTTAAAACCCAGATAACATTAATTGATTTTCCAGAAAAGACAACTGATTAATGCTAACAGGGGTTTAAATGTTAGACAGCACGCCTGCACATCACACGTATAACAATGTATGAAGTTTTTCCTTCCTAAATATTATATTAAATCCCATATGACTACCAAATAATCGAATACTTATTTTCAGTAGTTCACAAAGGGCATAAATTCAACTGAAAACAACAGTGTTTTGCTCTGTTAGCGTGTGCTAACTTAACTAGCTGTCTGTTGAATTCAGAAAACCAACAATCCTGGGAACATATTAAGCAGTCAACAATTGATCAACACGACTTAAACAGCTAACTTACCTTTTTAAGGAGGTATCAAAGCAGAGCCATTAGCGTATAGTATCGAATTCAGTGCTTTTGTCTAGTACGCACTTGCTCTCTTACCTGGCTATAACAAACACATCTTGCGTCACTATCCCGCTGATTGACGTACATCTAGACCAATGAGATGACAATATCACCTGACGTCAGAACTTTATATGGAATTTCTATGCATGTATGGCCAAAAGTAGTAATAAGCATATTAGATAATTTTTTACATTTTAACAGGAGGATCCACAAATTTTTTTATTTTCATAAATTATTTTAAATACTATTTGTGTAACACGTAAATGCAAAAAGTTATGATTTTGATCAATTATATCGTTTATTTTCGTACACTATGGACACTTATTTTATCGCTTCTGTTTTTGGTTCTATTGTTCAATGCATAAAATAAATGAAACGTACGTTGTTCTTGAAAATAGAATAATAAAGATGCATTTGAATGGAGAACCAAAGCAAATTAATTTGTGCATTAGCACTTGATTGTAAATAATGTAGTTTGTGATATTCCGCGAAATAATTTAAAACATTCCATATTATCAAACAACATAGCGATCAAGCTTATATTGTTATCTGTGAAGAATTGGTGGAAAGTTCTCTCATACCATCTAGTGGACAGTCACATCCTTTCATTTACAACCAGCGCTTGAAGAAATAACCTGTGGGATTTTATTGGGTAACGATTCAAGGTTGCATAGCCACACGAAATATTTACATTTTGATTTCTGAACCAAATAAAACAGTGCATAGTGTAAATGATCAGAACTGGAGCATTTTTTTGTAACTTTCTGATGCATGTTAAATTAAGTATAACCTGAAAATGATGTTCCTGTCCATTAATATGGAATAAAGCAAATTCAACTGAAAAAAAACCTCTCAAATATAAACAAACATTCGTAAGAGTTTCAAGGAACATTGAGTGAGAACGTTTGGAATTTAAAAAGTCAACTACAAAACAATCCAACAAATATTAAAACCTAGAAAAATAAAGAATGAACATAGAACCTCCAAAACACACAGTGCCTTTTAATCTTTTATGCAGCCAAATCTACTCCATTTGTTTTCAACCTTTAAACAAAAATAGTCTGGTGTCAGCCTCATGAACACAAAGTCTTTTGTAAGTCAATCGCATTTTTTCTATTAAACAACTGCAATGGGACACACTTTATCGTCTTTTCCTACTTGTTCTTCACTTCCATTCAATCTCAGAACTAAACAGTATGAACATAAATAAAACAAGAACTTTTGCCATAATGAGTCTCACAGCTCTTGAACGACAGCTGTAATGTCGGCATGAATTAAATCTTTTCGTCAGAAGTAAAGAACCTAAACTGCATGGTTGTCAAACAGAACCAGTTACCATGGCTATACCACCCTTCACTGAGAAGCCACTGTGTGGAAATCAAAGACACATTTTATTATCACGGTATTAACTTAACTGTCAGCATGAACAAAATGTGCCATTTTTCCCCCTCTCGCTTTCTCTGACTTTTAGGATTTTGCAAAAACAAAACATTTCTGTAAATTATGATTCGATGGCCTGTTCTAAGCTTCCGTTTTACAATTTATCCAACAAAATTCTTAAAGCCAGAAAAAATAAATAACCCAAGTTTACTTCTCAAAAATCTACTTTTGAAAAAGAGGACCAATACACAGTTGTATTTGATATTGTTATGTCAATGAGCTATAAATGCATGACGAAATGGTGAATTATGATTGAATTCCATGTCAGTTTAGATGTCTTTTTATTCCATATATTTCCTTTAATCACACAGAACAAAATATAGTGGATATTAAAGTATAATTTTTGATATGTCTGAATAGATAGATCAAGCAGCCAGCGTCTAACGTCCTTGAGTCCACCCACTCCAGAAGCATCTCTTCTACTGAGTCACTTGAGCAGACGTAAAGGCGTCTGAGGAGATAAGCAGTGAGTTCTGATTGCGTCTCAGTGACGTCTCATCTTGACTCGTCGCGTGGGTGCGTGGTCGTGTGTGTGGCGTGAGCCCGGCTCTCTCTCTTCAGTTCTCCTCCAGGAGTTTTCTGAACCGCTGTCGCCGTGACGTCTCTGTCGGGAGGAGAGGGAACGCCTCTGCAGCTCTTTGTCCATCTCTAAAATACGAGGTCTGAGGGAGGAAAAGAGCAAAATGCTTTTTAGCAAAAATGCATCTGTGGAATGTGACAACTTCATTAGTCTTGAAGGATTAGTTCACGCAGAAAGGGACATTTTATCATCATTTACTCACCCTCATGTCATTACAAACCTGTATGCTGTTACTTTCCCCCCCAATGACAGGTCACAGTGACCCCAGCATAAAGGTTTGGAATGACATGAGGTAGAGTAAACACATTTTTTTTTTGGGTCACTATTCCTTTACAGGTGCACTTAAGCAAGCAGGTTCAGCAGGTTGATATGTTTTTGGACTTTACAGATTTTTGCTTTTGCAAGATTCTCAGTGACGTCAAATGTTAGTTACCAAACACATTGTAAAAAAATACCCTACATGCTTTTCTCTCTCCTACTTTATCATTTAAAAGTATGGGGTCGCTAGGATTTTTTAAAGAAATTACTTATGGCTGCATTTATTTGACCAGAAATACAGTAAAAACAGTAATAATAAGTGAAAAATAAGTACAATTTAAAATTGCTTTTATTTGAATATGTTTTAAATAAATTCAATTGAATATGGTTTCATTTTTTCATAAAACTTATATTGTTTTGCATTAATAAGAGCAGTAAATAATAATATTACGCGTTTATTTCTTGGATATGGACATTTTACATTAAAGCGCTGAGCTTGAGTTGAGATGCAGATAACATTTTTTAATTTATTTAAAAATGTAAATATTCTACTCATATTAAATGTATCATGTTCTTCTATACATCACACTGAACTGACCGACAGCTTCAGTGATTATAAAAGGAGTGCTCTTTACTTGATTTCTGTGTAATTCTTCACAATGGGAAGATTTTGTTATTCATGAGACTTCTTGACATTTCCTACTTCATACTTCACAACAAAAAGCATCAAACTTTGACAAATTTATTTATTGATGATTTTATATTTCATAATATCTAAATGTAAATTTTAGTGCTTCTTTGCCACCATCTACTGGTTATAGTGGTAATTTCCTTTCTTTTTTATTTTAAAGTAAAAGTGTTTGCCACGTGTTAGATTTCCTACATCTTGAAACTTTTACAAATCTTTGATCGAAGAACTAATATATATTGAAAAAAATATTTTTTGGTCATCACACTAAAGATAACATTTAAACTGGATAATATTTAGAGCTTTGTAGTGCTGGAAAAAGTGTGAAGCACTTGAAAGTCCTTGAAAAGTGCTTGAATTTCACTCTCAAAAGGTTGTACAAACACCGAAATAAATAATCTAAAAACACAAGACTATTTCTGCCACAATACCCTGGTTAACACAGTTAGCGTTCCTACATGATTAAATCCATGGTGAATGTTGGTGATTTGAGGATTGAAAAGACTTCTATAACGTTTATTCATGTTACGTTTCTCCTGGTTTCCACGTCAGCGCTGTTCGGTCTGACATCTATGGTTTACATCAGAGAATTATGCACTGAATTTGAATGCTTCCCACCAGATCTCACAGCAATGTTATTAATAGAGCGGCGAATTCAAACTCTTTCTCACTGGATCTCCCAGCGCTGTGTAGTAACGGTGTCGTGTGATTAAGAACGGCTCGTATTTAAACCTGTTCGGAGCTCGCACTGCGCTGTCTATTATTGGTCCAAGCTGACAAACTGGCTGCGCATCTCTAACGAGGAGTGCGGATTAGTTCTCATATTGAACAGAAACAGCAGCTCTTATCAGTTGGGCAATGTGGTGGAGGCACCAGTACGTCACACCGGCAGGAAAAGTAGTCTTAGGGCCGGTTTACACCTGGTCACTTCATGCGTTTTTACTGATCAGATAGCTGATTTATCAAAACAATTCCATTTACACTTAAATGTGACTTAAAAGTCACATAAATGTGTTTTCGCGCGCTATATGCAGATTTAATAGAGTTCACGTCACCGAAAGCAATAGATATGAGCTGCATTTTATTGATCATCAGCTAATTTCAAAATCAAAGACCTCAATAGGAGCGGCATCAGCACTGGTAAGATCAGTTAGTTTCTTAACTTTTAATGAAGATGATTGAGTCACTTTCAGTTTTATTTGCAGTAGTTTGGCTTGATGAATAGATACTCAGCTGCTCCTCTGCAGTAGCGCCATCATATCTGGCTATAACATGACATATAACCTATGACACGCTCTCACACGTTTATTTTTAGCATTGTTGGGAGGAGTAAAATTTACATATGTGGTTTCAACAACCAGATGCATTTAGACTTCTTTCCACTTTCTATTTTTTTCCTTTTTATTCCATTTTCGTCTGTAATGCGGCCCAGACCACTTCCTGAAGTGGTTTGAGCGATCGGATTTAAATCTGTCTCTAATGCGTTTCGGAGGGCATTTACACCTGGTCTTTTCACGATCTGATAGCTATCCGATCAGAAATTATTTTAATGTGCTGATTTAACGGCTGACCTCCGTCAGTGTATGAATGAGTGAGTGAATGGGTGAATTGAGGCAATGTGTAAAGCGCTTTGGTGGAGATTGGGTCTGTGAAAGCGCTATATAAATGCAGTCCATTTACCATTTGTTGCTCATTTATTTGCAATAGAAATATTTTAATATAATCTAAAAGTAACTTGTGATTTGAAAAGAAACTTTTTAATTGAATGCACCCTTGCTGAAGAACAACAAAACCTTACTGACCCCAAACTTTGATCAGCAGGGTATGATTTCATTATTTAGCAGATAATGAAGATAAACCTTAGTATAGCTGCTCATGTGATCTCAAGATGGCCAGTGGCTCCAACTATATGCAAACAAAACAGCTTTTCTACACTGGTCTTAATCACAGTCTAGTCTAAATCAGTTTAAACATTTGTCATATTTACTTCTTTAGGTGTAAAACTGATTGAATAAAGTAAATAAATAAATAAATATAATTTGTGCACCTTAAATATTAAAAACACGTTTTTTTTTATAATTTCTGAAGAAAATCCAGCCTGATCAACTGTCCTTAACAAGCCACACTTTTAGGAATTGATCATGCCTACAGCACAAAGTGGCATGAGTTTTAGTGGGGTTACACTTAATTTTAAGGTTTCCTTGTTACAGTGTAATTATGCATTTAAGTACTTATTAATATTAATCAACAATATATACTTTGTTGCATCATGTAATTAAGCGTAATTTACTGTTATTACTACAGTAAGTAAATGTAACAAGGAGGCTGCAATAGTTAAATAGTTAGGCTTTAGTAGTTATGTATACCTTAGTAGCACCACTATTTAAACAGCATGTAAGACTTTGCAAGTACCTGTGTGCAGCATCTGGGTCAGCCTTGCGGTGTGAGCGTTTGGCTTTGAGTATGTGTCGTCTCTCAGAAGAGTGGATGGACGGGCTCCGTGAATTGGAGTCCAAGCGAGGGGCATCCGCCCTGGTTCTGCAATAAAAGACACCAAGACAAATTATACACCCCCACATACACTTCCAGAGCTTTCAAGAGCAACTCTGACTCAAAAGCAGAACAACTCACTTTCTGAGAATGATGACAGCTCTCCTCTCCTTGATGTCCTGTGGGCGGATGCAATGCGTGATGTCATCGGCGGCGTAGTCACTAAAAAGAATCAAAGCAGAGAGAGAGCATGAGCAAGACTTTAATATTTTACTATAAACATGGCAGTACTACTGTACAGTGTGAGTTTTATCCTTTCAAATACCATGGCAAATGAATATGGCAATTATATACTACTATAGTCTAAATCACCATGGAATTACCGGTAACACTTTACAATAAGGTTTCATTTGTTAACATTAATGAATGTATTAACTAACAAACATGAGCAACACATTTGTTACTGTGTTTTTTAATCTTTGTTAATGTTAGATAATAAAAATCCAGCTGTTCATGTTAGTTCACAGTGCATTAACTAATGTTAACAAACACAAATTTTTGTTTTTAATAATGTATTAGTAAATATTGAAATGTACATGAACTAAGATTAATAAATGCTGCAGTTCATTCTTAGTTCATGTTAACTAATAAAACCTTATTGTAAAGTTTTACCGAATTACCTTATCGCACATATCACTACAAATACCGTAATAACACGAGAATGTCCTGAACATGAATCGCAACACAGTAGCCAGTGTCCGGGCTGGTAAAGCTCCCCACCCACCTGAGGACGGTGACGCTGCCGCGCCTCACGGGCAGGTGCAGCACGGGCTCGGACACGCGGATGGGCTTGAACTGGAACTTGCAGCCGAAGCAGAGCGCGCTATCGCTGAAGAACGACACGGACACGATCGGTCGCTCGAAGATGTGGATGGGGTCCACGTGGGACACGATGCAGCCGCCGGGCTGGTAGTCATTAATCACGGCGCTATTAACGAAGCCCTCCGGTATGACGCCGTGCGTCACGAGGCGATCGATGACCAGCTCGTGCACCCAGTCCGGGATCTCGTCCACCTCGCCTTTGGAGTACAGGCGCTCCTGCCCGGGGCCGCGCTTCTCGAGCTGCGAGCCGTACGTGTAGCCCTCCCCGAAGAAGTACTTGTTCCGCAGGGGCGCCCGGTCCACCGTGTGCTCCCTGTAGAGCCCCTTGTCTGCCTTGGCAACCACCTCGTCGATCTTTGCCTCGATGCGCGCGCACTCCTCCTGCGTGAAAATATTCGCTTGCTTAATGCCGTTCTTCACTTTGCGCGCCTCCGCGTCCCGCCGCTCCTCGTACTCACTATCCTCGTCATCCGACTCGCGGTATTTGCGCTTCTCGCCGTTGCTGTGCTCGAAAACTGTGTCCCTGTGCGGTGTCATCGACTTCAGCTTCTCCCGCAAATCCGTAAAACCGGCCATTTTAAAGAGCAAAGTCCGAAATTTTGCGGCTAAATGTGGTTTATCCCGAATTCACTTCAGGTCCCCATGTTATAACATTAGTATCGGTCACTGAAGTCCTGCGCGACGTGACCGAAGGCCTGGAGCAGTGCCTCCTGCTTCCTCTTTCCCTGTTGTAGCGAATTAAACCAACCAAAGTTTCCACTGCCCCATTCCACGAGCAACCCGGCTGAGTGTGTAACGCAACGCAGAGAGTGTGCTGTCAATCACAGGCGGTGTTTTCCTGCGGTTCAGTCCCATAACATTAGCACGTAGCACAACTGCGGCACCGCTAGCTTCCAGTGGACACAGATTTACAGCGGTATGCTGTTTGAACAGCACGCCTTCTGGTCACTACAATATGTGCTGATCATCGTATTATAATGTATCCAAGAGATAGTAGTTATTCTGCAGCTGCAGGATTGTACAGAGCCGTGAAGAGAGCGTAAACTCGTGTAACCAAAACTGTTTGAGTAGCTGCGCATGCGCGTCATGCCTTGCACGTAGGCAACTAGGCATGAGGGTCTGGTCCAGTGACAGCCAATGAGCGACGCGATCAGCTGTCAGCAAACCCCTTCAGCTAGCCTATATAAGGCATTTTCGATTAAATGAAAGTATTGGCATATTTAAGAATTATTTTTATTATTATTTTAACAAAAATTTGTAGACATAAAAAGTACGGATGAGAGTAGGAATGGGATGACCCAGAAAAGACTCGAACCTGAGTCCTCAAGATCTCAACAGCTCTTACATGTCCTGAACACGTGCTGCCGACATCATTATTGTATTTTTATAATTTTATTCAATAACAACAACACAAATGTTCCATAAAACTAGAACAGCATTTAAATATTTTATTATTATTATAACAAAATGTATATTACATTTTCTATTAGCCTTACCCCTGATTATTTAAATTGAAATTAAAACTTTAGTCATGGTAAATGTCCGTATTTTTTTTATTTTGATCAACATTTTTTGTCATAAATAGGGTTACGTAACAAAATACTGATGTGCAAAAGTTGCAAGCCAGTTAAAAACCCATAATGTACAAGAGATGATTATGTTTCTACGACTCAAATCTGAGGGGGTTCCTTAGTAATCTAATTTTGCATAATGAAAATATAATACTTTTAAAACAGACCGCTTATGCAGCTACCAATTTGCTGTATTTTAATCTTATTAATTTATTAGATCATTATAGAAAACACAAATGTGAACATCATATTCCAGTTTCTCCAAAATACTGAGTTTTTTGTAATAGACAATTACAGTAGGACAATTTATAAACTTAGGCTTTAACCAATAAATGTATTAAGAAATCTATAAAAAAATACAAATTTAACAACCCACAGGTCCCATATGTTAACTAATAGCTAAATATACAAAGTTTGACTGAAAAATTGTCAAAACTACCATTTCATTGTCAGTCTGTGTGAGATAATAATGAGAGTGAAAAATATTACATTCATATTGTGTTCTCCTGAGTAACATCTCTCTTCATTCTTGTGTTAAAAGATTAATATAAAAACATTTATACCTTGATTACTTTCACATCTAAGGTATCAAGGAACAATTTTACATTACATGTTTTGATGCACAAAAGCAAGGCAAATAATAATAATCCATCTGTATAAATATTACGCATTCAGTACAAAAAATAATGCTTTTCATTCACTGCGTGTGTTCTATACATAACATGTGAACAAATACACATGATTAGTGCAAACATCGCATTAAGAGGTTTGGTGTGTTTAGTTATGATGAGATAAACAGTAAATAAAAAATTACACATACAACAGAATGAATGAAAATGTGTTTTGTTACAGCATGGTGATTTCACTGGGTGGCAGCGTCAGCCTCTTCTCTTGCACAGAGAGCATATTCTCAATGTGCATGGCGATAACCCGACACAGCTCCAGACCCTACAAACAACATGCATGGTCATAAACACACTCATTAATACATGTCACACATGGTTCTAATGGTGTTGGATGTGCGTTACCTGTTCCAGCTGTAACTGTGTGACTCTGTGGTTGGTTAAGTCTCCCATCAGGATGTCTACATAAGGATAACTGGATCCAGCGCTGGGCCGCTGTGTGTGAGCTGACTGAACCAGCCTCAGCTGGAACTTCACCTGCATCTCCTGCCAATAGAAATTTAAAGTGCCCTTATTATGCTATTTTACAGGTTTCTATATTTGTTTTGGAGATTTACAAGCATCCTTGGTCATAAAACACTTTAATTTTCTCATAATATACATTGCAGCATCACCTCATTTCTCAAAGTGTCTGAAAACGGTTTGTTTGTAGATTCAGTCTCTCTTAACCCCTCCTTTCCGAGAGCCTACTCTGCTCTGATTGGTCAGACAGCACAGTCTGCTGTGTTTGGTTTGCCGCTTACAGTGAGTGCTGGAAACGAAACTCCTATTACCGAATCTGAATGTCAGCTGCTGGAAGGCTTCCTCTGCGTTTGATACACAGTGATACGAACAGTAACGACGGCACAGTTTTTTCAGTGTTAATTCCAGTGTGAGTCCTCATCCTTTTAAAGTGCATGCAAAGTGGATTCGCACATTTCGCAGCGCTGAAAACAGCAACTTCTCAACGTGTCGACAACATGACCCAAACTCTTACAGTCTCAGCTACAACTACAGTGTTTAAGGGCAGGTCAAAGTAGACGCTGTTTGCGGCCAACCAATGAAGACCATAGGCGGGCATTTTGTTACATCGTGACGTATAGGTATGTAACAGGAAGTGAGAGTGGAATTGCTGATGACTCGTTTCGGTAGTTCAGAATCTGTTTTTCCTTTTAGGAGACAATAATTTTATTTGTCATGCACTTTGATCTTTCAAACTTTGCAGACCTTTTACATTCACAAACAGCTGTATTACACACTACATAAAAGGTTATATTGGAAAAAGCATATAGGGGCACTTTAATCTGTAAAACTGAAAAATTAGCTTTTGTAAGTCTGTGTGTGTTTGTAATACACACATGAGTGTCTTTGTGCAGGAAGTTCAGTCCGTTCTGATTGACAGCGAGGATGCATGGTGCAGAGATGGTGCTGTTGCTGCTGCTCTGGATGTAAAAGAAGGACGATCCAAACATGGGAAATGCACACACCAAACCTGAAGTACACACACAAACACAATTCAGCAAACTTCATAGTATTATTTGATAAAATAAAAAAAAGGTGAAAAGTTAATGAGGGTGTTTGGCCTGGTGAGAATAAAATACCTAGGAACTGGGATCTGGCCTGGTGAGGGTTCAGGCTTTGGACGGCATGTACATGTTGGGCAACCAGTTGCATCCACTGCTGAGGCCCCTGTCTGCCAAAGATCTCAACTGGGATGTACTCTGTCAACTCATGACTATAGAGAGAGAACATTTCAAGTCATTATGCTTAAATTGAATATATGTGGAAAGATTTTTACCTAGAAAAAACCCAAAGGAAGTGCCCTTTTTCATAGCAGGACACTTATACAGATACTTGTAAAAAATTATTTAAGAGAAATAGACAACTGTTTAAAAGTTTGTGGTCAATCTGATTGAGATTGATGTTGATTATTATATCATTTTCAAATTCTAAACATTTTTTTATTTTCAGATTCTGATTTCCAGACATTATTCATAGGGTGAAAATTAAGTAAAATGTTAGTATATAAAAAATAGATTGTTAATACAAATCAGGTTGCGTAAAGAAAGTTGAAACATACATAGTGGGTGTGTAGAGACTGTCTTTGGCTCTGTGTTGAAGAGCAGCAAGTTTGGCAAACTGGTTAAACTGCTGTTCACTGATCTTTCCCTGAGGTATGATATTCAGCAGACCCTTCACGTAGTCTGGCAGAACCTGTGCAAACACAAACACAAACACATATAATTATGATGGAATTATAGGTGCAGGTGCATTTTATTTAGAATATAATTGTGCACTTTTTGAAATTTTCAATAACATTATTCATAAAATGTGCTCCAGCAATTTATTATATTTACACTACGTGTAATGTCAATGTTTTGGGTTGGTAAGATGGTTTTTTTTTTTTACGTTTGAAAGTTTCTTATGCTCACCAAGGCAGCATTTATTTGATAAAAATACAGTAAAAATAGTGATATTATGAAATATGATTGCAACTTAAAATAACTGTTTTCTAATATGAATAATATGAATGTATTTTAAATTTATTCCTGTGATGGCAAAGCTGAATTTTCAGCATCATTACTCCAGTCTTTAGTGTCACATGATCCTTCAGAAATCATTCTAATATGCTGATTTGCTGCTCAAAAAACATTTCTGATTATTATCAATGAAAAAAAAAACAGTTGTGCTGCCTAATATATTTGTGGAAATATTTTGTTTCAGGATTTATTTGAAATAGAAATCTTTTCAGAATTAGAAATGTCTTTGATCAATTTAATGCATTCTTGCTGAATAAAAGTATATATTTTTATATATACTGGGTATATGTCATTCTGCATTTTCTGTCAGTATGAACATGGAAGAGACAGGATTGCTGGTTTGATGCTTTTGTGCATCACAGCTGGTTAGGACGCATGCAAGTAATGGCATATGATAAGACAGACATGTCGTGCCTGGTTATAGTGCATGGTGACACAGAGCTCGTTGTCAAACTTGAGCGGATGGGCCCAGATGACTCGTCTGAACCAGAAGCTGTAGTTGGTATCAATCTGCTCCGCTTCTGTTGCGATGTCTAATATGTACTCTCGCTTATTGAGGGGCCGCACATTCTGACCTGTGTGACATAAAAAGACATAAAATAAATATGAGTGAATAAATCTGGTAGTGAAAGCGGTAGGGTATGTTCAGAATGGCATACTACTAATGCTATTTTCAGAAGAATGCATAGTTGTATTGTGCACACTACAGAATATACAATTTCATGAATACTTGAATAATGTACTTTTCCTACATTCGTTAAAATAAACAAGCATAGCATGCTGTGTAGAATAGCATATCCCACAATGCAATGCTCTTGACTTGACCTTTCATTTCCAGTGACTCATTATTTGGTCCGATCAAATTTACCAGTCACTGAATTAAAAGTGCAAGATGAGGTCATAACATAATAACGAATCCTTGTTTTTTGCATTACATACCAATTTGTGTGTATAAATACAGAGCATGTGTTCTAACCACTAAACCACAGGTTGGCAAATGCAGTATACAGTATATAGTGAGAAATATTTAGTGCTCAGTTCGCTAATATTCCATTCTGAACATAGCCTTATAGAGGTGTAAGGACATCAATCTGTACCTCTGTTGGTGACTATGAAAATTGTGTACTCATCCATTGCCTCCAGCCTTTGTAACGCCATCTCATAGCACAACTCCTCTATGATATCCAGTGCCACCTGCACACACAACAGATCAACATAGTATAATCACATGCAATAAATGGTATGAACTGTCAAATGAGAAAAGAGACATACGGAGCAGGTTTTGATCTTCAAATGTCTCTCAATTCCGCCGGGAAATAGAAACAGTTGCCGCTTTGAGCTTCGACCAGCCTGAAAACACATTCATGAACATAATTACATTGTAATTCATATTACATACTCTACTGATCAACGAATGTTAAGAATTTTAAACGTTTTTTTTTCACAAGCAATCTCTTTTGCTCACCCAGACTGCATTCATTTGATCAAAAATACAGTAAAAACAGTAAAACGAAGAAATGGTATTACAATTTAAAATAAATGTTTTCTATTTGAATATATGTGACCCTGCATGGATCACAAAACCAGTCACAAGTAGCACGGGTATATTTTGTGGCAAAAGCCAACAATACATTGTACGATTCAAAATTATCGATTTTTCTTTAATGCCAAAAATCATTAGGCTATTAAGTAAAGATCATGTTCCATGAAGATATTTAGTCAATTTCCTAAACTAAACTTCCTCAACTTTAAAGGTGATTTTCTCAATGTTTAAATTTTTTTGCACCCTCAGATTGCAGATTTTCAAATAGTTGTATCCCGGCCAAATATTGTATCTTGGCCTATCCTTACAAACCATACATCAATGGAAAGCTTATGTTTCCAGCTTCCAGATTATATATGTAAATCTCAATTTCAAAATATTGACCCATGTGACTGGTTTTGTGGTCCAGGGTCACATATTTCAAAATGTAACTCATCCCTGAGATGCAAAGCTGTATTTTCAGCATCACTACTCGTCTTCAGTCTCACATGACCCTTCAGAAATCATTTTGATTTGCTGCTCAAGAAACATTTCTTATTAACGATGAAGAAAACAGTTGTGCTGCTTAATATTTTTTTGTGAAAATGTTTTTTGTCAGGATTCTTTGATATGAACGTAATTTTTTTGTATCAATGTAAGTCTTTACTACCACCTTTGATCAATTTAATGCATCCTTGAATAAAAGTATGAATTATGTGTAACACGGTTATTGACCATTATGGCTTTGAGCTCCATACTACTGGGGTAAACACTCCTGCCACCAAACTGAAAGGTCTTTCTCAGATTCTGCTCACACGCTTTAGCAATTCCTGGAGATCACACATTAAATAATGTTAGATCATCATGCGTCACAATTTTAATTTAGAGACTAACATAAGTTAAATGTGTACTGTATATGTGTGATGTCTAATTACCATGAAAAAGCACGTCAGGACTTCTGCAGACGTCTCTGAGGAACTTGAGTAAGAATGGTTTGAGCACTTCAGAGCAGCGGTAAAAAGCAGTCAGAATGTAGAGCAAGCGCCAGCCCTTCTGACAGCTGTCACTGCAACACAACACAACATTAACATACAGACCAACACACCCTCCGACAGCTGAACACAGATTCCTATCAAACAAGCAAATAAACAAAACACATCTCACGGTTTAGAGCTGGTATTGGCTGTAATCTGTCTGAGGACTTGACAGTAAGCCTCATCCTTCATCAGTCCATATTCACCCGTTAACTACAAAAACAATTATGCATTTTAGTCAAATTAAAGCTGAAACATATATCAAACACAACTGGGGGTCTATGAGCCCTATGTGTAAGAGTACAGCTGGTCCTATGGACGAGAGCTTGTGCCTTACCTTAAGGAAGGTGCAAACCACAAACTGCTCTGATTGGCCCCTGAGTGGATGATCTCCCATGAACTTCATTATGGCTACACACAAACCAAACCCAGGCAGAAATAAATATTGAGATATGAAGCATTCCAAAAAATAAAAAAATAAAAAATAAAACCGACTGAGTGGCTGTGATTTATGTTTCATCTCACCTAGGAAAATTTCAGAAGCAACTCGGTTCATGTTGGGGTCAGTGAAGTCTATGAGGGACTCTATGATAGGGTTCTGGAAAAAAACAAGAGATCATCAGTTTTATATGTGTGTGTTTGTTGTGTACATACTGTATATATACACACATGTATATGTATACTGTTCAAAAGCATTTTTAAATGTAAAAAAAAAAAAAAAGAAGTCTCTTACGCTCACTAAGCCATTTATTTGATAAAAATATAGTAAAACAGTAATATTGTGACATATTATTTAATTTAAAATAACTATTTTCTGTTTTAATAAACAATTTATTCCTGTAATAGAAACATTTCTTATAATTATTAATGTTGAAAACAGTTTTGCTGCTTAATATTTGTGTGGAAACCATAATACATTATTTTTCAAGATTCTTTAATCAAAAAATGTCACAAGCTTTTTTTCAGCATTTCTTTTAAACAGAAATATTTTGTAACATTATAAATGTAGATCTTAAATAAATGTAATGAATCCTTGCTAATATTGACCCCAAACTTTTGAATTGAAGTGTATATGCATTTGCACATATATTTATATGTTTATGTATGCATATAGTGGATGCAGTACCTTGCTGAATTTCACCATCTCTGCGGGGTCTTTGTTTCCTTTACCTTTTTTGGACTTATCCCTGAACGAATCACTAGTAACATAAAGAAAAGTACAACATCTGGACTCAGTCCTGTGTTTAACTGTGTTGGACTGACTTTGAATAAATAGCAGGATATTTTTTCATTATAGTAGAATCACTTTTACCTCTTGTTTCCATTTGACGTTCTGAAATATTTCTTAGCAAACTCCACCATGTTGTACTGGCTGTCCAAAATGATGTTGCCCTCAATTTCAGAGTCACCAAAATCCGCTAAACCATCAGACTAGCAATCACAAAACAGACATAAAAACAATATTAGTAATATACCCTCAAACACATTTTGTTCTTCAACTCCAGTATCTACTAACAGCCTTGTAGAAAATAGGAAGTTCACATTTTTTATTTTCAAAGATCAAGAAAAAATGTAATACTGCATAAAACGTTTTAATAGTGCTCTTTCATTGTCACATCATTTGCTAACATTATCTACCCAGAGCAGCGCAAATTAGCGTCTGGTTTAAGACGTGCTTTTTTTGGCGGTAAATAATGGCGCAAATACCAGTACATTGACGAGCGCAAACTTTAGTAAATCACCTGTGATTCATTTAAATACTCTCCTCCCATAAATTTTGCATCTGAAAGGGAAACTCCTACAAATGCATATGCAATAAGGTCAGCCGCACAAATAATCCTGTCCATGACTTTTCACTGCTATCCTTTTCCACTGCGTTTCTTTAGTAAATCCTGACAGTAGTTTTTTAATACCTAAAGAGGGTTTGTGCTGGAGCAAGCTGTTAGTGAATCTGGCCCATGTATATTGGCATTATATCAGCCATCAAACAGCTTGTCATATTGATATCGGCATCAGCATTTGTGTATGAATGATATTGTGTTTATAAACCTCCAGTGAGGGGTCTAGTTCATGTGCAGCCGCAGTGGAGGCCACGGCGAGAGCGATCGCTCCTGATGCTGCCACTCGACCCTGTCTATCTCTCGGCTCGTCTCTTCTCTCCGCCGGGAGACTCAGGAAATCAGGAGCAGCTACAGGAACCACACAATCCACGGGGAACGCTCCACCCCGACCCTGCACCGCCCCATACTTCCAGCCTGAAAAAACATACAGAAGCTTATGCTTATTATTTCTGCATTCCACTTTTTATAACCTCTTTTAAAAAAAGGAATTAATAGATATTTGTTTGCGTCATGTGACAAAATATATCTAATTTCAAGTTTAGTTGGACAATTTAAAGCATCCTATAAACAAAATAATATATATAAAAAAGGTAATATGTTAAATGTCGGACCAAAATCTGGTGTTCCTCTCTTTAGCTCCTCGAGGTAAATGACTTTTTTCTTCACCACACAGCCGTAACTCTGACCTGAAACACAAATGCACATGCACACCATGAAAAGGTCACAGTTCTTCCTCTAAAATGCATGCACAGCAGTTTAAGTATAGTCATGCACTGTATGGGACCCCCACACAACCCCCTCATGGATTTCCTGGAGTATCAAGGACAAGCCTGTCCCAAGGTTAACTGCTGATCCTCCTGTGATGGAATGCAAATATTTGGAGCTCCATTCTAAAATATTTTCCTGTAGAGTAATGTCCTAATCTTTACGGACTCAAAACTAAACAAATCACTGTATACAGAAAAAGTTGGTGTCTACCGTTCAAAGATGTGGGGTTGTACCTTGCTCCCAAAGGCTCTGTTTATTTGATTAAAAATACTGTAAAAACTGTAAAATTGTGAAATATTTTTTACTATTTTAAATATTTTCTATTTCTATAAAATCTATTTTAATATATTTCAAATTGTAATTTATTCCTGTGATGCAAAGCAGAATTTTCAGCATCATTACTCCAGTCTTTAGTGTCACATGATCCTTCAGAAATTATTCTAATATGCTGATTTGCTGCTCAAAATTTTATTTATTTATTATCACATGTAAAAACAGTTGTGCTGCTTAGAATTTTTGTGGAAACTGTGATATATTATAAATATATGTACTGTCACCTTTGATAAATTTAATGCATGAATAAAAAAATAAAAAAATAAAAAAAACAACAACAAAAAAAAACGTTTGAATGGTGGTGGGGTGGGATGAGATCAGCAATATATTGTATTCGAGTGCCAAATAATTTCACCCTGCTAAAAACTGCATGACATCACTGCTTGTGGGAAAGACCTATAGTTTTTATTGTGCGGATATGACTGCATTTCTCACCCTCCTCTAATCCATCCATGGCCTGCAGACGAATGATATCTCCTTTATGGAAGTTTAAAAGAGCTCTGTCCTCCGTGATGAAGTTTCTCTCCGCTACAACATACTCAGAGTCCTGCGGAGGAAGTATGAAAAAGTACAGCATTGCATGTTAACACAAAATTAGCAGTGTAACACCTTAAAGTCACCATGAAATCAAATTTCTTATTATTTATTTATTCTTATTATTTATAATAAATGATTTATCTTTTTTAAAATTCATGCGCCCTTGTAATCTTTAATCAAAATAACTCTCTCTTGCAGCGACATCTCTTCTCTTCACTGATGACGTGTTTAGTGGCGTGAGGGCGAGGCAACCTGTCACTCACATCAAGTAATAACAAACCATAACCATCCAATCAATTCCTGATAGACAAAATCAAGTCCTACCCCACATTTTTTCTTGTCCGGGAAGCCATTTCACTCACATTTCATCACAATCCGGAAGTAAAAAGTTGAGCCACAAACGCCGGCTAAGTGAATTGGTCGATAGGTTCAAGTCACAGTTCATCTCACTTAGCACGGCGTTCGTGGCTCAACTTTCTCAATGCTTCGGTTTGCATGTAGGGATCGTCATTATGCTACCGTATTAGTGTGAGGCTATTTTGAGCCTTGTTAGTGGTATTAACTAGCGATTTCTTTTTACTTACTCTATGCCCTATATACTAGCATTATAAGCGAATCAGTTTTTAGAGATAAAACTCTTTACATTCGATTATCATGAAACTATCCCAGAGAACGATCGACTCGGTAACCATGTGTTATTAACCCCTAGGTTCATTTTTCGCCGGGAATTGTCCTTTAAGAAATGATAAGAAGAGAAATCAAAGCCTCGTCCGTACCTTCTTAAGATGAGAGATGAAGAGATCGATCATCTGTTTGATCTGAGGAGCTTTGGCTGAAAACAGAATCAGTTTCTCATTCATCAGATTAAACTCCAGCATGTTCTGAGATGGGATGGTCACAAACAGGATGTCTGTGTAGCTGCGGGAGAGAGCGAGAGTTGTGCTACTCAAACTTTATGAGGTTTCTGGCTGACAGATGGTTAGATGGCTGGACGGATGACGCACCTGTACGGACGGAGCACTCTGAAGTAGTCTGGAGCTGCAGAGCTGCTTTTCACTGTCTTTAGAAGTTTGATCCCAGAGTGAGACACTGCCAACACCTGCACTCCAGTACCCACACTGCCCTACACACACACACACACACACACTGGTGAGTGGTGACATATCAGGCATAAACTGAATTCATACTAAAAGTCTGCCAGCAAAAGGAACTCACAGAGGCTGGGAAAAGGCGAGAAAAATAAATCTCCCATGATTCCCTGGCAGCAGCAATCACAGCTTTCTTCACACTCTCATCCGGAACATCTGTGTTCGGCTCGATGCCATATTGAGCTATGAAATAAACACACATATCATAGTAACAGATCAGTGTAGTCATCGAAAACATTCAACTAAACATGCCATGGGAAATGATTCAACATAGAAAATAAATTTAACTGTAAATTAACTCCTTCCTCACCAAACATGGATTTCATCTTCTGTCTCTCCTCTTTAGTAATACGCACACAGGCCTCTGTAAATGTGTCATTGACAATCTGAAAACATCATTTAAAGGTGAGAAATAAATTACCAAAATATGGAATGAAGAGAGAAAATGAAGAGAGAAAAGCAATCTATTTGCCAAATTTTTTAATATTTTTAATAAAAATGTTTGGGATCAGAACGTTTTTATTTTTCAGCATGCGCATTAAATTAATCAAAAGAGTCAGTAAAGACTTTTTAGATTGTTAGATTTTTTAAAATTTCTAATAAATGCTGTTCTTTCAAACTTTCTATTCATCAAAGCAACTGATGTCCTGAAGGCAATGAGAGGGGTTGGCCTCACCTGTTTGAAGATCAGGTTCAGCACTATCGGATGGTTCCAGCTGTCTTTGGGGTAGAAGACCTACAACAATTTGTACAGCAGCATTAGTGCTGACACTGTTCTGTGTTCAAGATGATCTAAACAATTTACAAAATACACACACACCTCCTTCCTGAGGCAGATTTTCCAGGGGACGTTTGTGTATGTGTAATGCTCCTCTGTGCCGCTCCTCTGCAGCTGTGTCTGGATGCTCTCAGATTCCACTGGAAGATCTCGGGACACTGGTGTGTGTGTGTGTGTGTGACAGATGGAGAAATAGAGATGGTTGAGGACATACAGTATGCATTATATACAGTATGTATAGACCCTTTTACTGTTTGTACACAATGATGACGTAGCAACGTATGCGCGCGCATATTGGCAACGGAAGTATGGCGAGAATCAGCAGAGTGTCAAGTGGGCGCTGCAGACGCGAGCATTTTTTATTATGTCCTCGCTCCAATCAACACGTTTAATCGCCAGCAGCCACAGGCGCTGCCGGTTCTTCTGAAACGGCCGTGATCCTGTCGGAATCCTATCAAACTTAAGCCCCTTGGTGGAATATTGATTAGTGCAACCGTAAACGCAACAACCAGACATTTTGATGCTGGGAAACCGTTTTGATAATCTTTTGGAGTTGCTAACACATTAGAGCCAGTGGGAAACAACACCACTTCCGTTGACAAAATGCGCGCGCAACTATTTGATCACGTGGGCTTGTAAAAGGGTCTATACTGCTGTCCAAAAATAATATTTTTCTAATGTTTTTGAAAGAAGTTTTGCTGATTTATTTGATCACAAATACAGTAAAAAAAGGTAAGACTGTGAAATATTAGTACAATTTAAAATAACTGTTTCTATATTCATATATTTTAAAATGTATGAATGTAAAAACTTATTTCTGTGATGGCTGAATGTTCAGCATAATTACTCCATGATCCTTCAGAAATCATTTTAATATGCTGATATATAGATCTATAAACATTTTTGCTGTTTAATATTTTTGCGAAAACTATGATACATTTTTTCACGATTTTTGTATGAATAGAAAGTAAAAAAAACAGCATTTATTTGAAATGGAAATCTTTTGTAACATTAAAAATGTCTGTCACTTTTGATCAATAGGTATAATGCATCCTTGCTGAATAAAAGTATTAATTACTTGAAAAAAGCCTTCTGAACAATAGTGTGCACCCTTACAAAAAGATGGTTATACTACAATACTTCATTATCGTACCATTGGTACTATATCATTACCATGTTCATTTGCTATAGTATCTAGAGAATACCATGGTAATACCATCAAGGTAGTGCTCAATAAGAGAAAAAACTGTGATAATACCATAATATCTGTTGTAAGCGATGTGTGTGTGTGTGTGTTGTTCACCTGGTGGTGGTAAAGTCAGTGGTGGTTCTGGTGCTATCTTCTTGCTGCTTTTAGTTGGTTTGAGGCCTCCATCTCTGGACACAGCGGCTGGAGTGGGAGGCTTTCTCTACACAAACAGTTACACACAGCACAAGATATAATTTGCGAAGACAAACATTTTGTGCACAATACGACCAAGAATGTGTATAAAGAAAGAAAAGCAAATTCAATCCGTTCACCATAAAGCGATCAAGTCTCTTTAGAAATAACACTTAACTAACAATTATTAGTTATTAGCTAGCAACCTTTAATAGCTCAGACACGCTTTAAATGGATAGTACAGAAGTGAGAGAGGAAGACACAAATAGGAAAACACACACACCTCTGGAGGAGGTGGATTGTCCATCTGTGTTTTTAGGATCTGCATTGCCTCATCATGTGGGTTCAACTTCTTGACAAAACCTTTCCCATCTCGTCTGTCAACAAACGCATGCCATTCTTTGAGTTAAGAAAAATAATAATAAAATAATCTGATTGCATGATACATAGGAGCAAATGCACAGGTAACTCACCGTCTCTGAGGCATAGGTTCTGGGTCCGGAGTTTGATATTGTTTGATGATGTCTTTAATGTTGTGGCTGGGAACAATGTGCTCAGAGTTAGAGACAGAATATTTCACCACCTCTGTGGCAGGAGCCGGAGCCGGAGCAGAACGCATGGGACCCGTGACCGCAACAGGAGCTGAGAGACAGAAAGAAAGAAAAAGTTGGAATATATAGAAGTTACAGAAAATGTATTTATTTCAATTGTTGGGCATTATTATATTAAATGCAATCACACCATGTTTTTTAGCAGGCCTGCTGTCAAGTTTAATTGGTGCAGCGGGGGCTTGTTTCTTCCCTAATGTCCCATTAGATGATGCAGCCTGAAAATCATTTAGCCAAAGATAACAAATCATCAACAGTTCTTATATTAAAATATACTCAGCAGTTAAACAGATACACAGATTAGATCAATATAAGTGACTAAAAGTTAATTACAATCAATCAAAGTGCAGTTAGAAGCAATTAAGTTGCAACGTACTATGAAAAGATACAGTATCAATGACAATAATCAATATAAGACGTGCACGTAAAAATAAAATATTGACAACCATATTATATTAACTTTAAAATGTATTTAATATAGTCTTTAACTAATATAAAATGAATTACACAAACTGATATCATGCTTGTATACAGTTCAAAAGTTTGGGGTTGGTAGGATTTTTAAAAATGTTTTTTAAAGAATTATCAGATGCTCACCAAAGCTGCATTTAATTGATAAAAAAATGCGGTAAAATGAGTTATATTGTGAAATATTATTACAATTTAAAATAACCGTTTTCTATTTTTATATATTTTAAAATGTAAATTATTCCTGTGATGCAAAGCTGAATTCTGCACATTGTGAATTGAACACATGATCCTTCAGAAAACATTCTAAAATTATGCTGATTGGCTGCTCAAGAAACATTTATTATTATTATTATAAATGTTGAAAACAGTACAGTTATGCTTCTTATTATTTTTGAGGAAACCGTGATGCAAGTTTTTCAGAATTCTTTCATGAATTGAAAGTTCCAAAGAACAGCATTTATTTGAAATCTTTTGTAATATCACAAATTTCTTTGCTGTCACTTTTGATTAATTTACTTCCATGAAGAAAAAAAAAATCTTACTGACCTTAAAGTTTTAAATGGTAGGGTATTTATATTTACATTACATGTATTGATTTAGCGGATGCTTTTATCCACAGCAAATGAGGAACTTCATGAGCAATTGAAAAGAGCCAACAATATTCCTAGGACACAATGTCAAGTTTACAGTATAAACTCGATTATATCAACACTTGGGCACCTGTGTAGTCTTGGTGTTCTGCGGCTGTGGCGTTGGGGGGCTGTTCTTCTTCATGGGCTCACTGTGTCCCTTTAAGGCGCTGGGGGTGGCGTAGATCGAGGTGGAGGCGACGGCCGGCTGGGGGGTCACTGGAGGGCTTGTGTACGCGGACAGGGGAAGTGGGGCGTAGGGGCTGAGGGGGATGTTTGCGTAGGGGCTGGGAGGGATGTCGGGGTACGGGCTGGGTGGCAGAGTGCTGTACGGGGTGGGAGGAGGACTGGTTGGGGGGCTGGTGAGGGGAGACATTGGTGGACTGGACACTGGACTGGTCACCATAGCCATCGCCTGCATGGTCATCTGCTGAGCCTGAAGATGTAGGGACAGTCAAGAGACACAAGGTGACTTAAAACACATGAAAACCAGTTCACACCAAGAACTATAACGATAACTATATTAGCGTCACACCAGTGGACGATATAATTCTGTTTATTATAAGCATGCGCAGCATTTTTGTCGTTTGCCGCTTTAAATGCTTGAGATCTTTAAAGTTGGATGGATTCTGATTGGCTGTCATTGTTTTCATTGTTCATCCGCTAGAAAAAATTTGTTTCTGTGTGCCGTTATCTTTTAGTTGTGATGTGGATGTGGATATTCTTTTATATTTAGAATGATTTTTAGAACTATATATTTTTTGCTATTGTTATAGTTATCTTACTGTGTGAATGGGCCTTTAGTCTTTTTTTAGTCTTTGGGTCAAAAGGACATTTTTAAATATGTTGTCATGTTGTATTATGTCATGTATTCATTGCAGTCTGATTGAAAAGGCATACAATTTTACATGTTAAAACTTTTTTATTATTATTATTATAATAAAAAAATTTTGTCTATATAGTTTTTTTATTCTTAATTTATTAGTTTTAATTTATTTAGTTTTGAGTTATTTTAGTATTTCAAGTTAAAGTAAAATGATGTTGACTTGGAAACTAGATAAAATAAAATTTAAGCTTTTTATATTTTATTTTATTTCAGTTAATGTTTATTTTTTGTATGGATTTAGTTTTAGTTAACAAAAAAAAAAAAAAAAGGGAGTATCTATTTACATCAAGTGCAAATATCCCCGATATATTTACACTAACTCCACCCAAAACACTGCTATTTTCACTGTGTAAATAGAATATATCGCTATTTGCACTTAGTTCCTTCACAAGAAAGGAGTAAAATCCAAGTCTTCGTTCAATCCTGGATACATATGGGCCTTTAATTAACTTATCAGATGTCTTAATGAATGTTTAATGCTGCAAAGAGATGTTGATCACATGACAACTGTTAACTAATCAGACGTCTTAATGAATGAAGCTGTTTGCACCTGTGGTGGAGGTTGTTGTGTTGCTCTCCCTGAGGAAGGCATGGGCCAAAACGTGTTGGAGAGGTTTTTTTTTTTTTTTGTATGTATGTATTATCATCTGATAATAATGGCTTTTTAATTCTAAAAAGTGCCATGGTGGTCATCCTAAAGTTTTCTTTGATGGACTACTAAAATACCTGGACAATAGAGCACCTTGACTGGATACTTCTCCTTTAGATGCGCTCTCTTCTTTTGGACTTTGTTTAAATAAAATAATTGTTTACACAAAAATTAAAAGTTTTGTCATAATTTACTCACCCTGATATTATTCTTTTAAAAAACTAAAAACAAAAAAAAACATCACTTTAAAGAAAAAGTCAAATGGTTTGAAACAACATAAGGATGAGTAAATGAGAATTTTCATTTTTGGTATAATTATTGTTTTAATAAAAACTGTAGTACCATGATGACGGCTTGCTGGTTGATGATGGTTTGTTGCTGTTGGGCCAGGACAGTTTGCTGTTGGTCTGAGGGGAAGAATTAAAAGACAATACTGAATACCTGTCCATCACTCCAAGCCCAATAAAGCTGATGGCATTTTCATTAGAAATACCTGGCACTGGGGGCACCGCTGGCATTCTGTGCATGACTGAAGTGCCTGGTATGGGTGGCAGAACTCTCACTGCTGCAAAATACACATAACAGAAAAATATCACACACACAGAGCCCATCACATCATTATATTATGTACAGTATGTGGGCATTCATAATTGAGTCCAGCTTAGAAGTGAGCTGGTGTCTGTGCTGAACTCTACAGCTGCTTGACCAGATCCCTTAGTCACGTCAAGTCAACTAGTGGGTTTGGGTTACTAGACTCGTAAACCATTAGGCCACGACTGCCCCCTATATGGTATATATTGCCCTACGCGAGAATACTGTGTGTATGCAGAAAATCAGGCAGTTGAGATTAAACCGATGAATATCTGTTGAAATGGTCTATATATCACTGTACTATACACAGTGTACTGTATGTATGCAGATAAAATTGGATACGTTTTAAGGCAGTCCAGCATCAAAACCAGCATCAAAACCAGCCTGAACCAGCAAAGAAATTCCTGCTTTTTTAAGACAGACTTCTCAGCAGAGAATGTGTGAAAGTGAATGTGTGTTTACCTCCAGGATGAAGAGTGACTCTAGCAGGGGACTGTGCTTCATCGCCACCTACACCTCCTCCACCCTTCATCCTACCAGACAAAACTGAAGCATCAAGGTCCTACATATAAAAGAATAATCCAGTTAGTTACTAAGAAAATATCCATAGCATTCCATATAATGTTTTACTTTCATAATATCTTTCTAAGTGAAACGAAGGTAAAACATTTTTTTTTTTTAATTAGTCCAGCTAATATGCATAAACACCATTCTGGAGTAAAAAGATCAGATGATGTTGTCTTCCAACAGCATAATTTCTTCAGCATTTTTCTTGCTGATGGTTTTTATGCTGTAAAGGTTAAAAATCCACACTGGGTGAATAGGACTCTTTGTGTTAGTATCATATATTCGGGTTGAAATAGTGAACAAAATGGTTTTACACTCCAATAAAAGCTCTATTTGCATTCCATGAAAGAAGATAAACAACCTATTTTTTCTTTCATAATGTATTTCTGAGTGAAACAAGATAATAATTAATCAAATATAGGGCTTCAGCCACACAGAGAGTCAGAACATGCTTTCACACATATTTTACAGCATTAATCTGTTTCTATAACAGATTTTAATTTAATTAGAGAAATCTCATTGATTTAAAGGTGTGCAGTTTACTGCGTGACTCTTAGTCTCCGTCTCTCTCTGCATGTGGGATGAGCCTCATTAAAAAATTACACACTCATTTGCTTTTACTTTTTTCCTAGTGCTCAGTGTAAAATGATCATAGGAAGCACAGCCAAACACACACACAAACACACACACACAAACCAACACATAAGTGAGACTGAGAATTACAGTAACCCTGTAAAGCAATCTTTCATTCTCTCGCTCTCTCTGACACACACATTAAGGGTTAATTGACATTTGTGTGTGTGAGTTAATCAGGTGTCACCGTACCCCAGTTCCATCAGACAGAACTGGGTCAAAGAGGCTGTCCAAATACCGGTCCATCCCGCGATGAGTGGCATCATAGGATGGTTCTGAGTCTGAGAAAGACAGAAAGAGACAGGAGAGAGAGTGAAAAAAGTGGAAGTGGTAAAAGTGGAATTTATGTTTAATAATACAAAAAAGTATCTTCATCTTGGTTTGCAGTAAGATTACTTAGGCAATTTTTTTTTTTTTCATTTTGTTAAGTATAAGAAGCAAATACATCCCAAGATACACTACCGTTTAAACGTTTGGGGTCAGTAGGATTGTTTTGTCACACTTTAGTTCAGGGTCCAATTCTCACCATTAACTAACTATTAACTATGACTTTTGAATTTGTGGAAACCAAGCTGTAAAGCAGAGAGTTTTGACATGTCTGATGCCAGACAGATTAATACATTGATTGTCATGTGACAGAGAAAATGGTAATCAAAACAATTTTCTCGTGTTCATTAACCCAAAATAAACTTCAAAATATTTTGAATGAGTTAAAAATATGCCAAGTGAAGTCAATAACACTGTTAGAACAACCCACTGCCTCAAAAACATTATTAATGATCAATGACCTGAACATTTCACCCGTGCAAGACCTCTTAAACCTGTATAATGTTTCTTATCCTCTGGACATGCACACAGAAAGGTTACATGAACACCATCGGGGTTAGTTTAGCTGTATGTAATCTAGCCATTCCGTGTGTATCTGATTCTACTTTACATGCAGGGTTGTAGATCTGCTACTACTGATTAAAGCAGGGGCTGCAGTTTAGTGTTTCTTGAGGTTATGCATGGATATTCATGACTCATGAGACAGACCACTAGGCCTATTGGTGGAATAACAATCACCGGGCAATCAGATTGAGAAGGGTCAATGACTTTATGTAATTTCACTTAGGAACAAGTGTATGTTGTGCTTCATTTAAAAGACTGAAAAAGGAGGCTACCCAGACTGTAGTGGCCTTCAGAAATCGGTAGGCTGTTGGTTGCAATGGCGCTCGTTCGGTTGGCAAACGAGAGCGGCCCCTCCTCATCCTCTTCAAATCCACTGCCAAAGAGACTTCTGCATACCAACGTATGTATTAAACATTGTCACAACAATGCACTACAACTGAAACATGGGAGAACAACCAAATATTTTGGGATGCATACATACATGCTCGCGTTAGGTCGTGCCCTGCTGGGGTCTTCAGTAGAGATGATGAAGTATGTTTTCTGTTTAGGGAAGTCTGGCAGCAGCTCCAGGTCACACACCAGATCGAGAACATAATCGTGACCCTCTAACTCCACCCACTGCGCCAGCTCCTTCATCAGAACGGACCAACCCCATCGACTCTCAGTGGACACGCCCCTGCAGGATGGCCAATACCATGTTACTGACACTACAGGCTGGAATACACTAGACAACACACTAGGCATCATATACTTGCAGACTTTTCAAGTAATTCTGAAGACAACAAACTCAAGCAGAAAAGTGTGCCTCGTTTCTAGAAGATGTGTAACGAACGAAAACTGTGTGTTCTGAAATCGGCTCAAAATATCAAACAATTCCCAAAAACATATTTGTAATCCCCAGACTGGATGAAATCGATTTTCAGCAACTAGCGTACTTTGTCATCTTTGTAAAATCCGTGTAAAGAAATCCAGCCTTAAAAGGTACACTGTGTAGGAATTTCTCCCATCTAGCGCCTCGCTTTTTCAAATGCGTGTTGCAACTACGGTAGCCGTTATGTACCAGGAAGCTGACAACATGTCTTCCTATAGCACTTCATCGAGTTTTCTTTCGGGTGATGAGGTTCGTTATTTTAAACAAACTGCAACTTGACACACAACGAACAAACGAATGTTACAGTATGAATCACAGATTGTAAAAAGCATCTCCTGTGTCTCGGCATAAGTATGATCCTGCATTATGGAGAACCGTGCGGTGTAGCCTTTCAAATTTGCCGGGACAGTGACAAGCGCCTCTCACTGATCTCCTTGTCCGTTTCAGCTGGTTTCAGTCACGTGACGCTGGCTCTGAACGAAATGCTCTGAATGAAATGCGTTGAGGTAGGCTAGTGCTTTTTGTCCCTCTCTGCTGCTATAGTTTTTTAAAATTGTGGAACGACATGGAAGCCTCCTTGGACTTACACGTCCAATGTAAATAAAGATAAGACATTCTTCGCTTACAAGGATAAGTCAGATTATTGGCAGAGGTCATTTTACACCAATGAGGACATATATATGAATAAAGACTTTGATTTTAGCTAATAAAATACTTAAAAACTATACAGTGTACCTTTAAGATGCTGCATTTTCAAGTAATATTCAGTGCGAAAAAAATTCACCTGTGTTGTAGAACGTCTCCTGCAAGGCCCTCTCCATTGGTCCAGGAATGGACAGGACACAGGAAAGAGACACCTACAAAGAGATAATCAAATAAAACTCAAATCAAAAGAGCCCCAAACCCAAGTCCCTCTGTTATTATGGTCTCTATACCATATGGTATATATATCTATACTCTATATGGTCTCTGGCTTCCTCCCAGTCTAAATCTATGCTTTTTGTGTTCCAAGTGAAAATCAGGTGAAAATCATAGGTCAGATTGCTTAGAAAAGTAACCGCATACTTCTCAACCTAAACAGAATGTTTCCATTTCCATTTCCAGTTTCCATTTTTATAAAATACAGCCCCAGACAGTGGGAACATAGTGTCGGCCCAGATCCGGCCCACATCTGGTACGTGTTGAATCGACATGTACCAGATATGGCCCGGATCTGGGCCGATACTATGTTGCTGTCTGGGGATAGTATACAATTTTAGATACACTCATGCCACTTTATTTCTTCAGATGGACACAAACAAATATTTTTCTCAAAATAATCCATATCTGTGAGACCATCTAACACGGAGTCCCACATATGACATGTGAAAGTCATAAATTGTAGCAACAAATTAAGAATTTATTCCCATGACTTATTTTTTTTTTATATATATATATATGATGAGAGAATTTTTTTGGTGAACAATTTTTTTGGCCAGCCAAAACACCTGGCTTATAACCACCTTCCTAATATGCTGTTGTTCCTCCATGTGCTGCCAAAACAGCGCCTACCCCGCCAAGACATGCACTCTACAAGACCTCTGAAAGTGTCCAGTGGTATCTGGCACCAAAGCAGACCCTTCAAAGTCCTGTAGGTTGCAAGGTGGAGCTGCCGTGGATCGAACTTGTTGGTCCAGCACATCCCACAGATGCTCAATCAGATTGAGATCTGAGGAATCTGGAGGCCAGTGTAACACCTTGATTTTTTGGTAAATTCTCACAGTTTCAGACATACTCTGTCCCAGTTGCTTTGCCATAACAATTTGGCCCTTGTCAAAAAGTATTTTGCCTATTTCTCCTGCAGAACTAAGATCTGTTGTTTTCTCACCATCTATTCTACCCAGACCTTAAAATGTGGACTTGTTAGAAGATGATATTGTGATCAACACACAGGTAAAAAAAATTATCCAATAAGAGGTCATTAATACCTGTAGCTTGTAATGGTTATGTAAAAGAGAATTGACGGGTGGAAAGAGTAGTCAAGATAATTTGACTGACCATCTTATCTCTACCAGCACACACACACACACACACACACACACACACACACACACACACACACACACTATCACATATCTACTAATCTGCTCCAGCCCAAACAGGCGAGGACAGAGAGACAGTGTAACTGGATGAGAGGAGGAGTAAAATAAAGCAGAGTGACAGAGAGAGTGAGCAAGATTAGATGAAAGAGGAGAGGCTGAAAGAAAGATATGGAGAATGACAGAAGAAGAGATTAAATAGATTAGAGGTAAGGATAGACAGATGACACCAGTCCTGATTTGCCTCCTGACCTGACATTAGTATGCATTATTTGAGAGAGACAGCAGAAAGTGGGACAGGAAATTGAGGCGAGAGAGAGAGAGAGAGAGAGAGAGAGAGAGAGAGAGAGAGAGAGAGAGAGAGAGAGAGAGAGAGAGAGAGAGAGAGAGAGAGAGAGAGAGAGAGAGAGAGAGAGAGAGAGAGAGAGAGAGAGAGAGTGCACTGACACTATTGGACGAGAACAAAAACTCAAACTGAATTGAGCTGGATGATGACACTACTGTCTTCTGTAGAGCTGCTTTATAGCTGAGTCGACTTTAATAATTGATGAATTTTATTACAACATTGACACTGTTATTGAACTGATTTGAATCAAAATGATTGAACTGACTTGAGATGAATAACAGAACTATTGTCTTCTGCAGAGCTGCTTATTGCTGAATTGAACTAGTTTCATAATTGATGATCTTTACACAGAACTGAACCGAATCAACATTGAACTGACCTCAGTTGAAAATACACTATTGCCATCTGTAGAGCTGCAGAATTTGAATTTGTCTAATATTTGATGAAGTTTGCATCATTGATTCTGTTTTGAATCAGTTTATTACCGTGAAGCTGCTTTGAATTTTTTTTTATTGAATAAAGCGCTATTTTAATAAATAAAGGGGATACAAAAAGAGGGAAAACAGCACCACTTACGTCTCGTTCAGAAACATTGTGGCTTAGTGTGGAACTGTAAGGCAGTTTTAAAGGAGTATGATTTCACTTTTCTAACTTTAGTTAGTGTGTAATGTTGCTGTTAGGGCATAAACAACATCTGCAAAGTTACAGTGCTCAAAGTTCAAAGCAAAGGGAGATATTTGCTTTTAAGGAATTATTTTTTTAAGGACTGCAACAAACGACTGGTAGGAACTACAGGACATTCCTCTCAGGTTAGTGACATCCCCAACCCAAGAATTTACATAAACCCCGCCCCCGGAACACGATTTATAGATTGTCAAGACAGAATATGCTAATCAATGACTAGAACATAGTTAACTCCACATCAGCAACATAAATTCATCAACTAACCATTCAGAAATGTCCTGTTGCAGTCTACATGTTGTCACTTCTTCTTGAGTCACTCCATCATTGTCTGACTCCGGTTTGAACATAAAAGGCTAAACGTGTTTGAACTTTTCAGTGCATGTGTGTGTGAGGTAAAAGGACAGAAGCCGTTGAAGCTCCGCCTCCTGTGTCGGGAGCTGCAGCTCATTTGCATTTAAAGGGACAAACACAAAAACTATGCGTTTTTGCTCACCCTCAAAAAGTGACAACTTATACATGCTATAAAAATATCTGTGGGGTATTTTGAACTAAAACGTCACACATACACTCTGGGGACATCAAAGACTTATTTTACATCTTGTGAAAAGGGCATTATCCCACCCTTTTAAAACACAACTGTATGGAAATAGTAAAGAATCATGTCTAACCAAAAACAGCTCCATTAATATTTCTTGTCTTGTCATATTCAGCTCCGAATTATATGAATCACGTAATTATAGCCTATATTTTACATTCAAAACAGCGAAATTTGACAAAAAGGTAGCTTGCATCACTGGATATTATTGTAAGTTGATCCAGTAAACAGTTGTCAAATGTTAAATTCGTAGCTAATAGCTATTGACATTTTACCTTGCAATTCATGATCGGCATCTGTGAACAGATTTGAAATTATTTCTAATTTTAAGAAAGGAATTTTTTTATCCAGATTATTCTTCGTGTTTAAAAAGCAAATCTGAAGTAATGTGGCACCGTTCTAAATGAGTCTGAACAGGAAAAGATTACAAAAATCAGTATTAGTCTGAAATTTTGCTCATAGTTAACGATGCTGTTTTTTTCATGTTGTACATTTATCCTCTTTACTTTGTTACACATGTAAGAAAACACTAATAGGGTCTTACCATCAAAACAGTGCACCTGGAGAACCATGTGTGCTTTCTTGCGGGTGGCAGTCCACTCTAGCAGGGATGGAGGGTATGTTCGAGATGCTTCAGGGACTAGGTGGGATTTATGCATGGCTTGGACGAGTTTGTGTTGGCACAGAGCCTTAAAACCATTCAGAGCATAGTCTGACACAAATCTGACAGAGACAGAGGGAGAGACCATTGTTTAACTGCTAAATCTCACATGGGCTCTAGCTCCATGTCCCTCAACAGAACTTATATTGCATTGTTGTACAAAATATGCATAGGTGATGTGCTTTGACTTGTTCAGTAAGATTTTTTTTAAAATAAATTAATACTTTCATTTGTATTAGATTAATGATAAGTAATGTTTCTTAAGCAGCAAATCAGCATAATATAATTATTTCTGAAGGATCATGTGACATTGAAGACTGGAGTAATGATGCTGAAAAATAATTTTTGCCATCACAGGAATAAATTATAATTTAAAATGAATTAAAATAGAAAACAGTTATTTTAAATTGTAATCATATAATAGTTCACAATATGTTTTACTGTATTTTTGATGAAATCTTAGTGATACCAAACTTTGGAATCATGTATGTTTGTATGTTCATTAGTGCATTCTCTCACTTTAGCAGATATTTCTCCATCTTCTCAGATGGGGCAAAGGAACTCAAACAGGCAGCCATCAACAGCCAGCCTCTCTCTGCATTTCTGCCGTTTTCATTCCGCCACACCTGATTGGCTATCTGCGCTAGGATCTCGTCTCTGATTGGTGGAGTGGCAAGGCCTCTCTGAATGATGTAATTTCCAAACAGGTTTTCTTGAGCTCCATTCAGGTTTGGATCTCCCATGAACCTCAAAATCTGTCAAACAAAACAGATATGAAAAATAAAATCACCAACAAACTGCTAAGAGACTAACAAAGGGTGACTGATAATGAGACTGTATTTATGGTAAAGGTAACATTACCAGTATAAACACATCTAAAGCATCCTGTTTCAGATCATCTTCTAGACGGGTCAGTGAGTTCTCCAGCGGTGCTGTTAGCATCCCGAACTGCAATTCCTACACAAAAGAAAGAAAGTGTACGTGAGTGTGTGTGTGTGTGTGTGTGTGTGTGTTATTAGGCAGGATATTCACCCTGAAATGCGTGCGTATATATTTGGTCATTAAATAGTTGTTGATGTCCAGTGGAAGAGTGAGTTGGGGGTCCGTCTGTATTCTAGGAGCCTGAACCAGAGCCAAGCAGTCTGAATGACGCTCCCTTCCAGCTAAAAACAAAACAAAAAGGCAAAACATAGATTTATTATTATTTCAAAATGATTAGGTAAAGTAATGCCTAGTTTTTTGTTTTGTTTAATATGTCGGTACCACTTTATTTTACAGTCCTGTTTCGCATGAACATACAATGTACTTATTGTAGTAATGAAACTAAGTATGTATTAACCCTGAACCTACCCGTAAACCTTTACTTAACCCATGTATGTACCTTACACTACTCAGTACTTGTGTGTAAGTACATTAAAAGTGCGCATACTGTAAAATAAAGTGCAACCAATATGTCTAAATAGTTTAATTTTTTTTTTTTTTTAGTTTTAGCTAACTAAAATATACCTAAGTTGTAAGGATGTTCTGGGTGGTTGCTTACTAGATCAATTTTTAATTAATTTTTATCATCTGCTGTCAGATCGATAGGAAAAATACAAAGGACATCTTTCCATTTTCTCAATTTCAATTAATTTGTATAATCTGCTGGACAGATAAATCAGATTATTCAGAAAAATAATAGCACATCTCTCCTTAACCAGCAGCATGATTTGACGTATCATTCACATCTGTAGCATAAACAGTGGGGGAAAAGCTATGTGCCACAGTTTGATATGGGTTAAAGATTTTGAACAATAATAATAATAATAGTGATTTTGCCTCAGCAAACATTATTAATAATAAAGAAGACACACTGGGGAATTGTTAATAACCTGCTGTGGCCTGTAACAATCCTCCCAGCTCTGCAGGAATAACTAGCTGAGTCACATTTACCACCTCCCTGCTTGTTCGCTCCTACAGAAAAGAGAAAACATAATAAAAATTCCCGTTAAGAAAAGTGGAAAATGTTTGGCTGGGTATTTAAAAAACTGAAATCTAAAGAACCGTTTGAAAGTTTAATATATTCAAATATGAACTGCAATTGGGCCTTATGATACAACCTCAATCATCATTAGGGTGATAATATATACATAATTGGTCCTAATTGGTCCTTAAATAAAAATGAGCACAGACTGTTCTTTTACCAGTTCAATCCTTCTCCTCTCATCTTCTGCTCTTCTTGCTAAGTAGATGTTGTACTGTAACAAAACCATGAGCAAAAGTAAAGCATTAAAAATTTGAAAACCCGAATGTGAACTTATAATAATTGCATTAGACACTTTAGTATTGGTGAAGTAATGATTGGAACTTATCATTAGGTAATAGGGATGCACGATATATCGGCCAAAATATCGGTATCTGCCGATATATGTTCAGTTTTAATGTTATTGTTATCGGCCCGATAAGAAAATTATGCCGATATATTAAAGCCGATAAATAATGGATAATTTCCTTCAGCTGAGACACTTCAGATGCGCAATGTTCACCATGATTGTTTCGAATTGGTTAAAATATGATTGGAATCACTTCAAAAACTGAAAATACAGTGCAAGTGCAACAAAATTTTACAAAAAATTATAATGAGAACATTACAAGTGTGTGTTTGGGACATGGCTTTTAATAGTGAGACATTTGTTTTTATAATCAGGCTCTCAATTGTTATAATAATTGTTTTATTTATTTCGATTTATAGGCCAATATATCGGTTATCTGATAATTCTTTAAATATAAAGAATTATCAGTTATCGTTATCGGCCAAAGTGTTCATATCGGTGCATCCCTATTATGTAACGTACCCTGATGTATCTTTTGCGATTGACAATAAGTCGGATCATTGCACGGTGCCTGATCAGGTTTATACGCATTCGCAGAAACCGTCGCCTAAAAGGCACAAAGAGAGTGAGGGAAGTTTCAGCCATTTCAATGACATATAACAATCAGTTTCATTGATCTCACTATAATATTTGAATTTTTTTCCAAAAAAATATCTCTCCCTGCAGATCATAAGGTGGACAAGATCATGGTTCACCAGCTCAGCTTAATCAAAGTGGTCTATCAATGCTAACAAGGTTATCTGAGATGGTCAGGTCTGCCAGATCAACTTCATCCTTACTAGCTTGTAATAATTACTTTAATGAGATCATTGTTTCTGCCTTAAATGAATAGCCTACATGATGTTAGCTAACTGCATGATTTGTATATGTACATTTCTGAAATACATTACAATTTATAGTGATCTGTTTTCAGAGGTGCCTGTGTTCAAGTAATGTAGACACATGGATTTTCTGTAAAGCTACTTTGAAATGATATGTATTGTGAAAAGCGTAGCACAAATAAATGTGAATTGAATTTAATTGAACTAGCTGGTTGTCCAAGCGATCAAACCACATGTGGAGGTGGCTCAGAATGGATGCGAAAAAACCCGATATCTGATCGGTGTAAGATGTGAGCAAAAAAATCTGATTTTTTTTTGTTCCAGTGTAAACGCAGCCAAAAGCTGGTGTTAACAAGTTTTTCCTGTGGGGATTCAAATCCCTGAACTTCACATCATGACCCCGACTCTATTTGGATTATCTAGCTGTAAATCACATTACAAATGACACAGCATAGAAGTTAAGTTACAGGCGATAGGTCGTAGTTTACCTGGCCAGGTAGCCCTTGCAGTGAGCCTGAAGATTTGTCATGTCCAAACGAAACTTGAGGAAATTCTTCCGGACAAAATACATCCGTACGTAACGCTGAAGGGTCAGTGCAGCTACATGCCTCATACGATCACGTTTACTCTCCAATAACTGATTCACTTCCTCCTTTAGAAAGATCTACGAATAAAATCACACTATTAAAACAAACATTATACAATGTAAAATTGTCTGTTTTTTGAAGAAAGACAAATTTTGCCATCTTTACAAGTGCAATGTTTAATTATTCTGCTTACCTTTGACACACCCACTTGATAATCTCCTTTGTTGATTGGGCAGAGCTTCATTAACATAATGACACAGTTATCTCCATCTGGAGGTGGTGGCTTCTTCATTCCCAGCAGGGCTTTGTACCTGGGGACACATTGGCAGAGATAATTTATTATAAGATCTGTATTAATACACGCGTATATCTATTTATAGCACTAGACTAGAATATACACCATATGTCACTGCACCCATAAGTAACAAGCACCAGCTGTTGAGTAGGATACCTGTTTAAGAATTTATGGAACGGCACTCTGACTGGATAGCCTTCCTTCCTGATGCGGATTGTGTCCCAGATTCCCGAATATCTGAGCTGAGTAGCGACCAACTCAGGGTCAAATATACCAGGTTCCTGAATGGACACACAAATACATTTAATTCAAATACACATTAGAGGGGTAACATAAAATATATGAGTAAGCAAATAGAAATAGCAAAAATACACTCAAATACGCAAACATTCTGAGTTGCATTACTCATTAGTCATAGTATTTTTCCTACTATGGAAGTCAATGGGACCAGTTAACTGTTTGGTTACTGACATTCTTCAAAATATCTTCCTTTGTGTTCGGCAGAAGAAAGAAATTCATACAGGTATGAAACAACTTGAGGGTGAGTATATGATGACAGAATTTTCATTTTAAAGTGAACTATCCCTTTAAGAATGCATGCATTAAGATTTATTTTAACATTAAACATGTAATTTGATCAAATACAGTAAAACAATGATATTGTGAAATATGATTATAATTTAAAATAAATGTTTCTATTGTAATAGATTTTAAAATGTAATTTATTCCTGTGATGGCTGAATTTTCAGCATTAATCCAGCCTTCAGTGTCACATGATCCTCCAGAAATCATTCTAATATGCAGATTTGTTGCTTAAGAAACATTTTCTTATTAGTATGTTGAAAACAGTTGTGCTGCTTAATATTTTTGTGGAAACTGTGATACACTACAATTCAAAGGTTTGGGGTAAGTAAGAAAAGTAGCACCTTTATTCAGCAAAGATGCAGAAATTGATCAAAAGTGACAGTAAAGACATGTATAATGCTTCAAAATATGATGTGATGCTTGCCTAATGTCTGCCCATACCTTGTTATTATTTGGCTTCATGCAGCGCACAAAAAATGGGTTGCACCTGAAAAAAGTGAGAAGAACAGGAGATATAACTAAATCAATTCCGCCAAAGACACATAATAAGGAGAAACAAATATGAATGTATGTCTATGTGCTGATATACATGTGTAATATTGTACATCTCTTTGTGTTTATGAGTGTACAAGACCTCTCCATTTTGTCAAGGAGCTCTTGTAGTGATTGCTGGAACTTGGTGGCCACAGTAGAGGGCTGATATCTCCGAGTCACTGTGTTCCTGTTCATTGCTCCTTTTTGCTGATTCAGCATCTCAGCGTGCTTTATGAAGAGATTGGACACCATCTAGAAAACACACCCACATGTATATTAGAAACATACATTCACATTCATAAAAAAAAGAGGGAAAAAAAGAATCATATGCATAAGCAGAGGAAATCTGGAAATCTTCTAATTCATATCATCTCAGTTTAATTATTTTTCTTTTTTAAATTCTTTTAGAGAAGAAAAAGAGGATATGCTTTCACATACACACAAAACACACACTACAGATGCATGCATGGAGATACATGGACTCACTCGGTTCTGGCTCTGCATAAACAGATCCAATACTTCCTGCCGAACCTGATCGAAGTTCTTATCCAGAAACTTATGGATCTAAAATCAGTATGAGATTCTCTTTAGACAGGCTGGTGACATTAAAATTACTAATTGTACCATTACTAATGGTAAATTAATTACAATTTAAAGAAGCATTAGAGTACAGCTATGACCTCTAAGCTTTGGCATGACATAAATGTCTAATTAAAATACTGCCTGTGCATTTTGTGATTTCTATTACCTGGTAAGTTACACGGCCAGCATAGTGATAGACAGTAAACTCTGGCAGTGGCATTTTTGGCTTGGAGTAAAGGGGGTTGTTTCCATGATGATAGTGGCACTTCTGAAGGAAGGTGTTGTCAGTGGCCTGTCAACACAATGTTAAAACATGTGGTGTCAACATACCAGGTTTCCTTCATTTATCCCAATGCAACATTGAAATACCAAGTGTATAACCTGTGGAAAGCAGCTCTGATCATCAAGGATGCGTAGTATCCCATGGGGCTTTGCAGCGATAAGGTCTATGCATGCCTGGTTGTCAGTGAAAATCAGTTCTTTCCAGTTGATTTGCTCTCGAATGTACTCTTCCTGCAGACACATGCAGAAAGAGAGTGTGCTGTTATATTTTTGGAATTAATATTTCACAGTATCAAAATTTTTACATATACTACTGTTCAAAAGTTTGGGGTCAGTGAGATTTTTGTTTTAAAGAAATTAATACTTTTATTTAGAACTGATACATTAAATTGATCAAAACTGAGAGATTTCTGAAAAGATTTCCATTTCAAATAAATGCTGTTCTTTTGAACTTTCTATTCATCATTGAATCCTAAACAAAAATAAATAAGTAATGATTAATAATTAAAAATGAATGTAAGCAGCACAACCATTTTTATCATTGATAACAATAAGAAATGATTCTTCAGCACCAAATCATCATATTACAATGATTTCTGAAGGATCATGTGACATCCCATCACAGGGATACATCACTTTTCAAACTATATTAGGAAACAGCTATTTCTGTTTTTACTGTATTTGATCAAATAAATGCAGCACTGGTGAGCACATGAAACTTTCAAAAACATCCTATGACCCCAAATTTCTAAATGATGGTGTACACCGTAATTCTCACCTGCTCCACTTTGAAAATAATTTTGCTGAAGAAGAACTGCAGTGTCTCATTGGCATAGTTGATACAGAGCTGCTCAAAGCTGTTGAACATCAAGCTCTGGACAATACAGACCAAGATGACATGGAGATATATGCAATTTAGAAGGTCTAAATTCCTAAAAAAATAATAAAAACTGCGCATTTGACCTTTATGTAAAAATGTATCTAATACAGAATTAGCTTCTGTGTTAGTGGAAGAGCATGGGAGCGTCAGTGTATACCTCAAACCCGTATATATCTAGTAAAGATATGGACAGCGCCTCATTCCTGGGGTAGACCCGTCCATTGATACGTTCTGTCAGCCATTGAAAGAGCAAGGAATAAAGGATCTTGGCAACTGCATCTCTGCGATTGAGAAATAGAAATACATACTTAAAATGCAATGAAGAATCAAGCTATTGCAGATAACTAGAAAATGTCTCATAATGAGTACCTGGCATCCATAGCACTTTCTACTGAGAGCGGAGTGTGTATCTTCTCTCTCATAGCCTCCTGTGGCAAAACACTGATTAGTTACTGTATATGTTTAAAAAATCATTTAATAAGTCAGAGAAAGCAGAAAAGCTAGTCAGACACAGACACACACACACACACACACACACACACACACACACACACACACACACACACACACACACACACACACAATGTCACTTGTTCTGTCACAGTGAGCGTGTGCAATTGAGACAGTGTTGTGTGACAGCTGATCCAAGTAAGTGGTGTAAACACAAACCTGTGAGCTCTGGATAGCAAGGCTTTACTTATTAAATGAGCAACATGACACAAACCACAAACACACTAACAAATTACACTGTATTCATGTAACACCTCTGTTTGAATAAAGCTAGCATAAAAAATGCTTAATCGTGTTAAAAAAGGACAAAATGTGTATGGGTGAATTTCAACAACAACAAAAAACCACGTCACATTTCGCCCCAAAAAATGAAGATATATAATATATTTATTTCTTTATTTTTGTCTACGAAAACTATGATAATTTTTATGCATCCAGATATATTACTGTTTTTAGAATTCCTATTATTGTAAATTTGTTTTCTTTCATTACTATTAATCCATTTTATTCATTACTATTATACAGTCTTGCTTTTTTTAAACATACCAGATTTTTTTTTGTGTGAAAAATCCGCCTAAATTAAAGGTAGTACAACAAATACTTCCATGGTGTATGAATATTATACAATTATAATTTGCATTAGGGGCGAAATGTGCTTATTAAGGGTATTACGTAATGTATTTATTTTTATTCTGGTATTCTGAATAACCATATCTCCAAACTAGTCGCTTTTCAATGCTGTACAGTTTACAGCATTAGTTGAAAGATATATTTTTTTCTTTGAGTAAATTTGCCTGTACTTCACCTGGTAGGCCCAAAAATAATCGAAATCGAGTCGAAAGCTTGTGAATCGAAATCTAATTGAATTGTAAAATTTGTGTCAATGTCCAGCCCATGTGTTTTTTTAAACTTGAAGCAAATGTTGTCTTTTCCCTTTATGTTCGTCTCAGAGTGCACCAGAATGCGTCGTTTACATGTTAAAAACACAAACGTTTTTAGGATGTCCCCAGACCGCCCGACAGGGATTTAATTCGTAAACATGTAAACTTTTTCACCTCTTGTGAGATCGCAGGTCTGACAACGCTACAGAAATACAACTGACCTGATGTTATCTCGTCTGTCCTCGATAACCTTCATTGATCTTTGTATGATGTAATGTCAAGCTAACCTGGCAGTGAGCAAACTATTAGGTGTTAAGATTACTCAAGCCCTGAGCAACCCTTGATTAGATTACCGTGGTTTCCATAGAGCTGAACTCAGAATAATTAAATTAGGTTACTGGAACTCATTAACAGCAACCTGCTTACATGTCATTACAATGTTTCTTTTTCTCTTTATTTCTCTCCCAGGTGTTCGCAAACGTGTCAGAAAATGTAGGATCCATGGGCGATGTGAGTCTGAGTCTGGCTTCCCCATGAAATCAATATGTTTAAAAATGAAAGTGGCCAAAAATACTACACTTACAATAAAAAGTGTATTTCAGCAATGCCATAGAAGATCCATTTTCAGTTCCCCAAATAACCGTCCAGTGAACAGTTCTTAAAAGAACCGTTTTTTATTTTTTTCTTAGTGTGAAGAACATTTTAAGAACCTTTTTCCACTATAAAGAACCTTTTTGGCAATAGAAAGATTCCATGGAAGTTAAAGGTTCTTCATGGAAACAGATCTAACAGTGTGCATGCTGTTTTTCAGAGCACATCATGGATTTTTGTTTATGTAAACGTGTACGTACCGTCACTTTGAAGGTGATGGCTTTCTGCAAACCCTCTGGAGAAATCTGCAACAGATCGGCCACTGTACGAATCTCCTGAGTGCTCACCACACCAGCTGTCTCCTGCACTTCTGTCTGAGACCGAGAACCCAAAGCACACGGTCCACAAGACTCTTTACATTGGCCGTATATGTTTGCTATATTTACATAAAACTACAATCAAGAAAACTGCTATTTACAAGGTAGAATATTTCATCTACAAACATCTTGAAATCCTTAAATCGTGAATTTTTTATTATTATAGGCTTGGTGTGCAAACAAAAGTGAAAGAATATTTTCAAATGTTAATTTGCACGGTCAATACCTCCACTCTATGGAAAAAGACATTGCCCAGGTGCAGTATGGACGACAGCACTCTGAATATGCTGCTCTGGTCTTCAGGACTGAAGTGGAGAATTTCCATGGCACTCTGTAGCCTCCTGAAGTCCTCCCCATCATCTTTCCCAATGATCTCACAGTTACCACCCTAACATGAACCATGATAAATGACATCACCATGACATAATTATACAGTACCTTACACTCTAAAAAATGCTGGGTTGTTTTAACCCAATTTTGGGTCAAATATGGACAAACCCAGCCATTGGGTTAAATTTTTTTAATTGCATTTTTGATCCAACGTTTGGGTTTGTCCATATTTGACCCAAAATTGGGTTAAAACAACCCAGCATTTTTTAGAGTGTAGATAAGCACTTTATACAATATAGATTCACCTTTGATTTTGCAATGGAGATCTAGATAATAATGATATTAATCAAATATAATAATATGATATTGTTAAATTATATCAGAAATATACACTACTGTTCAAAAGTTTGGGGTCAGTAAGAATTGTTTTTTAAAGAACTTTTTTTTTTTTATCAAAAAGGACGCATTCATTTGAAGTGACAGTAAATACATTTATAATGTTTCTATTTCAAACAATTGCTGTTCTTTTGAACTTTCTATTCATCAAAGAATCCTGAAAAAAAAAATATTACGCAGCACAACTGTGATAAGAAATGTTTCTTGAGCAGCAAATCAGCATATTAGAATGATTTCTGAAGGATCGTGTGACTAGAGAAATGATTAAATTGTAGTTCAATAGTTATTTTAAATCATATTTCAAAATTGTACTGTATTTTTTATCAAATAAATGCAGCCTTGGTGAGCATATGAGAAGAATTTTTTGAACAGTAGTGCAAGCTGAAATCCTTCAAAAGAAACACTTTATCATCTAAATGATTTGCCTATTGATTTGCCTACTTATTTTCCGGTGTGTCTTGGCAACTTGCATTTGCATATGTCTGCATGTACCTGGTTCAGGTAGTAATAGGTTTCAGCCTCCTGTAGGTAGAAGGCCCGTTTCATGTGAGTAGGAAGTCCAGCCAGCATCTCATAAAAGATGTGGTAGTTTCTCTCATCTTTGGCCTGCACACACACACACACACAGACACAGTTCAGATAAGGTCCCAAATGTCAGTGATAAATACAGGGCTCTTTTAGCCTTCTCAAAGTTAAAAGGAAAAGAAACAACCAACCTGAAAAACGATCCTGGACTTCTCCAGTAGATACTGCGAGGTTATGGCACCACTGATCACCCCTCTGATACGGACAACAATACACACAGATTGGTCTTGTGTATGAACTATCTTAGGCCCTACCTGTACCTTCTCAATTCTCTTTCCATCTCTAGTCTTCTCTCTAGTCTCCTACTTTCACACAAGGTCGGGCGGTACAGATCTAGTTCGCTTACAGTGTCGCCTCTCAAGCAACAATTTCAGGCTTGAGGGACGTTAAAGCGTTACGCGATGTAACATTCAAACAGTCTATTTAACATAGCTTGAAAGAGTTTTTCACAGTTCAGAACAGAAGTAATGTATATAAAAATACTCACTCCTCCAAAAAGACCTCCACAAATTTCCCAAAGCGACTGGAGTTATAATTTCGGACCGTCTTAGCATTCCCAAACGACTCTAAAAGAGGAGCTGCCTCTAGAATCTGGATATTAAGAAAGTAAAACTTACTTACAGATGTATGCAGCAATGTTTACTAGGTTAGAGTTATTAGGCAAAAGATGCAACAACACAAAAAATGCACTTTTTTTTTTTTTTTTGCACAGATTTACCTCAATCTGTATGGAAAGCATTAAATAAAAAAAACACAAAAATACAGATTATACATTCATTAACAAACACTGCATTCATTATATGCATGGATTCAAACAACATTTTGTGGTTCCAGAAATGTACTCTATAATACGCACTTGCTGTCTATGATTTTGCGAAGTAGGACTTGTTCCTGGATCAACATCATTTGTTGGACCTGGAACAACATCTACCAAAGATACCCTATCACTAACAGTGTTATTTTAGTATTATTTAAATACCTTTATAGTATTTAGTTTTACATAGATATATTAGGTTTTTTTGTGTGCCAATTTTGTTATGTGCTTTTCATTTTTATTAATATATATATTTTACATATATATATAACATATTTCCATTTAGCTTTAATTTAATTTTTGTAAATGTCAAATTTTTTAAGTTTAAGATTTTCATGTAATATTTATTCATTAAAAGTTATTTTATTTCAGATTGATTTAAATGAATGAAAAGTATTAACAATATCCAAGTGAGTTAACATTAACAGCCCTAACCATCCCTAACCATATCAATAATTCAAACTATTAACTACCCTTAAAATCAGAAGGAAATGAAACGATAGGTACACATGAATGTTGTCCAAGCCCCAACTCCACCCCTCTCCTTATCCCTAAAAATTTTGTTCCAGGGCCAATAAGGATGTTGATCCAATAACATATCTGGCGAAATCACAGCAAGTGTACAGAGGTGTGCGCGGGTGATCATTGTCTATTAAGAAAATTCAGTGTGTACTTTATAATCCTACACACGTACCTGTTGTGTAATGTTCCTCTTATGGTGAATAGCAGTGAGGTACCTCAGAACCAGTTTGGTCGCCTCTGTCTTTCCAGAACCACTTTCCCCACTACAATACAAACATTTCACTGATACAACATATCAGTGTATTATTACATCCTCTGCTATTGACACACACATGCTATCACCTGACCTGATAATGATGCACTGGTTTCGCTTGATGTCCATCATTGTTGTGTAGGCAATGTTTGCAATGGCAAAGAGATGACTGAAAAAAACATGTATAAGAGAGTAGGTCTACATACTGTCAATTTTTGGAAGTAACAATAATCACACAGTATTGTAAATGGATGGAGGATAAAATCTTCATCTTAATTTTCTCACCCCTTCTTTCTCAGAATTTTAATGTACACTACCATTCAAAAGTTTAGGGTCAGTAAGATACTTTTATTCTTTAGAAATAAGTATTTTATGCTCACCAAGGCTGTATTAACTTGATCCAAAATACAGTAAAAACAATAAAATTGTGAAATATTATTACAATTTAAAATAACTGGGTTATTTGAATATATTTTAATATATGATTTATTGCTGTGACGGCCAAGCTGAATTTTCAGCATCATTACTCCATTCTTCTAGCCTGGGAAAACCCAGACCACTTCCGGCAAATTTAGATTTGCTCTGCAAGTGGGTCTGGCAAAGAGCCCATTGAAACCCATTTCCAATCCGCCGAAATCGCGGCACCAATCAGAAACGTTTTACACGATGACGACAGAGCAGAGACGGTGACGCAGATTTTGTACATTACAGACATGGATGCCGCCGTGGAACATCACAACATCACTCGTTCGAATCAGCTATCGCGTCTGTTTCAAGCGATTTAAAATGGTAATTTTTGTTAACACAAACAGAGAATTGCTGAGAGTCTCGAGATGTTTCTCCGTCGCTCTGCATACGTCATGTCATTCATCGCTCTGATTGGTTTTAGATCTTTCCGACGTCCATTGGTGACGCCCCTGTGGAAATGAATTGTCTATGGAGCTTTGCCAGACCCTTACTCAGTTACAACTGAGAGGGTCTGGGTTTTCCCAGGCTACCATTCTTCAGTGTCACATGATCCTTCAGAAATCATTCTCTAATATGCTGACTTTCTTATTATTATTGTTGAAAACAGCTATTTTAAATATACATATTTTGTAACATCATAAATGTCTTTAATGTCTGGGTCTGTATTTTCTTCTAGCTTGTGTAATTTCGCTCATGGTTTTCGAGAATGAAAGCTTATCTGCCAAACTGGGCAAGCTTCTACCAGGAGTTGACAAATAAGAAAATGTATTGAGAATAGTTATGTTTTTGTTCTTGTGACTCACGGTGGGTTATCTCCTAAGCCATGGCCCTCGTACTGAAGAACCACATCTGTGCCATAGATGTTAAATAGCTGGTATGGATTCACAGATACCAGAATACTGCCAATGTATGTCTGCTTAAGACAAAGGAAATTCATAATGTAGTTAGGTTCACAAGAGTAAGATTGCTAAAGGTCTATTCACATTATTAAGAAAAACATTGAATCAAACATTTAATTTCAAAATTAAGTCAAAGTTATTCTGCTTAGTGGCCTGTCCAGGGAAGTATTTTCTGTAAAGTAACATTATGGCGTAACATTAAGTGCAAAGATAAGGGTCCCTAATGTCTCGTGCATATTTATCTAGAAGCATTTTTAGAGCATAAGAACATCCTTCAGCAGTTGTTTATTATTTAGATTGTGTGTGAATACTTAAATATTTATTAAATGTTTGTACAAAGTAATTAGAACTAGGAGACATTTTGGTGATGTATGCTTACTGGGACATGAATGCAAGACTCACATAGATAAGCTCTTGATCAAATCGAGTCTTCAGGTTTATCAATACTGCTGCCTCAGAAAGCTCTCTGCAAGAAATGGAGGAAGAATGATTTATTTTGATTCTAATGATCAACTTTACACATGCATTACTATGTACATTTATGCTGACATACTCCATTTGTGTCATGTCCTCAACTCCATCCCCTTCCCTTTTTGCTCTGTAGCTGACAGTAGGCAGGCTCCTTATAGAATACATCTGTTTGAAAAACAGAAGAAAAAAAAAGCAATCTGAGAACATTCAAAGAAATTTGAGACGTCATTCATTAAATTACATTAGAGAATATCTTCCCTGATGAATTAGGTCAAGTTGTCTTTTCTAGGGCCTGCACTACAATAATGCAGAGATTATTATCACTGGTCAGCAAGGTAACCTAAGAGGAGTTATAATCAGGCTTGTAAATCTCATCTGACATACAATGTAGCTGCGGACTGCAGCTTAAACCTGATGAAGATAGGTGAGCTTGGCTGGACCTTTTGTTAAGGCTCAAAGCCTAATTGACTTGTTAGATCTGACAACTTCATTGCTGTCTACTTGACAACATTAATAGTCAAATTTAACAGTCTGCTTATTTATAATTCCTTCTTAATATAAACATTCAGATATATAAATTTTAGTGAATAGTATAAATATGATCCACAAGCATAATCATGAATTCACTGTTACATTCAAGTGAAGAGAGGCCTATCTCAGTGTTATCCTATATTTATCTGCTTCCAAATTAATATTTACAACAGCAGAATTTGACCAAGAGAAGAGAAGAAAATGAAAGCATGATATAGAGTTAGTGTCTCTGGGGCAGAGAAAATAAATACAATGCATTTGGTAATTTCTGTTACCATTAGTTAAATAAATAAGTCAACAATTAAGGTTGGTATTATGTCTAAAGGGATTTACCTTGTCATACCACTGTCCTTTTGGCTCCCCTTCACGATCTGGTACCCATTGCAGCTCCGTTTCCCCTGGCCTAAGACCACCAGGTGGAGGGGCAAGGAATTCCATTTTCTCATCACGAGACATAGACCATTTGATGAGGTTCTGTACTGTATCATGAGGCAAGACTTTTTCTGCAGCCCACAGGTCCTCTGCAGTTTCCCCCTCTCTGGCATTTTGAGCCCAGTGCTCTTCTGGCCCACCTGGACCTTTCCGCTGTGGTGGAACCACAGCATAACGACCATCTGGCCCAATAACCACCTGCCCAGATGATGTCATATAGTTGGAGATCCCTGAGGGTAGTTGGTAAGAGGCTTTCTTCATGTTAGGGTTCTTTAGAGCATCCATTAAATATGGTGAAGTGGGGACAGCAAATCCTTGAGCTAGGGTGGATCCATCAGGTAATCTGTATGAGGCATTGCGAAGGTTTTGATTTAGAAGAGCCTTTGATAGATCTGGACTGGTTTTATGTCTTCGAGGATCTGCAGAAATAACAGATCCATCTGGTAGCTGGTAAGCGGCCATGCGAATGTTATCATTCCGCAAGGCATTTGAAATGTTTGGGCTACTTGGTTTATATAAAGCTTGTGAAATAACAGATCCATCTGGAAGCCTATAGGAAACATTCCTCAGATCATCATTTCTCAGGGCAGAGAACAAAGTTGGGGATGTATTTTTATAACTTGCATCAGCACTTATTATGGAGCCATCAGGTAACCTGTAGGTAGCATTACGAACATCCTGATTCCGAAGCGCGCTTGACAAATTTGGAGACTTAACTTCATAACCTGGTCCACTTATAATTGACCCATCAGGTAAACGATAGCTGGCATTTTTCATTTGTTGGTTCTGAAGTGCCGCTGATAAATTTGGGGAAGTAGGTTTGGATTGTCCATAGTCTGTTGTTATTAATGTGCCATCCGGCAATCTGTAAGTTGCATTTCTAATGTTTCGGTTTTGGAGAGCATTGGCTAGATTTGGAGATGTTGGTTCCACTGGCTGATCAGTCATTATTATTGTCCCATCTGGCAGTCTATATGAGGCCTTCCTAATATTCTGATTCTGAAGTGCACGTGACAGGTTTGGTGAGGTTTGCTGTTGTTGTCCTGCAGTTACAAGAGTTCCATCTGGAAGTCTATAAGTTGCATTCTTCAGATTTGGATTCTGCAAGGCATTAGACAAGTTTGGAGAAGACGGTTGCTGTAAATGAGATTCTGGGTACATTATTGATCCATCTGGAAGTCTATAAGAGGCATTCCTTATGTTTCGGTTCTGCAAAGCATTTGAGAGGTTAGGTGAGAAAGACTGTTGCTGTCGTGGGTCCATGCCTATTACGGACCCAGCAGGATTAGTACCATATACTAATGTCCCATCAGGCAATTGGTAAGTGGCACCTCGAAGTTGGGGGTTGTGCAATGCATCAGACAGAAAAGGAGATTTCCTAGGGTCCTGTCTATGCCCTGGCACAGGTGCATAAGGGGAGACCATTCCCTGAACAGGTGCTCTGTATGATGCTTGACGAACATTTTGGTTCTGCAAAGCTGTTGAAAGAACGGGAGATCCTCTTGTACCATAGCCAGGGGGCACACGGGATCCCCTGCGACGTAAATGTGTTCGGTAAGAAGCATTGCGGACATTTGAATTTTGAAGAGCATTAGAGAGAAGGGGGGCAGCACCTGGCTCTTCAATGTAATCATAGCCTGTCTCTACCTGAGTATAGGGTGAATGTGGCATCTGAAAGGATGATCTGTATGATGCATTGTGAAGTTGTGGATTGTGAATTGCACTGGACAGCAAAGGTGATGCTGGCTGACCTGGAACTTGTTCAAATGCTTCCATTTGAGGAACATATGGGGAAGAAAAAGACGGTTGTTCAGGGATCTCACCATACTGAGCCACTTCAGGAGCATAAGGTGAACCTGATCTTTGCAAGGGCGACATGTAAGAAGCTTCTCTGAGATGAGTATTTTGTAAGGCATTCGACAGAAGAGGAGATGCCATCTCTGCTGTATGTTGATCCAAAACAACCATTTCAGGAGTATATGGTGATTGTACTGGTTGTAACTGGGAGAAATGATCAGCATGGCTTAGGTTAGGGTTTTGCATGGCAAGGGAGGAAACATGTGAAGGTGGTTGACCCGGAAACTGTGGAACATTAATGATCTCAGGAGCATAAGGTGACATAGGCTGTTGGAATGGTGAAGTATAGGCTGCATTATGGACCCTTTGATTTTGGAGGGCACTTGTAAGCATTGGTGAATGAGGTACACCTCTAATCTGATCATATTCTACAGGGATCGGCTCTGCAACAAAAGGTAAAGGAGACGCAAATGAAGCATCATATATTGGAGGACCAGAACGAACAGAACTAGGCAGAGCCCTAGGTGAAGTGGACCGGGTTGGTAATGGGGAACCATGTATGATAGATGGATGAGGAGAGGCTGGTCTGGAGAGATGTCTAATGGAAGGCTGGGGAGATGGAGGGGGCATGTGTTTTTGAGAAAGCTGTGGTGAAGGGGGCATCATGCCAGGTGCACGCCTTAGTGACTGTCTGGCCATGAGTGGACGGCCACGACCAATGGGTCTCTGTGGGTTTCTCATTGCAGTGGGTGTTCCTGGAGGATTGAAACGACTTTGTTCCCTTATGCCCATCCTAGTATGTTGACCTGAGAGTTGTGGGGAGGCTGTGAAGTCCTGTGGCATCATGGACCTGGTACTACGTATGGATGGTCTAAATGGCCGTACATTTTGTGTTGGAGTTCCAGTATGACCCCCTCGGCCAGGATACGGTTTCACAGCTCCCATAGGGATGTTTGGACGTCCCCTTCCTCGCAGTCGACCTCCAGGGGATCCAAAAGGTGGAGAATCCTTCATAGGGCGAGTCGACCTGCGGGAGAGGGTGGGAGAGGGGGATCTACCTTGCACTTGTGGTCGCTGGAAGTCTGGTTCCACAGCAAAACTTCTCCGAGAGGGAGTAGGTGATGCTCTTTGTGCCATTAATGGGGACTGTGGTCTATGAAGATCCCTCGGCTGAACATTGGCCATGGTTCGCATACCCATCTGAGGGGAAGGAGGAGGACTCATCCGTCTAAGTGGAGATGGAGAGGCTTGAAATTTCTTGGCACCAAATGGACGATGAACTTGTGAGGGTGAAGAGGGTGGACTAGGTCTCCTAATTGAGGCACGAGGGGACTGTGGTGGGCTTCTCCTCCGAATAGATGCACGAGGGGAAGCTGGAGGACTGGTATAGAGAGATGGAGCCCGTGAGGGCATACGGCCAGGCATTGGCTGGGGAGATGGTGGTGCCTCTCTAAAGGATGCCTGAGGCTGCAAATGTCTACGGACTGTTGGTGAAGCAGGTGGACCTTCTCTGAGTGGAGCCTGAGACTGTAAACGTCTAGGGAATGTTGGTGAAGTGGGTGGGCCTTCTCTGAGTGGAGCCTGAGACTGTAAACGTCTAGGGAATGTTGGTGAAGTGGGTGGGCCTTCTCTAAATTGAGCCTGAGGCGGTAAACGTCTAGAAAGTGCTGGAGAAACAGGTTGGCTAATTTTGCGTCCAATTGGTGATGGAGGGTGTTGACCATGACTTATTGGAGAGGGCACACCTCTAGCTAGTCTTGGCGATGGAGGTGCTCCCATGCCTCTTATGCCACGCACAGAGGGCTGTGGGGATGGGCTTCTTCTCATAGGGAGTGGACCAACAGGATGTATGGATAGCTGTGGGGAGGCATGGGGGCTCGGTCTGCGTATAGGTACAGGGGAACGTCTAGCTTCCATTACCGGCTCTCCAAAACTTGCCATGGGATCCATGGTTCCCATTGGTGACATAGGCTTATACACAGGGGAGGCCATCCCTGCTACTGATCTCCTGCTTGGTGTGGGAGATGGTGGAAAACCACCAACTTGAGCCATATGTGGCATATGTTGGTTGACAAATCCCTGGGGATTATTTGCTTGCTTAATTAACATGGCTGTTGGTGTGGGCACTTGAGGCATTGTGGGATGAAACATTTCTTGCGGATGAAACATTTCTTGCGGATGAAACATTTCTTGCGGATGAAACATTTCTTGCGGATGAAACATTTCTTGCGGATGGAACATTTCTTGCGGATGGAACATTTCTTGCGGATTAAACATTTCTTGTGGATGAAACATTTCTTGTGGATGCATTGCCTGTGAAAAACCATCATTCATTGAGCCTCCAGGTATATATGCATAATTTTCATACTGTATGTCTGACATTTCTTCAAAATCGTATTGTGGAGGCAAAGGAGGAAGCTCAACATCAATCCTTTCCTTACCAAAAAGCTTAACCTGGGGTCTTGGGACTCTGAACTCCATGTCTCCGGGATGGGGCATAGACTCCATAGAAAAATCTCCATACTTCTCACCGTACATTCCATAAGCTTCTTCACCTTCCATAATATCTTGCATTGGATAACTATATGGATCATACATATTGTAGGGAGATTGCAGATATGGATCAACATCGGATTCACTGTAGTTAACTTGATAATCCTGGAAATAAGGATCACCATAATCCCCATAAGCTTCCATATATGGATCACCTGATATTTCAACTTCATATGGGTCACCATAGAAGCCCTGAAGGTCATCATAATATCCAAATTGAGCCTGGGAATACAGATCCATTTCATTCCCATATTGATCATAACTGTTCCCCATTGGATACTGACTATCATCATAGTACTCAATGCCATCATCGAAATATGGATCCAGTGGATGCTGTTGACTATAGTAGCCCATTTCCTGTGGATAATTGCCCATCTGATCCTGCACTTCATAGGGGTCATTGTAGTCCATACCATCATCATAAAATTCGCCGTCATCCTGCAAGGCTGTGTGAGGGTCATAGTATCCATCCTGCATCTCATAATAGCCTTGATCATGTGATTCCATGTCATAATAGTTATTTGGTTCCTCATATTGAGTGTATTGCTGTGGAAACGAAGGGTGTCCCTGCATTTGGCCATACTGTTCACTATACCTTTTCGAATGCCTCTGGACTGACTGTCTGTGAAATGCACCCCTATCCACCCTGCTCTGGTTATTATAATCATGTCCTCCAGTGTCATCTTCATATCCATAATTGTGATACCCTTGAGGAGCTCGGATGCTAGCTTGGCGACTGTCAGCAGAAAATTGATATTTTTTGTTGTTTTTCCGGCCAAAGGCATCACCCCTTCCACTCTGACGCCCCTTAATGGAGAGGAACCTCTTGGTGAGCCAGTTTGTTGCCCCAGCAATCTTACCTAATAATTGACCCCTAGATTTAAAAGCAGTCCCATCCCCTGCTTCCTTTTTTCCAAAAAGCCCTTTAAAAAATCCCGTTTTCTTCTCAGCTGTGTTAGAATTGCCACCTAATTTAATAAGCATATAGGTTGGCTTCGGCCCTGATGGCTCTTTTTTTTCCTTCTCTTTTTTCTTCTTTTTGCTGTTTTTGAAACGCATCATGAACTTTGGAGCATTTCTCAAGAGAGATTTTCTCCTTTTTTTCTTAAGCAAACGATTCTTCCTTTTTCCAAGTCCAAGAAACAGCTTGGAAGTGCTCTTAAGTCTCTTCTTTGAGCTCTTCCTCTTCTTAAATCCAGAGAACCTCATAAAGAGTTTTGAAGTATTTTTGAGTCCTCTTTTCTTTTTCTCTTCAGGTGGTGGCTCGGGTGGAGGCACTTCCTTCTTTTTTGCTTTCTTCTTCTTTACATCGTCCTCTGCTTTAGATTTATGATGATCTTTAGATTTCTTCTTTCCTTTCCTATCCTCCTCTTCACTTTCCTCCTCATCTTCATCATAATCATCTTCATCATCCTCATCTTCATCAGAATCATACTGTCTTGATTTGGACTTTCCCTTTGCAGTTTTTCCTTTAGCATCTTTTCCACCACGCTTTCTTTTGCCTCCATCTGACTCTTCATCCTCATCCTCCTCGCTCAAATCTTCATCCATCAACTCATCATCTGAGCCCTCATCAGATTCAATAACCTCTTTCTTTCCCTTGCCTTTATCCTTTCCCTTCTTACCATCATCTTTCCCTTTTCCCTTGGGTGGTTCTTCTTTTCCTTTCTTCTTATCATCCTTTCCTGCCTTCTTGTCATCTTTTCCACCCTTCTTGTCATCTTTTGCTCCTTTTTTGTCATCTTTTCCTTTCTTTTCTTCTTCCTTTGGTTTGCTTTTTTCTGGCTCAGGTTTTCCTCCTTTCTTGGCTGCTGATTTTGAGTCTTTTTTGGCTGGCATTTTATCCTTTTAAAACCATGCTAGTCTACCGCCTTTCTGCCAAATGACAAATAAAAATATGAGTAAACAGAATCTTCATGAAAAAACAAACAAAAGTAACAATTTAAAAAACTGCTTTGTACAAATTACATTTAAAGACTGAAAAATGACACTACTATATTTTTTCTTAATAAAAACCAACATCAATCAATATAGGATCGTCATACACACTTCATTATCTTTTCTAAATCCCCCGTATTTAGGATGATAAAGCAAGAAAATAGTCTTACCTGTAGGTGAGTTCACTTTGTCTCTTCTCAGTACTGTCATAGATGAATTCAACACAGAGAGCGTATAAATCTCTGTTCACATGGTTCCACACGCCACAGCACCAGACGTGGTCTAGAAAATGTATCTTTCTAGCAGACGTTCTAAGATAGAGATCCTCTGTTGAGGTGCGTTTGTATGTTTCTATAACCTTACACGCACTTACACACTCCTCTTCTCTTCTTATGTTGATCATCAAGATACTAGAGAGGCACACCTACCTGTACTTCTCAGCAAAAGAACAAACAAATAATTCCAGCACATGCAAGTCATCAACTATGATATGCCATCCATGAGTGACTCAGACAATGAGTGTGTGTCTGTGTAAGTGAGAGGATGTGCGTCAGGTTTTTAGTTCTGTTGCAGCGCTGTAGAAGGAACCTTAATTTGTCAGCTCTACTTGCCTTGGTGTAACTTAAGCTTGGGTCTCATTCCAGCATAAATAATGTAAGCACAGAGGCCTGTTACTACACAAGCTTGCACACACACTGTCACACTGTCACACTGTCAGACACACACACACACACACACACACACACACACACACACACACACACACACACACACACACACACACACACACGCGCGCAAAACAAAAACAAATTTATTTTGGGCCCATGGGCAAAAGTTGGTACGTGATGACCTTTGATTTGGCCAGACATGTCATTTCACAGGAGGGGGAGGAGGTTTATAAAACAAAATCGAATTTATCTTTTTGCTTGAACATTTGCATCGAGAATATAAATGCATGCGTTTTAATTCACAAATTATTATTAATAATAATAATAATGATAATATAATATAGTTAAATATTATAATAGTTAAATAATGCAACAATTTACTTTTATGAACTTAAAACTAGTAAAACTAGGCTCGGCCCATAACCATAAAATACGAAATAAAATATAACTCAGGGCTCGACATTAAGCCTTTTCATGTGATTGTCCTTCCAACAAATAAATCGGTCAATCACTTGTCCAAGTAAAAAATACACTAATAAGGTACTTTTTTATTTGATAAATCAAGCGTAGCGTTAGGTCTGGCAGGTCACGTTAGTCAAGCTCGCATCAGCTGACTCTCAGCTGATCCACATCTACCTATAGGAATACGACGCCTATCACTGTATACAAATATAAGCTCATTCAGTATTATCAGCAGCTATCGCGTTTCTCAGGAGCAAACTACCCTCCTCCATCCCCAGCTCCTCCTCTCGCCCAGTCAAGATTTGGCATTCTGATTCCCCTTGAATTCCTCCTTCTCGAATTATGTTTTACTTTAAAATCTTGAATTCATCATATTTGCATACGGTTCTGTTCTGTTTACCCTAAGGGGGGTTATTGCTGCTCTTATTCATGCTAGGCTGCATGGATGCGCAGGGAGTTCTCGCCCAGAACGGGATTGCGATAATTAATCTTCATTTAATTCACTTTCAATGATACGATACACAAACCTGTTGCCTGAAAAGTAATGACTTGCTGATTTATAGGTTACTAATTAGCAGTTGAATATTTCATACATGATCACTAACAATCGAGCACTCGCACAGGAGTAATTAAAAATATTGACGTAAGGTTGTTGTAACCATAGAAGTGACCAGGTCAGCGCCAAGAACTGGTGTTACCTGGCATCTAAGAACTACTTAAAGAGCTGGAGTCCACACGGACACACTCTAATTTCAGTGATTAAAAATGTAGCAGCTTCGTCCCCAATTGGAGTAAGTGCAAAGGTGAATAATGACAATTATCTTCAATGAGCATGTGTTCTTGAGTGTGTGTGTGTGTGTGTGTGTGTGTGTGTGTATTTAAGAGTTCCCTTTGGTGACCCACTGACAGAGAGAGAGAGAGAGAGAGAGAGAGAGAGAGAGAGAGAGAGAGAGAGAGAGAGAGAGAGAGAGAGAGAGAGAGAGAGAGAGAGAGAGAGAGAGAGAGAGAGAGAGAGAGAGAGAGAGAGAGAGAGAGAGAGAGATGTGTGTGAAATTAGATGTGTGAAGGCATTAACAACCTCTAAAAGTATCATTATGATTTGCAGGAAACATCTTGTACTGTACAGTGAGTGTACATAAATGCAATTCCAAATAAATGTAAACATGACATTATTTATAAGACAACAATAAATAATTTGAACAATTTCAAAACTATAAAATAACTGATACCATAGGCTACTTAGTTATATACAATGACATATCAAATCAAGTTAACATTGGAATTTAGTTCTGAGAAAGTCAATGAATGCAATGGAAAACGATTCAAAAAAAATTCTGAAAAGTTGCTAAATTGCTTAATTGTCTAAATACTTTTTGCAGGCACCATACAGGAGTGATGATGAGTAATCACAATGGTGTTGGCCTATAATTGAAATACTTTTCAGTATGTTATACTGCCATCATATGGAATACATCGGTATATGCCCAAAACTTGGCGATATAAACCATTAGGAGATTGAAGGAGTCAGTGGGCGGTAGAATTATGACTTGTAAAAACTGATGACTGTGCACAATTAAAATGACCTGAGGACGTTATTAGAAGATTAAGGCTGGCTATTATTGTTATCTTTCTCTGTAGCTCAATGGCAGCAGGTGACAAAATGGAGATACATCTACCGGTACGTGATAATTTATCAAGGCAAGATGATAATTTATCAAAGGGTTATTAAGGTTTAATTAAGGGTTATGAACTCTTCCTCTCTTATTTTTAGTAGGCTAAATGAAATTGTAGGCCTATAAATAAAATGCTATAGACTCAATCGATTAGGCCTATATTAAAGATTTGCTATAAATTGTAATATTCTGTTTAATGTTACGTTTTCTTTATAAAAAAAATAGTTCACTGAACATTCTTTCGAAGAACATATGCAACCATAAATTCAAATAAATCTAAGTAGGCAAACGGTTCGGTCGTGAATTTACGAATTTAGGTAAACTAACTAACGTTACAGCACCAGAACACGGTCAGTGTTGTTTTAAGTGCCACACACACAAACACACACACACACACACACACACACACACACACAATTTTAACGAGAGTAATAACTGTATTCTAATGACCTGAGTGACCAAACCTAATCTAACTCAAGCGCATTGTGATGTAGGCTATATTTTCATGTTAGCTTACAAAAGACGAAGAATTGTATGACGGTTTTAGATAGGCCACAGTCCTTATCTTTTACCTGAGCTGATTCATTTGTTTCGTAGCCTGTTCGCGTCCAAAATGCTGCCGACGATCGACTCAGCTTTTAAATAATAAAAAAAACTTTCAAAATCGCTGTTCGCCCGGTAATTAAGTCGAGTCTATTAAATAAGACTTGTGAAAGGCGCCATCTTTAATAAGCACCTTAATCACTGTCAATATGGCCACAGGCGTTAGAGAGTTAACATAGGCTACAGCAGCTCGAATACTCTGCAAGCTATTGCATGAAGAGAGAAACGCGGTTATTAAAGGGATTCACCCAAAAATTAACATTTTGCCATCATTTAGCCTAGTTCCAAACCTGTATGATTTTCTTTCTTCTGCTGAACACACAACAAATATTTTAAAGAATGTTGACTGTAGACACCCATTGAGTTCCATAGTATTTTTTTTCAATGGCTGCTGTCCACTGTCTGGTTACCAACATCGCAACATTCTTTAAAATATATTTTGTTGTGTTCAACAGAAGAAAGAAACACATACAGGTTTGGAACAACTTGAGGGTATGACAAAATTTTCCTTTTTGGGTGAACATCCCTTTAACAACAAACTCTAAAGGTGTGTTCGACTTGAAGAGGCGCTGCGGACTGTGCAGACTGATCAGTGTATGACATCAAAGTACTGTGAGAGCAATTAGAATGTGGGAGAATACCTGAGAGTGATTAAAATCCGTATGCTTTCGAATCGCTCTTGCAGTACTTTGATGTCATTCACCGATCGGTCGGCTTTAAGCCAAGTGTGGGTGTCTGCAGACTGGAGTAATGGCCGTGACGAAAGGCATGGAGATCGGTCTTTATATTTGGCTGTGAAAGCTGTCTGTCAGGGGCTGTGTCCGAAATCGCACCCAGGCCACTATTTGTATTGGTGTCCGAAACCATAGTAGACGTTATTGAGTGCACTCCTTCAATCCCACAATGCACCACAACAACGAGTGTAAAACTGATGTAGGCCTACGCTCCTAAAGAATGCACTAAGAGTCGTGCGCCGCATGAATTTCTGCGTCTGACAGTCCAGAAGATCCAATGTGGCTACAGCGTATATAAATTCCTTTTTACTTGATTATTACATTGTTTAATCAATAAGGTTTATAGGCCTACATGCTCCATCACTAAATTCAAGATTATTGATTTTGCTTATTGCTGGAGCTAGTTTGCTAAGTTTCAAATGGCAAGCACATTTAATTATAAACATGAACATCATAAGTTTATGATATTCATGTTTGATCATAAACTATGTAAAAGCAGCAGCCCTTCCAGTGCATTCAGTGTCTGAATTAGTTTTCATTGACTTTCCTTCTAGGGGACTAGTGGATTAATATAGGGAATAGTGAATGAGTGTGTGGGGTGATTTTGAACACGGCCAGAGTATGGGTATGGGTTGTGGGTTATTTCTTCTGTTGTAGTAATTCACCTTTCAGCATTCCTCCAGCACCCCTGTCTCCTACAAGTCGAAGACTTGTTTCCACCTCCGTCTGGCGCACGATATACAGGATATACGAGAAACCGCAGCTAATGAATCTTTTCTGTGAACTGATTCAAAAGATTCGAGTCACTGAGATGAATCAAAATCCCCACCATTATTTAACACTGATAGGCGCGCGCCCGACTATGGGTGTGCACGACAGGCGCCCGTGAACGCGCCCGGCTCTCCTCTTCCGCAGAGTATCGCACAGCAGCAGCAGCAGCAGGAGTCAGCAACACCAGCAGCAGTCAGCGGGAGGAGTCAGCAACACCAGCAGCAGTCAGCGGGAGGATGGATGGAGCGGGCTCGTTTGGAGCGGGCCGAGCCGGTTCGGCCTTTGATCCGATCGCGTTCGTCAAACAACCTCAGACAATCCTAAGAGTGCTGGCATGGGTAAGAACAGCAATCTCCTATGAATTATGATTGGCAGGTTATGCATTGCCGTCGTTTATTCCGCTTATTGTCAAACGATTATAATAACGGGTTGATTTGTTTTACATAGGCACATTTTTTTTGTTGACAATTTGTATTACACTAAAGCCGTTTGTAATCATTTAATTTAATGATTGGGTGTTATTATAGGATGCTGTCTTCTTTAGGTGGACGCGCGTCAGATGTTGCTGTGGTAGTGACGCACGCAACGCGTCCGCGCAGTTTTTTAAATGGCTATTGTGCCACTGATTGCAATCTGGGTCATTCTTAAAATATTGTAATAAATATGCGACTTTTATAATAATATGATTAACAAAAAAAACAAGGGTGATATTTCATGAAAAATATTGCACGTTCATTCTAGGCCTATCATAACATCTTATGAAATAATATGAAAGTTAAGAGGAAAAGACTGCGCACATGCTGTTGTCCCTACCAAACTGTAAAGTCATTGATTCACCTCTAAATGTCATGTTTCCACTTGGTTTACTTACATGTCATTGGTGTCTGATCAATAGTGTTTTTTAAACATGATTTTAAACACAAAATATTAATACCAGCTCTTATTTAAACACTTGACACATGATTTGTCTTCTTTTTCTTTTTTTATAACAGTAGTATATACTGTATTGTTTTGGCAGACTCGTTTCCCTTTTACAGTTTCACAGTAAGCTTGCCATGAACTATAAATAGACGTACTGTAGTAACTTCATGGATGACTGATGTGACACACCCGTTACCAGATCTGTGCCAAAGGGCAGAGGAAGATAGTGTTTTGATTTTTAAAAACTTTTTTAAACTGGCTGATTTAACTCAATGTATGTTATTTAATGACTGAATCAACCTGCATGGGGTTACACCAACAAAAGGGGATCAGATAGGGCTTCCTAGAGGCATATTGGATGTTGCTTCTTCCTTTAACAGTGTTTCATCCAGCCAGCCAATAACCAAAGCAGCTGCAACTGTTTCTATGACGACTGCGTGATGTGATGTATGCGTCAGTATATGGAGTTTCATTGCCAAAAATAGCACATGGCACCATGATTCCTGAGCATTGCTACTGATTTTCTCTTATGTTACTCCAACACACACTTTTTTGGTAATCTCTTGTCTTGTTTGAGTGGGTGTGGTTGTGATCTGTTGCATTAGTGTGAATTAGCCACATTTTCTCTCTGAGGTGTAAATGAAATTCTTTCTGGAGAAATGCACTCTGCTGCACGGCATCGGTAAAGAGAATGATGTGTCACTTCCATTCAGCATGTATAATATAAGAGAAGAAAAGCTTTACTTAGATGCCTTCTGAGAATGCAAATAATTGAATGGTTTTTATTAATTTAACACCAGGGATAAAGTTTATGGACCTATTTCTGTGACTCGTGTCTTTTCTCTCTCTAGATCTTCTCCATGGTGGTCTTTGCTTCTATAATAAACGAGGGCTATGTGAATATGGGCAGCGAGCGACTGCACTGTGTCTTTAATAAGAACGCAGACGCCTGTAACTATGGTATCACGATAGGAATTGTGGCTTTCTTAGCCAGCGTCTTCTTCCTGGCCCTGGACGTCTACTTCCCCCAGATCAGCAGTGTCAAAGACAGAAAGAGAGCAGTGTTGTTGGAGATAGTTTTTTCAGGTAAACATTTTCAGTCATTAATCACGTTGATTTTATGTCTGAAATGCAGTTACAGTAATATCCAGTGAGTGTTTTTTATTTACTTGTACATTCACTGATACACAGGCACCCATATGAGATGTGCGGAAAAATTATGTCAATGCTTTTGTGTTCTCTCGCAAATGACTTGCGTTCCCCCGAGAAACTTTGCGTTGACTCTCAAAATGTTTGCGTTCCGCCGAGAAACTTTGTGTTCGCTCTCAAAATGTTTGCGTTCCCCCGAGAAACTTTGTGTTCACTCTCAAAATGTTTGCGTTCCGCCTAGAAACTGCGTTCGCTCTTTTAAAATTTTTGCGTTTCGCCGAGAAACTGCGTTCGCTCTCAAAATGTTTGTTCCCCCGAGAAAGTTTGAGTTCTCTCTCAAAATGTTTGCGTTCCCCCGAGAAACTTTGTGTTCGCTCTCAAAATGTTTGCGTTCCGCAGAGAAACTGCGTTCACTCTTAAAATGTTTGCGTTCCCCCGAGAAACTTTGAGTTCACTCTCAAAATGTTTGCGTTCCCCCGAGAAACTTTGTGTTCGCTCTCAAAATGTTTGCGTTCCCCCGAGAAACTTTGCGTTCACTCTCAAAATGTTTGCGTTCCGCCAAGAAACTGCGTTCACTCTTAAAATGTTTGCGTTCCGCAGAGAAACTGCGTTCACTCTCAAAATGTTTGCGTTCCGCAGAGAAACTGCGTTCACTCTCAAAATGTTTGCGTTCCGCCGAGAAACTGCGTTCACTCTTAAAATGTTTGCGTTCCGCAGAGAAACTGCGTTCACTCTCAAAATGTTTGCGTTCCGCAGAGAAACTGCGTTCACTCTTAAAATGTTTGCGTTCCCCCGAGAAACTTTGTGTTCGCTCTCAAAATGTTTGCGTTCCCCCGAGAAACTTTGTGTTCGCTCTCAAAATGTTTGCGTTCCGCAGAGAAACTGCGTTCACTCTCAAAATGTTTGCGTTCCGCAGAGAAACTGCGTTCACTCTTAAAATGTTTGCGTTCCCCCGAGAAACTTTGAGTTCACTCTCAAAATGTTTGCGTTCCCCCGAGAAACTTTGTGTTCGCTCTCAAAATGTTTGCGTTCCCCCGAGAAACTTTGCGTTCACTCTCAAAATGTTTGCGTTCCGCCGAGAAACTTTGTGTTCGCTCTCAAAATGTTTGCGTTTTTTAATTTATTTCTGTTATCGTTTATTTTATGTCAAGTAATGGACTTTTTTTTTTTACAATAACTATATCTAACCCCAATAGACCCAATAGCTGAAATTGTCAGTATTTTTGCATGCTAATAATCTGATTATATATTTTCCCATCCCTTCTCTTTAGGATTTTGGACGTTCCTTTGGTTTGTAGGATTCTGTTTTTTGGCCAATCAGTGGAGCCGCACGTCCCCTAAGGAGCTGCCGCTGGAGCAGGCGTCAGACGCCGCACGAGCAGCTATTGCCTTCTCTTTCTTCTCCATCCTTACCTGGGTAAGACATCCCACCCTCCCAGATACATACAGTCACAATTACGTTGATTTTTGAACGCCAATGTTGGTGTTTGTGTTTCAGGCGTATCTATGTCTTCTAGCAGTGCACAGTTTTAAGAACACTGCCTTTATGGAGGATAAACAGAGGCTTTTGTCCAAACAGACTAACAGTCTCTCAATAGTGTAGATGTAGATCTCCTGTTCTGCTCTCATGTGCACACCTAACTATGCTAGTCTGATAGTAGTACAAGTGCTATCAATACGGTTAATACAAAGCATGCACTCTATATAACTTAAACATTATAAATCTATAAAGCTTAAAAGAACAATGTGTCATAAATATTGGTATATTCATACTTCGCATGTAATAATAAAAACAAGTAATAGCCTAAATTTTAACTTCTAGATCTAGTCAGAGAACTTTGTTCTTTTGTGTTTACACTGTAACTTGGTTAACTCAAGCATTCCAACTAACTCTTGCTACTATGCTTGATATACTTCAAAAGCTTGGTTATGTTTCTCACTAACATGCTAATCAGACTAATATGCATAATCCTGGTTATCTTGACTAGGCGGGCCTTACGGTGTGCGCTGTTCAGAGGTTCCTGCTGGGTACAGACATGACACTGTTCTCCACCGAGCCCGTGGGCGACCAGGCACCCAAGCAGCCGTACCCCTCCAACGATGTGATCGGTCAGACTACCGTCCCCGTCAACGCTTACCAGAGTCCACCGCTCATCGAAACCGTGGAGACCCGCCCCCCTGGATACAACATCCCGCCAGCATTTTAATCCACAACCAATCAGAAGACAAGGAATATAGCAGCGCTAAAGGACAGAGTATAGACTGCTGTCAATGTTAAATGTATTGTATCGTATCGCGTTTTAGTAACAAGGTGGCGAAGGGATGATGCTCGCCTCTGTAATCCACACTATAATACAGAATTAAGTGATAATGTAGTCTCACGTTAACTTGAGCAGAAGTGGATGTTTTGGGACATTGATTGTCTTTGCCTACCCACACGTTTCACATTTACAGTCAGCAACAAATTATTGTCAAATCACAATGTGCTATTTATTATTATTACTATTTACCTTTAAAAAAAAGTAGAAAAATAATTAAAGGTGCACTAAGTAATGCTTTTGCCATGGTAAAAAATTATTTTGACCAATTATAATTTATTATAATAATTCAATTAATATAATGAAAAAGAATGAAAATAATTGATTCAACTAAATCGTCAGATTAAAAAGTGGTTTACAGAAATAAAGTGTGTTGTGGACCACCCTTGAATAGAATAATTTTGAGATGTTCATCTCAGTCATATTTCATGTGAATATACAACATACTAAAAAATCATTTCTTTCAGGGTAAAACTTTTTTCCAATTGAAAAAGTTAGCTAGTGCACCTTTAATTATGATAAATAAAATGCATCATACTTATTTTTGTGGGTCTTTTTATGGTTAAATAATAGCATCTTGGCATAGATGATCGACAACTGTCCCAAAAACATCATGTTTACTGCAGTTCAATTAGTGCTGTCCACGTCATTTGTGTCAAAATATGTTTTTGTTAAGAAAGAATGAGCAAATTTTGTTTTTAAAAGTACTTACAGTCACGAGAGAGAGAGAGAGAGAGAGAGAGAGAGAGAAATGGGCAGAGGATGAACAAATTAGTGTGTGTCTCAGCCTCTCTCTTTCTCTCTCTTTGTGTGTGTGTGTGTGTGTGTGCGTGTGTTTGATGATGGACTCTTGGAGCAGCCCGAGACATTCCAGATGAGATAACTGAGATTACTGGAACAGACTGTTTACTTTAACAAGCATACTTGTGCATAAGTGTGTGTGTGTGTGTGTGTGTGTGTGTGTGTGGGTGTGTGTATGTGGGTGGAATGTGTGTGTTAATCCCGTCTAATTGCATGATATGGTAAAATGCCTCAAATCCCCCCTGAAGCAGAGAGGTAACTGTTATATTTTGTTAATGGAAGAAGTCACAGTGGTTATTAAAGTCTTCAAGGTGACATACAGTACCATGAGGTCCTGAATAAAGATGAGCCAGTACAGTGAGCCAGACTGCTGGGTGCGGTGACGTGTGCTGTGATTTATGTGACAAACCCAGTTCAAAACTGAACAAATTCTGTTCCACAAAAAACAATAACAGCATTAAGTTTTAAACCGACATGAGTACATGATAAGATCATTTTCATATTTAGGTGAACAATCATTTGAATTCTAAGGAAATTCTGAGAGAAATTGGAAAAAGGTATAATCTAAATTATAACTTAGTAATTTAAATTGTGCTGAAATGAAATGAAATAAAATAAAAAATTGCATTAAAAACCCTTAAAAACAACAACTTGTATTGGCAATATGTTTAAGTTGATGTACGAAAATGACTAAAACTGAAATAAAAATAAATTGAAGCACAGGAAAGAAAAAGAATAAAATAAAATAAAAGCTAATTGAAAATATAAATAAATACTATATAAATAATACAAAAATGTACCCATTTATAATTAAACAATTAGTGGAAGACTTTGCATCACAGGCAAAATTGTCAGAACTAGAAACAGTGTTTTAGGTTTAAGCATAAAAAGACGGCGTCTATTAAGTCATTTCCATCAATCCAGTTTAATTAGCAAACAATCATGAATGTAAACCTAGAACGCTAAATGCCATAAAAGCCCTTGACAAGAAACTTGAATTTATATTGAAAAAAAAATAATCACAGGTATGTGTTCATGAATTTGCAACCCAGATGTATAGTACAGTGTGTCCCTTATAGAAGTGTGCTTTATTATGGCATAAGAAAAAACAAACGGAAATAAGGGCAAACTACAGTCAGGTTGATATACATGCTCTTATAGCAGTCAACACACAGAAGATATCTGGTGCTTTTTTTTTGGTTTATCATTTCAAATAACAGTAAACTAATGTTTGTGTTTAAAAAAACAGCTATGAATAAGTTTGATATAAAAAGCTTGCAAATGAATTTTGGGGAGGGAATTCAATCTGGCATCCGGTCAGTTGTTTTGTAAACCACTAGATTTAAAAATCTCACGTTCTTCAGACAGAAAGCTATTAATATACTATTAACTAACAAAATATTCACAGCATTCCAAATAGCTTCAAATGTCATCCAATTCAACCCTATTATTTGAGTTTTATTACGATTTTATTTTATGTTAAGGGACATCCCTCTCCACATGGGGACAGGAGAGCTGTCTGTCAAAAAGGGAAAACAAAGTAACTTGTTACTTACTTTAAAAAGTAACTATTTTAAATAATCAGGTTACGTTAGTTACTTAAAAGTAATCTGATTACTTTTACTAGTAATGCTTCCCATTCTGAACCCATTAGCAATTTGAATTATTGCAATACAGCTCATGTGGTTAACTCTCCTGAGGTCATAAACAATATCTTCTGAAGGTTATGCACCTCCTTTCTCTGATACATGTTATTGTTATTATTGATTATTATTATTTTAAGCCCTACCATGTTAATATAAAGTATTGGTAATGTGCATTCCTGTTCACACGCTGATCTGTCTCTTAAATGTTCAATGAATCCCAATGAATTATAGACAGGAAACAAAGCACTGCACGCAAAATAGACATCTTTTCAAGTAGTTAACAGTCTCTAAACATTTAATGTCCATAGTTTATCAACAAAATGTTTCTTAGTGATACTCATCTGTAGAACGGCACCCAAACCCATGAAGCAGTCAAACAGCACTCTGGATCTCACACTGCATACACGACACACGCTCCTCAGAAATACTCATGAATATTATCAGCCCTTGGTTTTCCCCAATTCCTCCATCACATAGTTAATCATAAAATGCATTTTTAGAGATGTATATATGTATTAGTGTGATTTTGAGAATGAGTAAACTACAGTAAATCATTAGTGTTTGCAATTTTTGAAGGGCTTTTCACACTAATTTTTAACCCCGGGTTAACATATGTGACCTTTTTAACAACTGCTTGTTTATTTATGGAAATGTGGCCACTCAAGTGTACTCAAAAGACTTTTTTGTTTTTGAAAGAAGTCTCTTATACTGTTTCTATTGTATATATATATATATTATATTTTAAAATGTAATTTATTCCTGATGGCAAAGCTGATTTTTCATTCTTCTGATCATTCCTCCTGTCTTCAGTGTCACATGACCCTTCAGAAATCATACTAATTTTGTGCTCAAGAAACATTTCTTCTTATTATCAGTTGAAAACAGTTGTGCTGATTATTATTTTTGTGAAAACTCTGATACTTTTCTTTTAATGCATGAATGTTGCTTAATCTAGGGTTAACCTAGAAAGTGGCCTTAACCTGGGGTTTAAAAAGCTGTTAGCCCAGAGTAAGTGTGAAAAGCCTATTCAGATGTTCATGCAGTGGAAAGGATTCACAATTTTGATGCACATCTGCCTTTATGTGAGGACATGTTACAGATACTGAACCTTCACGTTGTTGCAAATGCTGCAGCGTTGAATGGACATAATATTAATGCTATTCAATATGTGTCGGGACTTCGAAACATCTCTGCGCAAATGTAAATATTTATGTTATTATATTAACACAAATGTTTTCAATCCAAAATAAGAGTGTGAGCATCCATGCTTGCTCATTTCTTTGGAAGCTTCTGTACTTGTGCATATGAAAAAAAATAATGAACTAATTTGATCAAATGTTCACATGAAGCATGTTAGTGCACTGCAGTTCAAAAGAAAGAACACTTCACCATTTTAAAATTTAATGATAACCTCTACTGAAAATAATTTTGACTTCTCAATTTAATAAAACCAACAAAATGTGTTGCAGTAATTCTCTTACAACAAAAGTCTAAGGGGAAAATATTCCAGAAGGTTTTAAGGCCTCTGCAATTTCAACTTTTTAAAAATAAGTTATACGAGATTCAACTCGATTTTTTAAGTCAGTTTAATATAATTTAAGTTGAATGACTTGTAGATTATACTCAAAATTGAAGGCAGAAACTGAACTTAAGTTTTTAAGTTGAAATAAGGTGGAAATGTTTTACAGTGTAAAAGTCCTTTTCTGGTCTCTCTCTTTGCATTGACTAAAGTTTTAAACATGAACTCAACAGATACATCTATTTATTTGTCATTTAAAAAAAAAAACATTTTTATTTTGAATTTATATATTATTAATTGATGTATTTATTAATTTTTTTTTTTTTTTTTTTTACTTTTTGGCACTCAGTCCTCCATAAACGGTTTTAAATTTTTAAATCGTAAATAAAACAAATATTAAGAACTATCATTGTTAAAAAAACAAAAACTATTCAAATATTTCTGTTAATTAAAATAAAGCTGAAATATTACAAAATATAAATATTAGTTGAACATTTTTAACTAAACATTTTCATTTGTTGCCAATTAATGTTTGACATTAAACTGAAATAAGTTATAGGACTAAAATTATTAACTGGAAATACATTTAAACTAAAACTAAGTAAAACCTAAATAAAAATAAATTAAACCTAAATAGAAAATGAATATGAAGACTCATTAAATGGTCAAATTAAAAATGTAACTAAAATGAACATGAAAACTAAAAATATAAAAGTAAAAGTAAAAGCTAATTAAACTAATTAAAAATATGAAAAGTATAATAAAACTAAAATAACAGATTATTGGATTTGACAAGAACATACTATTTCAGTTTTCTACTTCAAAATTGCAGTTAATTTGGCAGTTTATACTTATTTGTAATTTTTTTTAAAGTAAATCCAACACCAGATATACAAGTTTGCATAGGGTTAGGAAGGCAATGTTATCACAGTGTCATGTCGACACAATGTTGAATTCTTGTGACTGTAGTTTTGAGTTTATTTGATCCTGCCGCAATGTTTTTCCCCATAGACTTCCACTGCATCACTGTACACACACTCTTCTTTACAGACAGAGGAATGAATCAAAATTATTTTCTGATGTAGAGCTTGAACACGGAACATTCCTTTATCACCGTTTCTTCCTGAAGGCCAACAACATGTAAAACTCGGACCCTTTACAAAAATATCACATGCCACACGTATATACAATAATCATTTCATTCATTCAGCTACACAATCAGCATTATGAAACATGCATATGTTTCAGCTAAAATATGTCTATGTGCCGTATACTCTGTATAAGACAATAGGGTGTTACAGTTATGGTACTGTATGACTGTTAGGATAAGTAATCATGTGACATAAGGGTTTGTTTGAAGATGAGACAATAGCGCTGACATTTAACCCTCATGTTCTGTTGAGATCGGCTAACTGATACGAATTTAAAAATGAACTCATTATTTCCTTACCAATTATTTTACTCCGTTCCTCTGGCCTGATCAAAACGCAGTAGGCGGATATTACTCAAGCTTTAACACTCTGTTTTACCACAGATTTATTCACTATTATCCAGTACAGTAATGTTGTTTTTGTCTGGAGTCAATCTGATAAAACACATCAAAACTTCTTTAGAAATTGTGTCTTTTTCTTTTCTTTTTTTTTGCCAGCGAAAGATGAAACTCTAATTTAATGTTTTAGAAAAGTAAAACTACACTTCTCCTCAACAAATTGCATGATTTGAGGTATCATTCATGTCCAGTCACACAATTAGTGTTTGTCAAAGGTAAAAAAAACAAAACAAAGCATCAATGTCATGCATGTGAAAATGAATTGCATTTATTCATGCTTAATACCTGGGGTCTCTGACTCTAAACATGAGCTACATAAGTAATGTGTAATTTTCATGGTGGATTTCTGAAGTATGTTAATTATAAAATTACCATTTATAATTAGTTCTCATTAGGAAACTCATGAAATGAACTTTAACCCTATAAAGCCAACTGTATCATATTTGATGCGTACATTTCTAAGGCCTCTGAATCATCAACATGATCAAAACTTTGTTGAAAAACCAGTTGTACAAAATCTACATGCCATTTGATGTATATTTATACTTTTTATATCATTCCCTCCAGGTTGTGGTATATGTGTCTTTTTGCTGTGAAATCTCTACTGATTTTTATAAAGAAAACGTATGAGTTTTATATTGTTAGTAATATTTCAAGGTTTTTCAAATACATAATTTTTTTTAGAAAAATCATGTTAAAATGTGAATATCAGATATGGCTTTTTGATTCATCAGGCTTTTGTTGAACGTTATATTTATCTCTCATTCATTATTGTATATTGTATTACATATTTTGCTTCCACAATACAAACCACAGAGATTTGATCATACAACTAAGCTTTTAAATATAATCGTACATATTATTGGGAGATAAATACATAAGACAAGCTATCAGAATTTCAACTTACTTTTTGGCCTTATAAATAACTGCACCAAATTGCACATTTTTGCTCAGTTTGGGCCAAAAATAAAATCGAGGTGTTTTTTCTCTCTTGATTTTTCTATATGAGTCATAAAAGCCTGATGTATCAAACATGATACTCAACAAAAATACAAATTCAAACTTTTTTCTTTATAAAAAACTTTGTCTAAAGGTTCATTTCAAAAAGTGTTTCCATTTCAAAAGATAAATTTTTTTTACTATTAAGTGTCAGCCATTAGTGTTAATTTAAATGACACTTTTTTAAAACTATTAAATGATCAACCTTTCAGACCCCAAACAAAATATGAGGGTTAAAATTGCACCGTCATGTGCAGTAATTATGCCACGATGCAACATGGTTCTGTGATGGATTTTCATATGAATTCACATAAAATGTCCCAATATCAACGTGTGTGATGATGAACGCTAACAAAAGTTCCCTAATCAATATGATCAGGCAAAAAAAGATCAGTTCCATCAGAAACACATTTGCATACTTTTGCCGACACCGCCTCTTCCTGTTATTAAAATGCTTTACGAAGAGGCGGAATGCGTGAGTGGCTTCCTGCGCGGTGTCCCGGGCCCTAGGCAACCGAATCCTCATTTCCTGGATCCCGAGTGCTGGCCATTCTGACCAATACCTTCTTCCTGAGGTGACTCTGAGCTGCGTCTCCCGCAAGCCCCGACCGGGCCTCAGGAGGGAACGAGTGCGTCGACTGGTCACTATCCGAAAGCAGTTCCGACAGGCTACTCAGGGAACTTACATCCGATTGGTCAAAAGAGAACTGTGGGAGGGGCAAATGACTAGGTTGGTCCTGCACGTCAGGAAGATCTGAAGAGTCCCGTGGGAGAGCGGAGTCAATGGACGGGGTCCGTCTCCTCAGGACTGTGCTGTGCTCCTGGCCGACCGCATCGGTGGGGGGGTCGATGGAGATGCACGGAGGGCTCATTTTCTCCTTCTTGGGAGTTGGCGACGGACCAGGTGATGGTGAAATAGTCTGCTGCTGAAGAAGTGACTCCTCTCCGTGCGTGGAGTGACGCCGAGGGATGTGGAGCTGAGACAGGAAGCCGTTATTTTCCATACTGTTGTGCTTCCGTAGACTATGAGCACTGGTGTCCGGTTGACGGGCCGTCCCACTGTGCAATGAGTCCTGAGACTGGGTGTCAGAACAGAAATGTGGGTTGCGTGCCCCGCACCGAGAGGCTCTTCTTTGGGTGATGTTGGTGCCGAGTCGGACCGACTCGTCTGTGGCGTCTGAGTCGTGCTTGGTTTGTGCATGTGTGTGCATTACCTCGAGAGATTTGATGGAGTGTGTATGGCGCGCGGGCTTTCGGCAGGGGATGCTGCGCTGGCTGTACACGTGTCTGTTTGTCTGTACGCTCGCTGTCCGGCTGCGGGGGGGAGGGGGGGGCGAGGCCTGGGGGGAACAGGGGGCAGATCCACCGGTGAGGGGCACGATGGGTACTTTGAGAAGGAGGTTATCACTGGAGCAGGGCTTGCTCGGGATATGTAAGGTGTCTCTGGAGTCAACGTTTGTGGAATCGAAGGAGTCACTCTTTATTGCTTGCTGTAGTAAGAACAGATGTAAGGACACACATTGCAAAAATATTCATTACACAACCATCTTGAATGCTTTATTGCAGAATTCTGTAGTCATTTTCTTTTATATTGGACAATATATTTAATGTATTTATTTAAAATATAGTTAGTTTTTAATTTTATTCAACATTATATTAAATATATATATATATAAATATAATTGAATATAGATTTAATTGTATATTTTAAACGTACTACATATTGAATTACATATTTATATATGTTCATTGATTTACATTACAAGCTACCAGAATTTCCTCTTACTTTTTAGCCATATAAATAGCAGCATCTCCACAAAATTGCATATTTTTCTTTTCTCAGTTTGGGCCTCTGAATAAAACTGAGGTGTTTTTTTCTATATAATACTATACGAGTTCACATAAAACATATATATTCAATTATATACTTATATATATATTTAATATTTGATATTACTTTAGAGAATATATGTATATGTTGATAAAATTATACTTTAATCTATCATTATCTAAATGAATACAAATAATTGTGTATATATTTTATATATTATTTTGTATTAAGATAAATATATATATTCAATTTTATTCAATTTAAATGAAATGAAATGAAATGACATTAAATTATATAAGGGATAATATTTAGCGAGTCGGTTGTTATAGCGAATACAACACCGACAGGCTGATCGGGACCCCGACGCGAAGCAGAGCCCGCTTATTACATGGCTACCTACCAAATAAATCAATAATTTGACACAAAATATTGATTTAAAAACGATTGTATTGCTTCCGTTAAAGTTTTCCGTTTTTTCATGGCAACGGTGTGTTATCAAGAAATAAGAGACCGCATTCTACATTAGATTTTAACTAAGCCATGTAATAAATTCATATAATTAAATACATAAGAAATATATGTAGTTAAAATAAGAATTATAATACTAGCGTAACAATTAACATGAATTTCAGAATGTTTTAGTATTTGGTTTGTCTCTTGCTTTAACGATCACGCCAGCAGCAGTTTGTGTAAAATCATGATTTGAGAAAGATCCAATGAAAGTAAGAACATCTGACATTTTATACAAATGTTCAAAATGTACAAAAAATTTGAGATATCAATCATGTGAACATTTGTATTTATAAGCATATAAGCATTTCGTTTGAAACAAAGAAAAAAAAAAAGTGTATTTGATCTTATAGTCTAATTGGTTGAATCTATTGTCATACACAAACAGACTGATCAGGATGAGAGTTACTGTGGTACCTGTCTCTTCAGAGCTCTGAAGGCATTGCTAGATCTCGCTCTTCGGTTCAGAGGGTGGAGAGCAGGAATGGAGGCCAGGCTCGTCTGAGACGCAGTTCCTGGAACCTGCATTACGCCACTATCTTCACAGGACTGGGTCCCGAGTGAGAGAGAGGAGCCTGAAAACACACCAGCAGCTTTAGTCATATTCTCTCTCTAAACGTGTGTTATGAACAGCCAGGACTGGCTTAGGTTTGTCACCTGGTAGTGTAGAGTCCTGTTTGGAGAATCTCTCATGAACGGATCCATACACAGGCTTAACAGGATACAGCATGTAACTGTCATTAGGCAAGGACAGCATCCGGGACATAGACGGCCTCCCAACTGTCAGGAAGTTGCCGTAATTGGGATCTTTGCCCTGCAAACACAACAAATCATTAAGATAAGAGCGCTTTAACTGTAATGTTTTGCCATTTCTTAAAAACAGGCTTGAAGACACTGCATATTCTTAAAAAAATATAAACATATATTTATAAAATACAATATATAATTGTAATATTTATAAAAATAATAATAATAATATAATATATATGATAAAATAATATTTATATAATATATCAAATCAAAATAGATTGGCGGACAAAAAAAATTGCACATTAACTTTAAAATATTGCTATTCAGTAGATTCATTTTTATTTATGCAAGTAAAAGGTTTTCCGTTTGGATACATTTAGACATTTTCAAAGACTACTTTATCGTGGTTGATTTGTAGACTGTACCCAAAAAAACTGCTCCGTATTTTCGTATTTGTACACCATTTAGCCTTTTTAAGTACAGTATAAAATAAAAATATATTATATGTTTTTATTTTTATATTATTCTAAAATATGATTTAAAATGGTCATCTTAAACATATCTAAAATACCTTTAGCATTACTCTAATCTAATAGAAACTCACCTGTTCATGTGAGAGAGTCTCCATTTTAACAGCTGTACCCTCCAGCCCAATGACTCCGCCCAGAGAGGCGGAGCTTTGTCTACGACTGCCCTTAAGCTCCTCCCTCAACTCCGCCTCCATCTCCGCCTCCTCACGGGCATCTTTGTTACTCTCCTCTAAATGTTTCATGAGCACAGCGACCACAACATTCACCAGCACGAACTGTGCCACCAGCACAAATGTCACAAAGTACAGAGGTGACAAAAGCGGAAGGTAACTCAGACATTTGTCATTTTTACATTCCCGCAGGGTATCCTAGACACACACAGAAACACAGAAATTGTGAGTTCTGCAAAGCTCAAAAAGTCCTGATAATGTACTGTATGTGGGCAACAAATGATCTGACAACCAATTAAGACCTAACATTAAACATCGGCATTCTCTAATCAGGTATTTATAACATGCAGCATGAATATTTTTCATGGTTTGCAAAATACCTTCATGATTCCGTTCCAGTTGTCTCCCGTGGAAATGCGGAACAGAGTGAGGAATGCCATGCCGAAGTTCTGAAATGTAGCATGTCGGCTCAAACCCTCACATGGGCTCTCCTCGGTGCATTCTGATTTACAAATAATCCATTTTAATACTTCACCTCAAAAATGCATTTATTTGTTTTATGCATCAACATACACTACCATTCAAAGCATGGGCTCTGTATACTTTTATTCATGCAAGAACAATTTAAATTGATTAAAAGTGACAGTAGAGACATTTATAATGTTACTAAAGATTTCAAATACACGCTGTTCTATTGGACTTTCAATTCATCAGAAACCTGAAAATCATAAATAATCTTGAGCATCAAATCAGCATATAAATATTTCTGAAGGATCATGTGACACGGAAGACTGGAGGAATGATGCTAAAAATTCAGCTTTGCCATCACAGGAATAAATTACATTTTAAAACATATTAAATTAGAAAAGAGTTATCTCACAGTACCACTATTTTTACTGTATTTTTTTTTTTCAAATAAATGCAGCCTAGGTGAGAATAAGAGATTCTTTTCAAAAACAGTTTAAAAGTTTTATCAACCCCAAATTTTTGAACGGCAGTGTATGATAACAGGAAATGAAAGGTATACCGACCAAGTTTGCCAAAGAGTTCAACTCCCAGTGCCGCATAGATGAAGAACAGCAGCATAAAAAGCAGACCCAGATTACCAACCTAGAGAACCAGAACATCACCAGAATAAAGCCACGTATATGCCACATACAGTGAGGTATCTATGAAGTACTGTAGTTCCACAATACAAATAACAAAAGATATGCACAAACATATGAACGCACTGACCTGCGGTAAAGCTTGAACTACTGTATCCAGAAGAGATCTCATTCCTGTGGCCATCTTCAACAGCTTCAACACTGAAAGGGAATTTTACTGTATATTACAATTCATTCCAATTTTAATTATTTTAACATTACTTGCCATAAACCCTGTCCTTAAACATCTGTTAGCACAATATTAAAAGAATACACTACCATTAAAAATGACTATTTAGGGTCTCTAAGATGTTTTAATGCTTTTGAAAGTAGTCTCTTATGCTCATCAAGGCTGTATTCATTTGATCAAAAATAGTAAAACAGTGATATTTATTTTCAGCATCATTACCGCAGTCATCAGTGTCACATGATCCTTCAGAAATCATTCTAATATGCCGATTTGCTGCTCAAAAAACATTTCTTATTATCAATGTTGAAAACAGTTGGGCTGCTTCATATTTTTGTGGGGGAAAAAAATGTGTTTACATTTTTTTAACAGAAAGTAAATAAAAAACATTATAAATGTCTTTAATGTCACTTTTAAAAGTTTAATGTGTCCTTGCTGAATAAAATTATTAATTTAATCTTAAAGATCTTATGGACCCCATATTTTTGAATGGTAGTGTAAATAAAAAATTCTAAATTTCCCATTTTTATTAGAGGAGCAAGAAAATCTGAAATCTTCTTCTCGCTCTTGACACATCTAAGGCATTGCTATATTTCTCATACGTCATGGCTGGCGTGTGCGTGTCTGTGTGTATTTGTTACCTCTGGCAATGCGCAACACTCTCATGATGCGTATGATAGTTGGGTTGATGGGTAGAGAGGCATTCAGGTCGATTTCCTCAAGTGTGATGCCCATGATGGAGAGAAGAACAATTGCCAAGTCTAACTGATTCCACCTGACAGAAGAAAGACAAACACAAAATGAGATGATGACAAGGTCCTGTGAAACCCTTTAATATTCATATTCCTGGAAAGCGCTACACTTGACCATTAGACACTGCCTGAGGAAAGGTCTTTCTTTAACACTGAAGACAATATTCGCATCCAGTATTTTTGATTTATAAAGAGGAATGAATTAAGGGAGTTTCTGGGCTCTTACTCTGTGTCAATGCCACAGGATGTTTCACAGTGGTGTCTCATAATTATTCATGAGAAGACCTTGTCTCATTATTATTCATGACACCATGTGACCTTTCTCTATGATAGACACTTAAAACAGTGAGTTGATACTATAGTCAGTGGAACATGGATCGCAAGTATTTGCATTTGCATGACATGCGTTTCTGACAGAGCGACAGGCTTTCAATCAATGACTGACACTTGAAATATTTGTGTCCAACTATCATCTCATTTCATTGAAACAAGACGCAGTTTCATCACAGACACCATCTGTCTTTAAAAAATCTACTTAAAATAAATGCTGTTCTGTTTAACTTTCCATTAAAAGAATGCTAAAAATGTATCACTGTTTTCAACATTGTTAATAATAAGAAATATTTCTTAAGCACCAAATCAGCATATTTCTGAAGGATCATGTGACACTGAAGACTGCAGTAATGATGCTGAAAATCAGCTTTGTCATCACAGGAATAAAATAAATTTTAATATATATATATATATATATATATATATATATATATATATATATATATATATATATATATATAAAAGGTACTTTAAATTGTAATAATATTCCATAGTACTGGTTTTACTGTATTTTTGATAAAAACAAAACCCATACTTTTGAACAGTAGTGCATAATACTGCATCCAGTTATAGCAGTTCTGAAATTAAACCGACTGCAGTTGTTTTCTCCTCACTTCTGTTATGAGAACAGACCCATGCTGAAATGTCAAATTAATAAAACGGATACTGAGATACTGCACCTCTGCATTGTGTCCTCAAGAGGGAGCCTTACCTCTCTTTGAAAAATCTCCTAAAGCCAAAGGCAACCAGTTTCAGCACAGCCTCGATCACAAAGACCAGCGTGAAGACATAGTTACAGTATTTCAGACCTTCATCAAGATACTGAGAAGCACAGACATACACAGTGACAGTCAGAGACCGGAATATTAAACTCTGAATTAAACATGAAATCAAAATTGACCATTTTATTGATATGATCCTAGTCTTGAATAATCCATCAGTGCATGTTATTCTGTTATACATTTTTGTTATAAATATTTCATCAAAATCCTCTGCCTCTGAAACAACTTTGCTCTTCGGTTGACATCACCGAGCCCATTTATTTTGCAACCCTCCCCCTGGCCTGTCATTAGGTGTGTTCGACTTCATTCAGCGCTGCACAGACAGATTGGTTAGAAATAGAATACATGCCGGTTAGAAATGTTGTCTGACTTGAGCCAGCGCCGAGGCCATGTCACTGTGAAAGCACAGCGAGAGTAGACGGCTGACTCAGTCTGCACAAGCTCTGAAGATGACACGCTGCTCCACGATTGGCCGATTCTACGATGACATCGTGTTTATCCGGACACTTTCTGCTCCGCTTATGGTCACAAATCCGTAAACTCTTTTTATGTAACCATAATGTTATATTTTGTCATGTTTATCAAAATACAATGATAAAAATATATAGAAACACATTATTGGTATTATTTTGAACTTTATTCTTGTACAGAGATGGCGCCGTATTAAGCAGCGGGGCTCGACATTAACACCAACCCAAATGCAGGTGGATTTCAGCAGTGGCGTGTAACGCAGTCAGTTGAATTTTATATACAATATATACATTTTTCAACTGTATTTTTTCTTTTAAAGGAATCTGAAATAATAAACTAAGTGCAATGTAGTGCAAAAATCCCAAATAATGATTTTTCTATACATATTGATACTGAAATATCTGAAACGCTTCCAATACTCATTTTCTACAGAACGGATACACAATACCAGCTGCGCTTTCTCGCTCTCTTTCTTTTTTGTAAGATTTTGTGCTTACACTCAAAGTGCGGCACATAAACCGCCTCTCAGTACTACATTGAGGTTTTTTTTGCTGCTATTGCGCTTAAACTGTCAAATACACACAAAATAATGTCAAAATGGCGGTCTTGGCTAGACTGGGTAAACCCAGCCTGATCTGCCGGCGATCTGATTTCGCCCTGTAGATCAGGCTGGAAACCTGTACATTTATTTCTCCTGCTTCGGTTCCAAATTTGCGGGAACCAATCACAAACTGTCTTATGCACCTGGCGCACTATTGGCGGGTTTAACCCAATGACGATAGAGAAGCGCACACCGGTCTCTCACACGACGCTCAATGGGTTCTTTAGTTTAGCAAACAAATCGCTCGAGTGGGTGTAAATACCACTCACTTTCATGTTTTTTTTTTTTTTGCACAGCCTGCTAAAATCGCTCGATGCCATTACTGCTTCTGTAAACGGCTGATCAATGCTACAAACCAACACGTTTTTTGACATGTTTCCTGCCTGGAGTTTTCGCGTCTGATTGGTTGAAGGACTACCCAATTGTCAGTTATGTTTTAAGTGAACATAAACAGTTGAGAAAGTAAACACATGTGTAACAGTATAATGGATTCGTGCATCAGGTCCTAAAGTGACAGCAGCCTAATAAACCTGCTGCCAAATTATGAGATAATATTAAAAATATCTTTATGGCAGTTTTTCCTCATGGTATTGATGTCAAAATTGTGGCCAGTTAAAATGCTGAGTGGCTAGTAAATTTGGAAAACCACAAGTCACAATTGCTGGTGAGCAAAAACGTTGTTGTCAAGCCCTGTTAAGCAGTATATGAAAACTGTTTATGTTTGAACCATCTGTGTATTTGACAAATATTGCCTCTAATCCACATAATCTGTGATAAAGTATGCAAACACAGCGCAAGCGTCACTATGGGAAGCAGAAACTGTCTGACGTGACGGCTCTGTTTTCAACTCCTCCCCCGACCGCAAGCGGCACCTCTAGCCGATCGGTCTGCGCAGTCGAACACACCTAAACTGTTATGTAACTCCCACTTTTAATAATCCAATCAATTCCAGATGCATAAAATCATGTCTCACCCTATATTTGTTTCTCATTAGAATACGGTTACACGTTTCACTCTGAAATAATAACACCTGCACACAGGCTTTTGATAACCTATTGCTCATGACATTGCCCCGCAGAAGCAGTGTGTGTGTAATACTCCAAACCTTGGGTTGTCTGTAGTGCTCCATCGACATTGTAAGGACATTGATGGCGATGATGATGGTGATGAAGAGGTCCAGATAGTGACTAGTGCAGAGCGTGTGAATATAGAGGCGTGTTGGAGAGTAGTCTGCATAGTACGGTCTCTGCATGGCCTCTACAAAACACACACACAGAGAGAGAGAGAGAGAGAGAGAGAGAGAGAGAGAGATAGATAGAGAGATAGAGAGAGAGAGAGATAGAGAGAGAGAGAGAGAGAGAGAGAGAAAGGGAGAGAGAGAACAATAGAGCACCTTCATTAGGGTGTATTCAGGTCATTCAGGTACTTACACACAAACACACACGCTCATCTTGAATCACGGGATGCTGTGAACATCCACGCCGAACATTTTATGTTTAAAAATGTCCATTTTGTAATACAGCTTTGATGTTAATATGCACGAGATTTGCAACGTTTCATTGAAATAGCTCAAAGGCAGAATGTGTGTTGTTAGTGTACTGTATAGGCTACTTTGTTGTACCTGTCAAACACAAGCACACTGACCCAGTTTTGTCTGGCCAGTAAATTGCTAACGTGGCAGTGTGTGAGTGTGTATGTGTGTGTGTGTGTGTGTAATCACAGTTTGCAAACAGTCGAGTCATCTGAGGGATGTTATAAATGTCCAGCCAAGCGTCCCCCCACATCCATCACTGCTCAAGACTGCTCAAGGTGTCTTTGAGAGAAGCTTGGTGTGCATTTAAGCGAGTGAGGTCTTGAGACAGCTAGCTAAGTCACTTTCCAGTTCAGTACTGTGGCGGTACCATGGTACAGTGATGGTCTTTGATATATACCACACTACTGTGAGTAATGCTTACTCATGTAAAACTCAGGGTGGCCAGGGTGTTGATATGTAGTTGCTTAAGTGTTCATAATGGCTTTTGTCATGGGCTTTCTGGGTTGTTATGCAGCTGCTTACTGTACCAAAGTAGGCCAACATTATGACCCCTAAACTTGGCTTTGGTCCCTATAGTTAATATGTAAGAAAGTTCTAGCTATTGTTTAAAAATGTCCCCATTGTTTCCATAACCTTGTTACCTGACACTAGTAAAACTACTAAAGCAGAGGATTCGAGTGGGATTTGAGACAAGATCAAATGTTTTTACCCTCACTTATAATTATGTGTCTCTTGTCTAATTAAATGCTGGTTATGTGGTTTTGAAGTCAAGCAAAGTCAAAGGGCTTTTGAAGAACACGTCTGTGGAAATCAATACTAATTGTCAAGCTTAATACACACGACAGCAATCGAACTGTACTGTGCTGACCATGTGTGATGCAATACAATTACAAGCGATAAAACCAGTCTGTTCCATGCTAGTTTTTATCCTAACCAGCAGTGACAAGCCACACAATATTTTGTTGCCCTCTGCTCTGGTCAATATATAAGTGTGGCAAAAAAGTACAAAAATGGCCCAAAATCCATTTAGTTGTTTCGTTCTGAGTTTCGCTTTCAGTGACAACAGGAAAATGGCTGACGCTTTGTTGCATTGTCCCATTATGACACAGTCGGCATAAAAAACACACACTCACTCCTGCGTTTCTTCTCCATGCGCTTCTTTCTCTTTTCCTCTCTCCGTCTGGCCTCCTCTTCCTCTTGGTCTTGTCTACACTTGTGGAAGTTCTCGACCACCACGCCTACAAACATGTTCAGCACGAAGAAGCTGACGATCAGCAGGAAGGAGATGAAGTACAGAAGCATCCAGGGATTATGATTCCTTATGGGCTACAAAGAGAGAAGAAAGAAGAACAGAGAAATCATTTAGATATGAGGAGATGACATTGATCAAAGAGGTGTACAGTAATTGTCATAAGGAAATATTCCAGTGTACACTTTCTTTTTTCCCAATTAAGCCTGGAATATTTCTGTGTGCATCAGCACATTTAGTATATAACATTTATATGCAATATTAAACTTGCACATATTTTTCATCCTATTCTTTTGTGGAAATGCTGGATATGCTAGCTAGCTCTTGCCTTTTATTTTGCTGCATTTTAAACTTAGGTCCCTGACAAAAATTGTCAAGAATTGAAAAATGCAGGTACATTACATCATAAACCTTATTAATCCCCAGGGGGAAATTTACATGTCACAGCAGCACAAAAATACAATAAGTAGAAAACATAAACAACATTCACAACAGCAACAAGTCTTGTTCTCCAGTATCAATTTCTCAAAGCATTATGATTATATACAACAAGTAATAATAAACAAAAAATTCTATCATCTTGTATAACACTGGTTGTAAAATCTAATTGAGGTTGGAAGACTAATAAGACTTAAAGTCCCCCTGTGGTGAAAATCAAGTTTTTAATGTTGTTTTATATGTCTATGTGATGTTTTTAACTAAAGTCATAAGTCAACACCATTGCAGAGTATTTTTCCTTAAAACTGCAGTGAACCAGAGGCAGTCTCAAAAACGTGGTTTAAAATCAATCGCGGGTGTTTCTGACGTCACAAACTACCTTGTAACCACTCAGGTCAACGTGTGATCGTCAACGAGTGGATCTCTGAGCTGGTGTGAGTGAGTGGAGGCGGGCTCATTTGCATATTCAGGACTTGTTACCTTACATAATTTTTTATTTTATGATAAATTTCCTTCATTTACAATAAAAACAAACAAACAATGTATCTACTAAAAACAAGACAAAAATACATAAATAAAGTGAAGGCACCCTTATTTGAATGTCTAACGTGGAGAGAAAGAAGCCCATCAGCAAGAAGACATGAAAATGTGACAGGAAGAAAGAGCAGAATGCAATGGAAACTCCACGTGTCTTATTGTATTTTTAACTACACAAAAAGATAAAGGACACTATATAAACCAGTTGTGTTGAATCTGTTATTGTCTGTGGACTGAACGTTTCTGTCTATGTGTGTGTGAGTATAAGACCTCTCAGTGGAATTAAATGATGAATGTTCTGTGTCTCCTCCTCAACCTGCTCATTTTGGTGTCCTCCACTATATTTTTATCTCTCTCTCCCTTTTTTCTTCAGTTCAGAGCTGAATTAATCAAAACCTCACTTTACTTAAAACCTGCTGCTGCCTTTTGTGATTGTGTCACTTGAGCTTGTGTGAAAAAACAGTAAACTCCTGGTGCCAGTGTTTTCTTTTCTTATAACAGACAGATTGAGAGTAAGGCGTAAGTGTTTCCACACTGAGTAGAGTTATCTGAAGAATGCACACACACACACACACACACACACACACACACACACGCACGCACGCACGCACGCACGCACGCACACACACCTGTTTGTCCACAGCCACGGCATCTAAGCCATCGTACATGATGCTGACCCAACCATCTTTAGATGACAGGACAAACAATGACATCAGTGCCTGCAAAACAGAGATACAATGGATTCATGTAAATAAGAGAATATTACTGTATCATTATCAGCAATATGAATATCTGTAAAATATTAAAGGGAAGGTGAGATGAACATAATTCTGCTCAGTTTAAGGCTACTGCACAGCAAAAAAAAAAATTGTTTTTGTTTTTTGGAAAAAAATCTAAGCATACTATAAATTGACTTGAGAAGCAAGCAACACTTATTTATAGAATTTATACTGAATTAAGTTTTCCCTCTATTGATTGTTTTTTCTTGTGTTAAACATACTCTATTTGTGTTGTTTCTAATTCAAATAAGAAACGTATTATTTTTTTGCAAGGAAAATGTACATCTTCACCCGTTATTGAAATGTTATTAAAAATGTATTTATTATTATACATTTTGTAAGCATATTGCTTAGTTGTACTTTTATTTCTGATAACGCAATGAAACATGCCAAATTGCGTAGACATAATTTCTGGCCAGTCTTTCATACAAAGAAATTATGAACGCATGCAAAAACAAGAGAGAACCAACAAAATATTAATAACTAATTATGTTATAAGTTATTAATTAACTAGGTATACTTATTAACTAAGTATGCTTTTTCCTGTGAGCTTTTATTTTTTTCATGCATAGTGGATTTTGCATTTCTATGTCATTTGTATAGTTTACCTTTTTATAATATTATATATAAATTTTTTTCAGATAAATAACTTAAGCAATATATATATAGTGTGTGTGTGTGTAAATAAATGTGCATTTATTTAAACTGTCTGTACTTGACAGATATTCAAATGTTTTGGGGGGAAAAAATCAAACATGTTGGATGTCAAACTTAATTCATTACATGAGGGAATTAAAGTCAAAGGTCTAAACTTAAAAAATAAAAAAACAAAAATAAACAACTGAACAGGTACAATAAACATTGTCCACCAGAACCCTGTCATGTTGATGAAATGCGCTTGTGTGACCTGAATCTGAAATATAATGGGTTTAGAAAAAGGGCAAATGAGAAGGTTGATTTTTTAATAAAAGACGCTACCAGTGGTCATAATTCATTCTTCATGAATTCCCCCTTTTTTGTCTATATATGTGCGTAAGTGTGATTGTGAGTGTCTTACCTGACCCAGGTTATCGAAGTTGTATTTCCTACGGACCCATTTGTATTTAGCCAGCAGACACTCTGATCTATTGGTGATGTTTCTAGTGTCAAAGCCTTCACAGTGATGAAACTTCCCCTTAAAGAGCTGAGTAAATAAAAACAGCATTTTTATAATTACAAAGCAAACTGCTCTGACATACTAAATGTTTATTTAATAAATAAAATCGTTAATAAAAATGAACTTAATTCAGATTTGTATTCTTTATTTAGACACTAGCAGCATGTGTGTACCTGAACTCCCAGAATGCCAAAGACAATAAAGAAAGCGCAACAGATTAACACAATATTTCCAATAGGTCTGAGAGATGTGATCAATGTTTCAACGACCAGCTTCAGTCCGGGGGCCCTGCTTATGACCCTGACAACACAAACACACAAAGAAATGCATATTTAGTGTCGCAACAATATCTGAACTCAAAGCAAAACCACTGAACTAGAAAGAGGCTGTTAATAAAAAGGCTCAGAGCCGCACAACAAGCTGACGAGACGAGATGTGCTCTAGTATTAGCCTTGAAATGAATAGACAGACGGAGATATATTCTGCTGAGCAGACTTTGTTCAAATGTGTGTAGTGGAACAGTTACACATGCAAGCTCGATTCTGCCATGGAACAGAAAAGAAAGAACGAAAGAAAGAAAGAAAAAAAGAGTAATTGCGACATCAATAGTTCAAAAGCTTCAATAGTTTTCTGACTAAGATATTAAATGTTTCAATGGTTCAGCACCACGGACAGCAACATTATTAAAAAAACTTTTTTATTAGGGATACATTTCGTTTTATTGAGTAACTACTAGTTGCCTAGTAAAGATTGTGAATGACATTCACGGATGTTGCTTCATGACAACAAATCAGATTTTTTGCCTAAACAAACATTTTGGAAGGAAAAGGGCTACATACAAATGGAATCAGTACATTAAATGTTTAATATAAAAGATGAATGAGTGCTCTTTGCCATCATGGCTATTTATCTGCGGCGAAAGCGGCGGTCTATCTAGGTTCATTAAAACCATTCAGGCTCGTACCCCTATATGCACACAGAGATCATAAATTATAGGAAAGTTGCTGACCGCTAAAATGAACTACTTCTCGATCTTGCCTCGAAACTCCATTACAGGATGTAGTGACGGATCACGTGCACTCCACTGACTTCACTCCTGTTGGTTGGCGCTTCCATTAAGTCGCTCTTCATTTACATAAAGTTAAACATATCTCAATATTGTCACACCACTGGACACAGTGTGAACGCAGCTTCACCAGTTCCAATTCCAATTCACTTTCATTTTCGTGAAAAAGCAGTGTGAACATTCTGCTAAACATTTACTTTTGTGTTCCACAGTAGAAATAGCCCTTTAAGAATATTAAAACAGCCAATAGAGGACATAATGTACTTCCAGACATTTATACACACCCACACATACCTTCAATAAAAATCTCACCTCAAGGGTCTTAGTGTTCTGAGCAGTCGAAGAACTCGTAAGATACCCAGGATTCTGTTCCCGCCAGAGGACGCGAGTGAGACCAGGATGTCCACAATAGACACAAATACTAGAAAGCCGTCTAGAACATTCCAGCTGCTCTTCAGGTACGAGCCTGGACCAGCGTACAGCCCAAGAGAAACCACCTACAACACCAACAGCATAACAATCACAACCATCACCATCACGGACATGTCATCAGAATATTGCATTATTATTGTTTTATTCAATTCAAAATTATAAGCTAAATAAAATCAACCCTCTACGGACATACTGAAGCTCGAGTCGCCATTGGCTTGTACATTTTTTATTTTACTCGCCAGACTTTTTACTTTTTAGGGTTTTCAGGTCGATCTAACAGTGACACAGATTAAATAGATTAGGTAGAGAAATGTAATAGAGTACCGGTAATCAGATTGAAAATAAAACTGCATAGTCCTCACTGTATACATTAAATATAGATTAAGCCTTATTAAAGTTACAAAAGTTATTCAGTCAAGAGCACTGAGTGATTTTTAGTTTTATTAACATTAAAAACACAGACAGTAGGTACCTGTATATTAGGCTGCTGTCACTTTAAGACAGTGCATCCAATATACAGACACTGTTACGTTAAGACATAACCGACTATGTTTACTAGGATACTCGCCAAGACAGGCATTTTGACAATTTTGTGTGAAATAGTCCATTCAAGAGCTCAAATCAGTATTCGCGTCCTGTCAGACGGGGCTTACTGGGCTTTCTGTCAGATGTGCACATGACACGAGATATCTTTTGCGTCTTCTTGCGCTTTAATGTTTAAATAGGCAAGGCTGAAAAACATGTGCAAATGATAAACTTTCATGATGACACAGCACTGGCCCGATCGGGACAGGGACAGATCTGTCAACTCTTGGCCATCGGGCAGTCCTGTCGAGCCCTGTATTTAGATCCAGCGTGTCAATTCTCTTTATGTGGCATGTGTAAAAGTCTCTCTCTTTCTCTCAAGATGAGTGTGTGTGTGTGTGTGTGTGTGTGTGTGTGTGTGTGTGTGTGTGTGTGTGTGTGTGTGTGTGTGAGAAAGCGAAAGATGGCGCTCTCAGCTAAGCGACGGTGCATAAAGCTCAGCAGACAATGAAATTATATATCTGAGCTAAACTTATTTTTTCCCTCTAACTCAATCACAGGCGACTGAAATCGTACCGTTTATTATTTATTATTAATTAAAGACATTTTTAGTCGCCTAGCATGAACTTTGGTTGCATATGTGAGTGATTTACTCGCATTGCAGACGGTTGAAAAATAAGCCTTTATTTAATCAATTAATATTTTTTAATTAATTCCATACCTTCACAGTCATCTCAGCCACAAAGATCACAGTGAAGATGTAGTTGGACACTTTAAGAAAAATCCGCTCCTGTCAAACAATGATAAATGAAAATGTCATTTAAAATGGCAACAAATGCATCATATTCATTACAGAGCAATACAAGAGCAGCTTTGAGATGTTACCATGTTTCCCCTACTGACGAGAAGTCACCCAGTGGCTTTTTACAGTATTTATTGTGCAGTATACCTTCATTACTGAGTTACAATGGTTATTGTAATTTTTAAGTTGTATGTGGATTTCTTTTTTTTTATTATGATAATGGGTTTAGATATTAATACTTTTATTTAGCAATGATGCATTAGATTGATCAAAAGTGACAGTAAAGGCTTTTATATTGCTAACAAATGATTTCTATTTCAAATAAATTTTGTTCTTTTGAACTTTCTACTCATCAAAGAATCTTGACAAAAACAAGTTTCCAAAAATATATGACAATATATGATACAAATATAATATAAACACAACATTGATAATATTAAGAAATGTTTCTTAAGCATCAAGTCAGCATATGATAATGATTTCTGAAGGATCATATTACACTTAAGACTGGGGTCATAATGTATATTTGCCATCACAGGAATAAATAGATTGTTATAACGTGTTACACTATTACTGTTTTACAGTCATTTTTATTAAATAAATGCAGCCTTGGTGGCCATAAGAGATTATGCATGAGATTATGCAAAAAATATGAAACATTTCACCGACACTAACTTTTGAATGGTAGTTTACATATATAATAGAGCTTAATGAAAGTGCTAGAAATGAGTGTAGTGACTGTTCACCGTGCTGTCGGGCTGGATGTCGGGTCTCTCTAGAGCGATTGTAATGCAGTTGAAGAAGATGAAGAACAGCACAATATGATCAAACATCTTATGAGTGATGACTTTCTGACAGCGCATCCGGAACCTGCAGAGAACGAGAGGGAGAGAGCTGTGTGTAGCATGAGAATCTGCAAGCACAGCATTCATTAGTTGTGTATATGTGTGTGTTGGCTGGTTTTCTGTGTTGCTACTCACTTATTATGAGGAGAAAATAAATAAAGAGACCAATCCTCATGGTCACTGCACCACTGGGGTTTATAAGGCTCCAACAGTCTCTTCACAATGAGACACCAGCTCTAAACAAAACATACAATACCAGATAAAAAAAAGAAAGATGCAGAAGGAAAATACACAAAGAAGTTGTTTTTTTTTTCAAAAAAAAAACTTGCCACAATGATGCTAAAGTATGTTACAATCTAAATGTATGGGAATTTCTTACCATCCACCAGTCAAAATTTGTGTGATGGATCAGATAGATAGATTAGATGGATGGATGGATGGATGGATAGATGGCTATTCATCTATCTATCCATCCATCCATCCAGATAGATGATTAAATTATAAAAACATTAAAATTGATTAAAGAGGAAGTCCCACCTCCTCAAATTCATCATCATCTGCCCCTTGTGTGGATGTTGGCTCGGGGTGTGTAATTTTAGGAGAGGATGGATAACCTCCATCTAATCTGCCATTGCACTCCAAATATGGGCGTGGAACCTGCAAGAGCTCTGGAAAATCAAACGAGCCTAGACACGAAACTCCGCCCAGACTGCCGGTCCTGCTGGATTTCCCATCATCTGATTGGTTTTCATCCATGCTGTCCCGGCCCGCTCCAGAAAGCAGCGACTCGCGATCTCTTGACTGAGCACGTCTAATCAGACTGGGGGCCTGGCCAAGACTGTTCCAACTGGAGCGGCGACTTCCCCAAAGGCTGGACTACAACAGACAACACAAATTGTAGCTGTTTATCATGGCATGCAACCAATGGTGTAGTGTGAAAGAATCATTCACAAATCAATAAGTTGACATGTAGAGAATGGTGAGGAAAAAATAGAAGCGATTTACAAGATGACTGAATTTTTATTATTATTAAACTTGATTACATCTAAAATGTAATTAAATTAATTCAATTACACAGTATATATATATACAGTTATGTTATGTTATGTTATGTATTTATTTATTTTAGTTTCAAATATAACATCTATAGGTAAATGAAGTTCTAAATGTCTAGATGTGTCCTGTATTAGGCTACTTACGTTTCAATATTAAACCAAAAATCCAATACAAATAACAATAAAGGCGATAAAAACAATAAAATGCCATGGTAAAACCACTAATGAAGAAACGTCTGTCTTCAAAGATTCATGCTGAAAATTTGTGATGAATATTCATGCTTGGTGTGAAAAAGCCTTAAAAGGGAAATTTCTAATATTATTATATAATTTTTAACTATATAATTTTAATTGTTTTGAGATTAATACTATTTGTGTAGGTTTACATGTAACAGCATTTCTACTCACCAGGGATCTCTGGTCATGGAGTTCAGTGGAGGTGTTGCTGTTGCGCCGTGATTGGCTGTAGATGTGTGACACCTCAGTCCTGGGTGTGGCGTTGAGTTGCATGTGTGTGTTGTGAGGTGGCATAGACGCTCGAGGTTCCAGGTGTCCGTTGGAGATGGGCATTAATGTCTGCATTTTCATCTCAGATCCTAATATCAACAAGAGATTAGCATAAAATAATAAAGCACATAAACAGCTGTGCGCAAAGACACGCGCACACACACACACACACACACACAGACACACACACACACACACACACACACACACACACACACACACACACACACACACACACACACACACACACACACACACACACACACACCTGATTTCAGCAGTTCTCTCAGTTTGTCCTCATCACCATAGTCAGACGACATGCCATCATCAATGTCTGATCTGCTAGCATCACCCTGAAAGAGAAATGACAAAGATGAAAATGTAATTTTTCATTATCATGAATTCGGAAGTTTAGCATCAAGCCAAACAACACAAGGCCAGCATAAATAAATGCAGAACAAACACAATTACATTTGCTCTTTCAAGGGTATGCAACTCTCTACCTTCTACTTTCATGCTTAGTTAACCCGTTTTCCATTTTGTCCTCGTCCTAATTCCTGCCGAGTCATTGAACTTCCACTTCCAATGCATTTCAAATCAACATGAAACGGCATTCAGACCTATTTCACTTTTAATATGTGATATACAGAGGTGGTCAAAAGTGATGTCTGGCCAAGGAAAATTGACAACTTCACCCTTCATTCAAATGTTATTAAGTGTTTGTTAAAGATTGTGTAAGCATATTGCGTAGTTGTGCTTGGAGTCAATTGTTTTATTTGTGATAGCGCAACGAAACATGCCAAATTGTGCAGACATCATTTTTGCCCAGGCTGTCATACAAAGGAATTATTATGAACACATGCAAAAACAAGAAAGAACCAATGAAATGTTTTCTATGCACTGTAAAATAAAATAAAACCTGTAACTGTAGTTTCTCTTTTATAAATAGATTCAGATTATTTTATTTAATGCCATATCAGCATTCAAAGCTATTGAATCCATGGCAAAAAATCAATAACAAAAATACAAATATCATATAAATACAATAAAAACAAAACAAACAAAAACAGCAAGTCATATTATACAATATTTTTTTAATTGTCTTTTATATATAAAATAAAAAATATATATAATTTTGTCAGATATATACCTTAACTAAGTATATACTTGAAAAATATAAAAACATTTTACTCATAATTTTATGGTCAATTATGACCATAAGGCTCTCCGGACATCATTTGGCCACTACTGTATTTCTGGATGAAACAGTATATTTCACTAGAAAGAAAACCACAAGGAATTAATTTTATTGTAAAAAGTGGGTGTTCAATACCAAAGCGAACCAGAAACACACTTCCTGGATGAGTTGCGCCACACAAGCAATGGCTATTGAGATTTGCTTCTTTATACTCCAACATGTATTGTAAATCCATGGAAAAATGTGAATGAATGAGAATAGGCATTTTCATCCGAGTAACAACAGGAAAAGTGTGTGTAAATGTGAACTGGCGTATTGTGTGAGAAGTGTCCAGCGTGTGATATTACCTTGCAGACAAAAGACAGAGAGAGAGAGAGAGATAAAAGACAGAGAGAAAAAAAAAGGAACAACAGAAGGTTTGAGTGAAAGCGTGTTCCTATCACACCAGCTGCAGCCCGGCGCCTGCGCTTATACACTACAGATGCGTCTCATCTACATCAAAATTACACACACAAGCAAAACATACACCGATCCACACAATCAATCTCTTTGATGTGACACCAAAAACGAAAAGAAACAAGAGCGTGTTTTTGTTCATTTCCATGTGCGCTCATTGGAAATCCCTTTTTTCATGGTGTGCATAACGGTTACTGTGCGGTAATTGAGTTACAGTGCAATAATTCCAGGCCTCTGATAACATCTTACTCTTAACTTGAGCAATTCCCTCTTGGAAACTCAATTAAATGCAATACGGCCACATCTAATTCACCCGTGCGGAGGATTTCGCACAGATGTTGAAAAGCAGAGGAAATAGTTTCAACCAGTTTGTTACAGTAGTAGCCCCACAAAGCTTAAAGGGGTGATGAACTGAGAAATCAAATTTTCCTTGAGCTTTTGACATATAAGAGGTCATCATACTATAAGAATATCCTGTCAGTTTCATAACTAAACACGTCCTTGTTAGTCTAATAAAAGCTTTTATTTATACGAAAGGTTTTCAAACACAGGGTATCAAACCCCGCCTCCGCAGAAGAAGATCGACGCCTACTCCAACACCGCCTGTTTAGCCCCGCCCACCGATTCGCGCATTACATGAAACTCATTATAATATGCAAAACTGTTATCCAATCATAGCAGTGGGCGTTTACTTCCAAGTCTTCAATGAGGCATGCCCATAAAAACCGAGCGTTTCAGGAGCTAGGCTCAAAACCAGGGTAGAAAATAGCCTATTTCTTATTCATTTTGATGTTTTTGAATGTAAAAACAGAGTGAATGTCATAAGTTGACCTCAGACAACAATATAAAAAAATTAAAAAGCCAATTCATGACCCCTTTAAGCCAAAGTGTACAATCAATATCAAAGATATTACAAGCACACTTTTCAAGCAAAACATTTCAAGAAAATAGATAAGAGTCCCTAGTTCAACATCTGACATCTTACCTCAGCTTGGAAGCCCTCTACTAAGATGGCAACCAGTAAGTTGAAGAGGACGTAATTCCCAAAGGTCATCAAGGCCACAAAGTACAGAGCGGCCAATGGGGAGGTGGAGGCCATGCCGTTATACAGAACCACATTCCAGTCCTCCTGGGTCAAAATCTGTCGAGACACAGGACCACTGTTAGCTCAAATCTCACTTCTTAAACTATTGTCTCACACTGCGAGTAGGCAAATGACACATTTAACCAGCAATAAACACATTTATCTGAATGCTATTAAAAACATCAACATATCATTTATTAATTACAACCACACCTCTATGTGTACAACATACCTTGGAAGATTAAGAATTTATCTCAATTTGAACAAAAATCGATATAATTGGTGATATACAAATATTTGCATTAAAATGATTAAAATAGTCTTTAAAAAAATTAAATCAGTTTGAGAAATCAACGTCACTCACTGCCCACAGAATGTTTCTGACCAGATTTCAATATTTAATCTACAAGTATTACAAATGATATAATAACAATAATTACTATTATTATAATATATTTGTTTAATTTAATGACTGCAGTTTACCCAGCATGATTTTTTTATTTGATTTAAAACACAATTTCCACACACATTTCTTTTTACATTTATAATTAACAAAAAATATAATATGATAAAAAATAATAATCATTAGCCCAAGCAAAGTTGCAAACTATGATGTTTACACTAACTAAGAGTTATTTGACTAAGAGGTATTTTCTACACCAAGTAAAACAAATGTAAAAAAACCTTTTTTTTTGCCTAATTTAAGATTCAACTGCAAATGCAAAGAAACTTTGTTTGTTTTTCACACATTCACAACAGAACCCGAACCCATCTCTGCCTCTTCCTGCAGACTGATTTAGAACAGAGGCAACACAGCAGGTTCAGTCTGGAGTTATATTCTGCTTACACACAACACACACACCACACCACACACCACACACCACACACCACACACACCACACACACCACACACACCACACACACCACACACACCACACACACCACACACACACACACACACACACACACACACACACACACACACACACACACACACACACACACACACACACACACACACACACACACACACACACACAGAAATAGAGATTAGGGAAATTAAAGGCTCCCGGTACTGGAGAAACCCTGACTCCGGTGGCTTCCCTCAGGGCCTGGAGTTAATACAGCACCATATCAGTATTTGCACAAGTGTCACCCCCGGTGACCTCATCACACTGCCCAATACTGCAGGGAGAGGGCTGATGACCTCATCTTGTCTGCAATATTATAGGGCAGGATTTGATGACCTCAGCAATTTCAACTCTGACACAACTTGTAACTTTGAATAATCCCAGTCTTAAAAGTAAGACTGATATACACAAACACAAAATGCAGCATACGTGCGTCTTTTTATTGCGATTATAAAGAAGAATGGAGAAGAAAAATTATAGTTTTGCAAATGATTTTTAAATCATAAATATAAATGTACAGCTTAAAAAATGAGAAGACGCAAGGATTTGTTACTTAATTTAAGGGAGGCTAAATACCCACAATCCCTTGCCTCAGCATTTTTTGCAAAAAGCTGCTGTTCCCACATTGAGGAGTGAGTATTTGGTCAAAACTTGCCTCCGAAGACTAAAAATGATATTTCTGGACTTTAAATCAATACAAGCTGCTGTAAGTTCGAGCGTCAGTGACCTACAGACTCTCGGCAGCTTCACAAAACTAAAGAGGACTTTTATGTTACTTGAGCAAGAATAAGTAGCTCTCCCTGAAATATTTCTATGTCTGAAAAAAGAATTAACATCCATATATTGTTTATTAAACCGTTTGTGAACATTTTTCTGACCTGGAAAACTGTGACGATGGCCCAGAGGAGTGAGTCAAAGTTCTTCCTATCAGACACCGTGTCCCCATTCTCCAAACGTAGAGTAAACTTACACCCAAACAGATGCATTCCCAGTATACTAAACACAGGAGAGAGAGAGAGAGAGAGAGAGAGAGAGAGAGAGAGAGAGAGAGAGAGAGAGAGAGAGAGAGAGAGAGAGAGAGAGAGAGAGAGAGAGAGAGAGAGAGAGAGAGAGAGACAAATGAGAAAAGTTTCAAAAACAAAATGTCTACTGCATTACATGGTGCAAGAATATCAGGATCATTTTCAGGAAAGGGTGTCCAATTTACCACTGATAAAATTATCAAGATACAAAACAAAAATATCATACTTTCACCTCAGACAACAATATAAAATGTTGAATCATGTTAAAATGGGGTAATATTAATGAATCTGATTATGTGCTTATCAATTTCACTGCGAATCCAGTGCGCTTGCGTGAGTGCAGTGACTCCGCCCACACTGTAAAAAAAATTGCTGCGATTATTTAGCACAACTTAAAATCCAACATTGTTTCAACTTTAAAAAGTATGTGTTCAAGCTTGACTTAAAATATTAAGTTTAGTTAACTTAAGTTTAGTTTGGTTAAGTTGGATATTTAAGTTATCTCAACAAATTTTAACTAATCGCAGCCACATTTTTTACAGTGCACACGCTCTTCTGATTGGCTGTTATTTTTGAATGATTTTGTCGGGTCTCATAGTCGTGTCACATCTGTCGTGAACAGACAAATAGCTTATCGCTGGAATCGGATCGCGTCGCATCTGGTTGGGAGTGGGACAGTGTTATGGTCTACATGGTTCTTGTATGGAAGCACTTTCATTCAAACCTAAAGATGAAGATGAAGAGCATCAGCAGCATGCAGAAGGTGGCCACATTGTCCATGGTCTTCATTAGAACCACCAGCTGCCTGCGCAGAGCGGGGAGGAACCGCACCAGCTTCAGCACCCTGAGCAAGCGGAACGTCCGCAGAACCGAAAACCCTCCGTCCCCTTGTCCAACGATCTCACACACACTGCAGGAACCGGCAGACAGAACATGTGTGGTCAAAACATACAATGAGTTCACAACAAACAGTCCGAACGTAAAGGCAAGCAAACAGCACAGAACCTGATGATTACGATGATCCCGTCGAAGATGTTGTAGGGGTTGCTGATGTAGTTGAACAGACCGCAGGCCGAAATCTTCAGGAGCATCTCTAACGCAAACAAACTAGTGAAGACGATGTTACTGATCTCCAGCACGTCTGTCAGCTCGTCCGGCTAAAAGAAAAAGACAAGAATATGCAATACTGCTCGAGTTTCATAGCCAACCAATGTATATTTGTGTGGACATGTAGGTATCTGAGGTATCATTCATATCTGTAACACATACGGTCCTGACATGATCTTATACAAAAGATTAACTACAGTGTTGTTACTGGCATGACATTGTATTTGTGCTTCTTCTCTTTCTCTCCATGTGGGTTTATTTCTTTGTGAGGGAAGAGCGAGCGCTGTTATTAACCGTGTCTAGTGTAATGTAAATAATCATTTCCCTGGCAACAGTGTGAACGTCCTCTGCCTCAAACCGGATAATCTCAGACTGCCTCTCTGTGTCACACACTAATCCTGACCGAGGGGGTTAATTAAATGCAATATAAGCCATAAACATGCATACAATCACAGCGCAAACAGCAGTGTGCGATCACTTAGTGTTACAATTTTTCTGTGTTTTTCTGACACTAGGGTGTTTATATGTACAGTATATGCCAGCGATGACACTCGAGGAAAACTGTATTGCTAAAAAGTTAAAAAGAGGTTCTCATTATGGTAAAGTTTAATTTAGGTATCAACTTTGTCTTAGATGTTTATCATAAAACTTAAAGGAAATCAAGGACATTTTGTAACAGATTTGTAAATCTGATTAGGATTAAATAAAAATAAATTTGTAAAACAGAACTTGAAATAAAACATAATCCATTTGAATTAGCACTACATTAATAATAATATTTGTTTATAAGATGCACAAATTCAGATCCAAAATGATGTAGACAAATTAGAAATTATGCGTTATGATATTTTTTTCCATCCATTTATTCAATTGCATGATTTATTTAATAAAGTACCCTAATAAAAACTTAGTCCTTATATACAATATGTGAAACAAATCCTTATAAACATACAATAATAATAATATTCATCATGTTAAAAATAAATTCTTATTGTATGTATAAATAATAATAAAATAAAAACAAGAATACAACAAATAATAATAGAATTAATAATAATAATAATTAATAATTATTGTTGCTGCTGTATGTTCAAAAGGATTTGTTTTTGATTGGTTGTATTAAAAAAATAAGGATTAAGCTTTGGTCCAGTACAATATTAAAAATATTATAATAATAATAATGTTAAAATAAAAAATAAATGATCATTATTGGATGTTTAAATAATAATATAATAATAAAATAAAATCTTCTACTAAAATTACTACTACTACTACTACTATACTAATAACAATAATAATTATTGCTGTATGTTCAGAAGGATGTTGTTGTATTGAAAATAAGAATTAAGATTTGGTCGAGTAAAATATAAAAAATAATACATTATTATTATTATTATACTTGAAAAAGCTAACTTTAATTGTGTGGAAAAGATTTCCTATTTTTAATTATAGTTTATTTAAATATTTTTTATAATTAGGTTACATATTGTAGAGATCTCTTTTAATACTTGAGCAAAAATGTGTGATTTGTGTGTAAATGAGTGTATTGTTTTCACCTGTTCATGGTACTCCACACCCATGCTGAGTGTATTGATAAGGATCGCTATCATTATCCCTCTGTTGAAGTACTTGCTGTCCACAATCCGCCTCAAAATGGCTCTGGCATAATGAAAACACACACACACACAGTTCACATTCCCAGACTCCTTTTCTTCCATATCTTGGTTTCTTTTGCTCTGCTCCGAGCTGACGTCTGGGCCCTGCTTCTCTGGGTCCGATTCACCGTTGGAGTCGCAATTAACACCATCACTTTCCTGGGCGCAAATCGGGCAGGAGGATGACTCCGAAGACACCAGCCCCACCCTGCTGTCCGCACACACACTCAAACATGTCCCTGGATACACACCTGCAGTGAAGGACAATGGTATTTCACATTATGAGTAGGACTGGGGCAAGTTGTCACACTGGATGTCAGTAATGAGGCCCATACAGAAACTGACTGTCAATAATATCTACCCCGACCACGACCGCTTGAGTAAATAGTGTGAGCCACCCACATTATATCCAAATTCTCCAAATGCAACCTAATAATTAGACAATCCAGTGGTGCATTAGTGAATTGATTCCAGTGTAGGGCACTGCAGGCACGTGTCTTTAACACACATGCTCTGTGATCTGCTATGACAATAGTGATCGATACTGTCTCCATTTTGTAATCAGGGCAAAGTCTGTCTACACCTGCTTTTTGAGACCCATCTGCTGGGACTGAGCTTTGATCATCTCCAACATATTTATGATTTACGATTAATATATGTGTTGATCATTTCAAACAGATGGAGGACACCAACCCCAGTCAAAAATAAATATATGTACAGGATTTCACGAGTATTTTTTTAATCATAATTTGGCACCAATCCTTTAATTACCCTAATGGGATCAAACTGAATTTCTCTAAGATGTTATTGCTTTTAGCATTAAATAAAATGCCAATTCTACCGTTTACTGTCTTTGTCAGAACACAACATTTATTGTGTGGAAATAATATATGGCTTCTGGCCTATAAAATAACACCATAAAGGGAGCTATCAGAGATTTAACGTTTTAAATGGTATTTGCAGAAGTCTGCTGATATGTTCCACCAAACATCCCGTTTCCAAAGAAAATACACTACCGTTTGTTTAAGTTTAGGGTGAGATTCATTTTGTTTATAAAGAAAAAGTACTTTTGAACTTTATATTCTTAAAAAAACATCTATAATAAGATTTCCACAAAAATATTTATATAGCAGCTGCTTTCAACATTGATAATAATAAGAAATGTTTCTTGAGTACCAAATCAATCACAGGCAATTACAGAAATAAATGCAATTACGGGAATAAATACTTTTTAAAAAGTATATAAAAACATCACCTGTCTAAGAGATTAAGTTTTGCAATATCTATTCAATGCAATTGCACAGACGTGTGGGAAAGTATTTACTTTAGAAGTTAAAACAAATCAAAGTTATGAACATATTTTGACCAAAATGTTGAAAATCGCAAGGCTTCCTCACCAGGTACAGTAATTTCAGGCAAAAGTCAAGAGGCACAAAAATAATGACTAGACCGAGTGTGTGTTTGTGCAGACGGTTCCCTCAATTCAATTTGGAATTATTAGGGCATGACAAGTGCGCACAGCTAAAGAAAAAAAAAAGTATTTCATTATCTATGTTATTAAGTTAAAACCCCAGAGACAGAATTTACTTTTAATCCACAACCCAGAGTCAAGACAGCAGGCCCAAAACACTTCAGTTTTTGAATTGTAATTGCATCATTTCTACTTAATAAGTTTTACAGTATGTACAGTGGCCCAAAAAGTATTTGTACCTTTAAGCCACAATTAATATATGAATGTAATAGCATTAGATAACAAAATACAGCTTATCTGTGTTCTTACCGTGCTGCAACTTGTAAGTATCATGGTATCCACTACAAACAGAGATCTTCCTGCCATAGAGTCCATGATGGAAAGCTGGTGCTTTGACTCCTCCGGCCGAGTGTGCGCGAGTATGTGAGTTTGTGTACATTTTGGAGGGCAGGATGGTGGGATAGTTCATACCGAGCCTCAAACCCTTTAAATTTTGAAGTGCAAGTGGGAGTGATGGCGACTTTTTGGAATTTTGTGTGTCTCTATCGAGATGAAGGGTCTTCATTTCTATGCCATTGCTGAGGTAATGTTGATTCTGATGGGGGGGATGATAATGCAGCATACAGTATTGGGTCGGACCCATCTTTGCTCCATTGTCACTCCAATATCCATTAGTCCCACCCACTGAGAGGGAGCTGCTGGGATTGGCCACGCCCCCGTGTTTTTTAGGGCATAATTCGCCATAGAGGCGCGCGGCGTGACGGCAAAGTTTACGGCAAACGTGGGCGAGATACTTCAGCATTTCTTCGTAGCAGGATCCTGGTTCGTTCAAGCTACCTAAGGTGGATTCATTACTGCGGAAACGTGCTCGCTGCTCCTTCATCAGCTGGTTCTCGCGTTGTTTGGTCTCGGAGAACTGTGTTGCAATGACGACCAGGCACAGGTTGATCATGAAGAAGGAGCCTACCTGCGGACAAATCAGAGATGTTGAAAACAATAGTTCAAAAACATTACAGGATCACGAATGGACACTGCAAATACCTTGCTACAAGTATACTGATGTTTTGTCACTGGGTATTCATGCACATTTCAGGACACTGATCTTTCTTTTGTCTTTTTATCAATAATATTATAATTTTGCACGGCGAATGTGATGTGTATGAAGGGTATCCCCTCTGAATGATGTTCACTGCTTTTAATATTTTAAACTGTAAAAATATTTTACAATATTACTATGTTTATTGTATTACTATGTAAATTAATGCAGCCTTGGAGAGCCTTCTTTCATAAACATTAAAAAAATCTTACAAATCCGAAACTTTTGAACAGTAGTGTAAGTTAAACTAATGGATAAAATGTTTACTTTCTAAATAGGGCAAGTAGTTTTTTAAGTTTGCATATTTTAGTAATTTTTTTTATGTATTTAACTAAAATACAGACTAAAATATTCCACATTTAAAGGTGCAGTGAGCAATTTCTGAAAAACACTGTTGATATTTGAAATTCAGTGTTGGGGAAAGTTACTTTTAAAAGTAATGCGCTACAATATTGCTTTACTCACTAAAAAAAGTAACTAATAGCATTACTTAGTTACTTTTTATGAAAAGTATAACTATAAGTACATTACTTCTGCATTACTTTTTTTCACCAGCTTGTTTATTTTTTAATATCAAAAAAAGTACTGTTTTTGGCAAATGTAAAATTGATTTCACATTTGCTGTGAAAGGGCCAAGCCTCAGGCTGAGGGAAATGCAAACTCACACCTGTACAGTAGAGGGCGCAGCTCAAACAAACCTTTAAGCTGTGCTGCCATTCTGGATTGCAGAGGAATATGATGCAGGAGAAAAATGTTCAACACTCTTACTTCAGCAATAGCAAAAAAATATATACTTGTAATGCATTTCCGCCAACACTGTTGAAATCAACCCAAACAAACTCACCCCTCCCTTCATTGGTTCGCCCCCCAACTGCACATACACGCAATGCAAGATTGGATGTCTCTTTATTACAGCTGAAGAGAAGCAAAATAATGCTTTGTGCATAATCATATCTTGGTTCTTTAAAACATAGCTTCCCGCTTCGGTCTCTCCAGCACTGGAAAACTTTTCTAATATTACCGCAGGTCCTAAAGCTTTTGCCTGATCAAAGCCTTTCTTTTTCCAGTGATATTCCTCTAACCTTTTCTCTTTTGTAATGTCTCTCAGCCATCTCTCTTTCAACAGTCTTTCTTTAAATCTCCCTCTCTTTCTTCCCCCATCATGAGTGGACACGCCCCCTACTGCTGATTGGCTCACTCTCGCTCTTCCCCCATCATGAGTGGACACGCCCCCTACTGCTGATAGGCACACTCTCTCTCCTCCCCATCATGAGTGGACACGCCCTCTACTGCTGATTGGCTCACCCTCTCTCCTCCCCATCATGAGTGGACACGCCCCCTACTACTGATAGGCTCACTCTCTCTCCTCCCCATCATGAGTGGACACGCCCCCCTACTGCTGATTGGCTCACTCTTGCCCCTCCCCCATCATGAGTGAACACGCCCCCTACTGCTGATTGGCTCACTCTTGCTCCTCCCCCATCATGAGTGAACACGCCCCCTACTGCTGATTGGCTCACTCTTGCTCCTCCCCCATCATGAGTGAACACGCCCCCTACTGCTGATTGGCTCACTCTTGCTCCTCCCCCATCATGAGTGAACATGCCCCCTACTGCTGATTGGCTCACTCTCTCTTCCCCATAATGAGTGAACACGCCCCCTACTGCTGATTGGCTCACTCTTGCTCCTCCCCCATCATGAGTGAACACGCCCCCTACTGCTGATTGGCTCACTCTTGCTCCTCCCCCATCATGAGTGAACACGCCCCCTACTGCTGATTAGCGCACTCTCTCCTCCCCATCATGAGTGAACACGCCCCCTACTGCTGATTAGCGCACTCTCTCTTCTTCCCCATCATGAGTGAACACGCCCCCTACTGCTGATTGGCTACAAGTGTGTTGTGCTGCTCGGTCCGATCCACTTTCAACAGAATTTCTCAGAAATCACTTTCTGGGCCTTTAATTGTACATTTAGAAGTAAAACCTTTGCTTTTAGCTTTTCAAATTGGCTGATGAAATCAAGAGCCAAAGGACATATTCTCAATTACTGTAAGTACATTTCATGAACAAACTGTGCAAGTCGACTTGTTTAATCACAATTTTGTCACAGTCTCTGAGTAAGTCTCTAGGACACACCAGACTGAAACCTCTTATTATAATTGGTTAAGTGTAAAATTCAGCTGCACATGATTTTATAGTTGCTTATATAGTTGTTAATAGACTGACCACTGACCTTGGTTGAACTCAATGATTAAAAAGAATATGATTTGGCTTGTTAGTTCAATAAGACAGGAAATTGTATTTAACACAATGATAGATTTACACAATGATGTACTTTAAGGGTGTAAGCTTGTAAGGTGTAAAAAGTGTGTTTTTCTCCTCTGCAGTGTAACTGAGCACAAGCATTTAGTTTCATTAGTGCTCAATCACAAATTCTCCAAAATGATGACAGAATTAAAATTTTAATCTCTTTAAGTATAGTTATCAAGTGAAATGACTCCAGTAATTTACATCTTGATGATAGCAAAAACCACTTCCATGCAACTAATGAAAGACTCCAGCAGAGGTTAAACGAGAGGAAGATGTATCCATTAATTAATTACTGCGCACTTACAATGATAAGGAAGATGAAATAGATGAAGTTGTAAAAGGAATGTGCATCCATGACATAATACATGATATCCACCCATCCCTCTAAGGTGATGACCTGATGAGAGAACAGAAACAGGATCATAAAGGTTACGACATCCGCAAAAGCAAGTACCGCTGAAAATATAGCCATTCTCTCAAGTGTCAACAAAAGGACATCTTCCAATATTGTTCATCGCTTACAGAAAACTAGGTCAGGAAACACTATGGAATGATAAACGTCATGCTGTGGTCAATTGGATTTACTCTGAAACCTGATAAATGTCCATGCACATTCCCAATCAGATTAGTAAAGAATATGATAAATATTGTTGCACCTAAAGATTAGATCAGAATGGAACATGATTTCCTGGGACAGATAAGTTGGTTAATGATGTAATAGGATTCACTCTCGCTGTAGCCCTTGGCAACCATTCACTTCATTTACCAACTCTGAAAGTAAGTGTCTCTCTGTGCCAAAAGGATATGTGAGGATAAAATATATCACCGCCTGCCAGGCTTAATATATACTCAGCGAAAATTGTAATGCACAACTTGGAGCGGATGTCTAACACGCAAGTAGAGAAAAATAGAAAGTCTTGAACTGCCTTGCAAATAAATGATGACTTTGCTTTTTCATTTTTTTTTTTACATAAACTCATTCTATACTCTTTAAATCTGTTTGCCAGCTCACAAACACGCATACACACCTGAAAGATAGCAATCCATGCATATCCAATGTTATCAAAGTTGATAGCCCCCTTATGGGGATTGTGTTCGCTTGCTTCGCAGTTGTTGTAGTACATGTTCCAGTTCACACATCCATGATGAGGCGGCTCTTTAAAAACCAGATCTGTGACATCATCAGGCGTGAGTTCACAATCAGCCCCTCCCACTCTGCGTTTGGGGATATTGTAGCAGTGCAACATTCCGTTCTCCCGAACGGTGGAGCAAATGAAGGGGATGTCGTCCGTTTCTTCCAGTCTGTAGTATTCGCTCACAGACTCTGAAACATTATACAGCCTGCAGACAGACCACATGTAGGTTAGGGAGAAACACACACACTGTGCAGGGTTATTATCGTGAACTAAAACAAATACTTTCGCTACTTACTTAAAAATAAAATAAACATTAAATAAAAAAAATTTATATAAAAAAAAAAAAATACAGTATATAAATATAATGTCAGCTTATTTTATATCAGCTTGTTGTCAAGGCAGCATTTCTAATTTTTGTTTAGTTTAAGTGAAAAAAAAACCCTCAACAAAAACAAATGAAAAGCTAAATGAACTTCTTAAAACTACATTTTATACATTTGACGTTTAAAAATAATTTATATGTATTATTCCAAAAAATTATATATATATATAAGCAGTGTTGGGGAAAGTTACTTTTAAAAGTAATGCATTACAATATTGCGTTACTCCCTTAAAAAGTAACTAATTGCATTACTTAGTTACTTTTTTAGAAAAGTAATGTGATACGTTACTTTTGCGTTACTTTTTTTCCCCACCTGGGCTAGGCTTGTTTTTTTATAACACAAAAGTTATATTTTTGGGCAAATGTAAAGACCCTTTCACACCAAAAGTGAAATAATAATCCTCAGACTGAAGGAAGTGTGTACAGTAGAGGAAAGCAAATAAGCAAACCTTTCTATCCATCTATAGTCATTTTTGCTTATTTAACTGAATCAAAATAAACTTTAATCGAAGGTCAGAAGCAAGTACATTGGTCAATAAAGTGAGATTAAATGCATAAAAATGTATGTTTTATTTAGCATATTTAGTTATTGGAGGTTTGCATAGTATTCTGATTCTGCATTTCACTGATTTTATTCATTTTGAGGAATATTGAATATTTTTTGGTGTGTGCAAGTGAGATGAGTAAATGCTCACATTTACTCTAGAACTACAATAAGCATATTCACACACACACACACTTTGATTTGTCTCAACATGAGGACAGGAGAGCTGTCAGTCAATAAATGGGAAAACAAAGTAACTTGTGTTACTTATTTGAAAAAGTAACTCAGATATTTTGTCGTAAATTTTAAAAGTAATGCGTTACTTTACTAGTTACTTGAAAAAGTAATCTGATTACGTAACGTCTCGGTTACGGATGTAACCCTCGTTCCCTGAGTAGGGAACGGAGACGTTACGTCGAATGACGACGAATGGGGTTCGCTTAGAAGCCTATCCTCTTCGAATATTAATAAAACGAGCCAATGGCAAGCAAATGCCATGGGTCTGCTGAATTTGCATAGCGTAACTCCGCCCCACTCTGTGGGTATATAAGGAAGTGAGCCGGCAACATGCAGATATGTTTCTTCGCTGAAGGAGCCAAGCTGAACTAGGCTGTTCCAGCGGTACAGCGGAAGTGGCAGGAAGACGTAACGTCTCCGTTCCCTACTCAGGGAACGAGGGTTACATCCGTAACCGAGACGTTCCCTTTCGTTGTCACTTCGAGTTACGTCGAATGACGACGAATGGGGTTCCCAGTCCAATCACGCCACCTCGGCTGTCTTCCAGTGCCCTGCGTAAGTCTGAGCTCCCTGTCGTGAGACTAGCACGGACGAAGGACTCCTACTTAACACAGGAATACCAAGGTACACTGGGAAGCATATCACAGTGGAAATATGCAATCAGTGCCCGCCCGAAGGGGGGGGACTTAAAAAACACACATATGACCCGGAAGGGGGTGCATACGAGAACACTGGGGTGTCCAGCCCGTAGGGTGGAGTATTTCAACCCCAGGGGTGGCAGACTGGCTTGCCAAGGGAAAGACACATGCTCGAGAGAGGCTTACAGTGGAAATACACACGTGGGGGTCGCCCAGAGGGGGAACCATGCACATGGTGGCACCTAGCCAACGCGAAAGCTGCCGGAGGCATAACTCTGGCGTTGACGTCAACAGCGCTGGAGGAACTCAGGGCTTATGAGGCTCACCTGAGGAATATCGCACGTATCCAGTCCGTGGAGTGGAATGGCGAGCAAGCGAAGACACCTGAGCGGGTCCTAGCACCGGCTGGTGAAGCGAGTACTCGGGAGGACACTGGCTCCACTCGGAGATTGTAGAATCTGGCGAATGTGTTGGGTGTCGCCCAGCCTGCAGCTCTGCAGATGTCTGTTAGCGAGGCGCCATGCGCTAGAGCCCAAGAGGAGGCCACACTCCGGGTGGAGTGGGCCGTCACACCAAGGGGGCACGGTCGACCTTGCTGCTGGTAAGCCAAAGCAATGGCGTCCACTATCCAGTGAGACAACCTTTGCTTGGAGAGAGCCTTTCCCTTCAGCTTCCCACCATAACAGACAAAGAGCTGGTCTGAGGTCCTGAAACACTGCGTTCTGTCTACGTAAGCACGGAGGCGCGTACTGGACAGAGCAATGCCAAGGCTGGGTCTGCCTCCTCCAGGGGCAGCGCTTGCAGGTTCACCACCTGGTCCCGGAAGGGAGTGGTGGGAACCTTGGGCACATATCCAGGCCGGGGTCTCAGGATCACGTGAGAAAAGGCCGGCCCGAATTCCAGGCACGCTTCGTCTACAGAAAATGCGTGCAGGTCCCCTATCCTCTTGATGGAGGCCAAAGCAACCAGGAGTGCTGTCTTAATTGACAGGAACTTAAGCTCCACTGATTGCAGAGGCTCAAAGGGAGCACTCTGCAGGGCAGTTAGTACCACTGAGAGGTCCCAAGAGGGAACGAGAGGAGGGCGAGGAGGCTGTAGTCTCCTCGCTCCTCTCAGGAACCTGATGACCAGGTCGTGCTTTCCCACGGACTTACCATCAACTGCATCGTGATGTGCGGCGATAGCGGCAACATATACTTTCAGGGTGGAGGGAGACAGCCTTCGCTCCAACCCATCCTGCAGGAAGGAAAGCACGACACTGATCGGGCATGATCTGGGGTCTTCTGAGTGAGAAGAGCACCAAGAGACGAAGAGGTTCCACTTCAACGCGTAGGCATGTCTAGTGGACGACGCTCTAGCGGAAGTGATGGTAGCCACCACCGCTGGTGGTAGGGTACTCAAACCTGCCTCGTCCCGTCCAGGAGCCACACGTGGAGGTTCCAAAGATCGGGACGAGGGTGCCAAGGGGTGCCCCGTCCCTGAGAAAGGAAGTCCTTCCTCAGAGGAATTGGCCAGGGAGGTGCTGTCGCGAGGAGTACAAGTTCGGAGAACCAGGTTCGGGTGGGCCAGTGCGGCGCAACCACTATGACCTGCTCCTCGTCCTCCCTGATCTTGTACAGGGTCTGTGCAAGAAGGCTCACTGGGGGAAACGCATACTTGCGGAGGCCCCGGGGCCAGCTGTGCGCCAGAGCGTCCGTGCCGAGCGTGCCCTCGGTCAGGGAGTAAAACTGGGCGCAGTGGGACGAGTCGTGGGAGGCAAACAGGTCTACCTGTGCGTCCCCGAACTGATCCCAAATCAGCTGGCCGCCTGGGGATGGAGTCTCCATTCTCTCGGAAGAGGCTGAAGCCGTGAGAGCTCGTCGGCTGCACAGTTCAGGTCTCCCGGAAAATAATGGCTCGAAGCGACCTCAGATGCTTCTGACTCCATATGAGGAGGTGGCGGGCGAGTTGCGACATACGGCGGGAGCGTAGACCACCTTGTCGGTTGATGTACGCTACTGTCACGGTATTGTCTGATGGGACTAGTACGTGCTGGTTCTTGAGCAGCGCCCTGAAGCGGTGCAGAGCGAGACGTACTGCCAGCAACTCGAGGCAATTGACATGCCATAGGCGGTGGGGTCCTGTCCAGGAGCCCGCGGCAGCATGTCCATTGCACATGGCGCCCCAGCCCGTGGAGGAGGCATCCGTTGAGACAACAACATGCCTGGAAACTCGTTCTAAGGGCACTCCGGCCCGAGAAAGCTGAGATTCGTCCACGGGGTGAAGGTCTGATGGCAGGTCGGAGTAACTGGTACTCGGAACGTGCCCTGACGCCATGCCCACCTCGGGACTCGATCGCAAAGCCAGTGCTGAAGCGGTCTCATATGAAGCAATCCGAGCGGCGTTGCCGCGGCTGCAGATGCCATATGCCCCAGGAGCCTCTGAAAAAGTTTCAGTGGAACCGCACTCTTGCCCTCAAATTGTCTCAGGCAAGTCGGCAGTGACTGCGCGCGCTCGCTCGTAAGCTGCGCGCACATGGCGACCGAGTCGAATTTCCTACCGAGAAAAGAGATCCTCTGCACGGGGCAAAGTTTGCTCTTCTCCCAGTTGACCCGAAGGCCCAGACGGGCTAGGTGCCGGAGCACTAGGTCCCTGTGTTCGCAACCCTGGTCCGAGAGTGAGCTAGGATTAGCCAGTCATCGAGATAATTCAGGATGCGAACCCCGTGCTGCCGTAGCGGCACAAGGGCTGCCTCGACGATCTTCGTGAAGACGCGAGGAGACAGGGCCAACCCGAATGGGAGAACTGCGTACCGGTATGCCTGCCCCTCGAAAGCAAACCGCAAGAACGGTCTGTGACGAGAAAAAATGGAGACATGAAGTAGGCGTCCTTCAGGTCGATCGCTGCAAACCAATCCTGTGGCTGCACACATTCGAAAATGCGCTTGGCCCTGAGCCTCTTGAACGGAAGCCTGTGAAGGGAACGGTTCAAGACGCGCAGATCCAGGATTGGCCGTAACCCACCGGATTTCCTGGGGACAATGAAGTAGGGGCTGTAGAAGCCGGACCTCATTGCGGCTGGAGGGACAGTCTCGATCGCACCCTTCGCCAGCAGGGTGGCGACCTCCGCACTCATGACAGGGGCATTGCCACCGACCATAGTGAAGCGGACTCCCCTGAAGCGGGGAGGAGACCGTGCGAACTGAATCGCATAGCCGAGCCTGATGGTTCGCGCGAGCCAGCGGGACAGGGGGGAAGCTCTAACCAGGCTCCCACGGACTGTGCCAGCGGGGTCATGCGAACGACAGACGTCCCCCCGGGGGTGCAGCGAAGCGGAATGACCGGCCCAGACGTGGGTGGCATAGCGGCCCGGTGTGGGGGCACGGTCATTAGCCGCGTCCTGCCAGAGGAGGCCAGGGAAGGACCAGCGTTCCACAGGGGCGTGCTCTGGCAGGGGTCTGGCGACAGAGGGGGACGAGAGTGGCGAGGCCCGTGAGCGTGCGCACTGTCATCCGAGAACTCTGTGACAGAGGAGGGCGAGAGTGGCGGGACCCGAGGGTGGCGCGCACTGTCGTCCGAGAACTCTGTGTGCTCAGAGATGGGAGAGACAGTTCTTTGGAAAAAGAGGTTTTCCCCCCGGCCCTCCACCGGGGGAAGGAGTGGCCCTGCAACCACCTCCTAGAAAGAACTGCAACCCATCTCTGAGCTGCCCGTAACGGGAGCACCGCATTGCTGCGGGGCTGGTACGGGCTGGGGCGCCTTCCTGCGACTACCTCCACGGCACGGCCTGGGTGAAGGGTGCTGCTAGGGCCGGCAGGGAGTGTCGCAGGAGGGCGCCCTCGGCGGCAAGCGGAATGAGGCAGCTGAGCCGGCGGCTGAGCAGCTGGCCGCGGGATCAGAGCCTCAGTCTGCTCTGGGCAGCCGAGAACTCTGGGCAGAGTCCTCGACTGCGCCGCCGAGGAGGCCAGTCTGGGATATGGGGAGTTGAGGAAGCGGGTTCACTCAGCCTCGCCCATATCAACCAGACTAAGCCAGTTTTTGTCTCTGGACCACATATGTGGACATCACCTGACCCAGGGAGCGTGTGGTCACCTTCGTCGCCCGTAGAGCGAGGTCGGTGGCGGCACGCAGCTCTTGCAAGAGCCCTGGACCAGCCCTACCCTCGTGCATTAGCAATGAGCACCCCTGGCCTGGTAGACCTGAAGGATGGGCATAGCATGCAGTGAGGTGGCAGCCAGCCCCGCAGCTCTATAGATCTCTGCCACCGGAGTAGACAAAAACCTACATGCTTTGGGGTGGGTGGGTGCTTAGGGCCGCCACGCCAGTGGAGGCGCTGTGGGGACACAGTTGTGTTGCCACAGAACACTCCATAGGGGGAACCCCAGTGTACCCACTGGCCGCGACCTCATCGAGGGCAGAGAAGGCGGAAGAGGCCGCTGAGTAATCTCATGACCTCTTCATGCACGTCCAGGAAGAAAGGAATTGGGGGCGGGCCGACGTGTGCCGGTGCGTCCCCAAAAACCGATCATCAGCCTTAAGCACTTGGGACATGGCAGAGTGTTCCACACAAGCCCAAATGCTCGCGACTGCCCGGGGAAGCATGGCAGAGTTCTGGTTCAGACTCGGGCAATGCTGGCACACCCGGAGGAGGCAGCACAGCCGAGTCTTCTCCAGCGTACTCACGCCCACCTTGTGATGCGGCGATAGACAAGATTTCATCTGCCGGGGCATCGAATGAAATGCTGGACCAGCCCGCGACCTCTGGCCGGGACTGGTCAGCGATCCCATCCGGATACCACACGGGTTGCAATGTGAAGAGGAGTGTGTGGACCGAGGATAGATCGTCGGGTTGGTTCCACACAGCAGCCTCTGATCACCCTGGCCACCAGCCGAAGTATTCCCTCTTGCGGAGAGAATAGATCGGGGTGTGGATGAGGGGACTCTCTCTCGAGGAGGTCATCGAGTCTCGATCGTTACATCGCGATGGTCATGTCCCCGCAATGAGAACATGACGCATCCACGAACGCTGTCTGTGCGTTTGCCCAAACACATCAGACAGCGTCCGTGCCCATCAGCTGATTTAATCTGTGTATCGCACCCAGAAACACACGGGCGAACCGTCTTTAAAAAGACGCGCCGCGTGCAGCTCTTTTAGAGAGATAAAACTCAAACAGCAGTGTTGAAGCGCCCAGGGAGAGACACACGACTGGCAGACCACTGCGCAGATCGGCAGGCAATATGAAGCTCGCTGGAATTCGCCGTCACACCAACACTTCTGAAGAGTAGCTCGTCTCGAAGAGTGAAGAGAGATGATCTCAGAATGGCTTGTGGAGTGAAGAATGCTCTTGGCTCCGAAAGCGAAAACATATCTGCATGTTGCCGGCTCACTTCCTTATATACCCACAGAGTGGGGCGGAGTTACGCTATGCAAATTCAGCAGACCCATGGCATTTGCTTGCCATTGGCTCGTTTTATTAATATTCGAAGAGGATAGGCTTCTAAGCGAACCCCATTCGTCGTCATTCGACGTAACTCGAAGTGACAACGAAAGGGAACTCGAGTTACTTGTAATGCATTTCCCCCAACACTGTATATAAGACAAAAACACAATAAAATGAACTAAAATGAAAACAAAATATACAAATGACCTATTCAAAATATTGACAAAATTATAATAGTATATCAATTATACAAAAATAGTGTTAAAACTGTTTTTTTTTTTATAATGTGTAATATTTGTGATTGGATTTTTACTGAATAAAGATTTCCATAGTTCTTTAAAGATAGAAATCAGCTCAGAAAATTAAACTCTACGTCTGGTACTTTCCACAAATTCTATGATTTATTGTGAGAACTAACACATATCTAACATAAAACTGGCATGACAATATCTAGTTTTAAACACATCAAAAGTCTGATTAAATTGGCGATTTGATCTGTTTTTGTCTTTTCTGTTGCATCCAACTATTTCAATTATTCAACGATATCATCATTTTGTGAAATTCACATTCATTGTAGTAAAACCAGATTTAAATTATTAGTTAATTGATTAATTATTCACATTATTTATTAACTAATATTATTCCAACATGGATTGCCTTGTACAATATTTAATATCTATTTTGACCTTTTGAGGTTAGCAATCAATATTTTGTTGCCTTTATTTATTTATTTGAGCTTATCTAATTTATTCTTTTGCTTTATTTTAAAAAAGACAGCCTTTTGATATAACGCTGTAAAAAACAGTAAATACTACAAAGCTAAATACTGAATGCAAATAGCAAATTAATATTTTGCAAATTGCACTGCATTGCATTAAATTTTGATTTAGCTTTCATATATGAAGTATCTATTTAATATTGTGACAACACAAGCTTAAGACTCCTGTGACTCATTCTAACGGAAGCATCCCTCGGTGACCACCTCAAAGCTACATAATAATGGGTGATAGTGTGGAGCATTTTGTTCTCTGAGCATTTACAAACCATTTGAGCCAAGCGAGCTTCTGCTTTGATCTGTTTCACATCCTGCTTATTAAACTGAGAGCCAGAAGAGCTTTAAGCTGAACTATTAGGTAATCACATCATCTGCAAACATGTTTATATTAGGTTTTAAGAGAGAATGTTAAAGGGGTGGCATAATGCCCTTTTCACAAGATGTAAAAGAAGTCTCTGATTACACATACAGAGTGTGTATGTGAAGTTTGAGCTCAAAATACCCCAGAGATATTTTTATATAGCATGCTAAAAATGTCACTTTTTGTCTGTCCCTTTAAATGCAAATGAGCTGTTGCTCCCGGCACAGGGGGCGGAGCTTTTACCTCTCACACGCACGCACGCACGCACACACACACACACACACTGAACATTTCTAAAACTTTTAGCCTTTTATGCTAACAGGAGTTGGAGAGACTCAAGAAGAAGTGACAACATGTAGAATGCAACAGGACATTTCTGAATGGTTAGTTGATGAATTTAGGTAGCTTATGTGTAGTTATCTTCTAGTCATTGATTAGCATATTCTGTCTTGATCTATAAATCGTGACTTAAAAAAAGGACATTCTATGTAACTCTTATTAATGCACTAAACTCAAAAGAGATTGCTAATTTACTTGACATTTAATAGCAAAATGAACTGCATTGCATTAAAAATGTACATTGTAACAATGTGCTAAAATGATACCTTTAGGGGTACAACAGCTTGTCACTGTGGCAGTAGCCTTAAAAAGACAACGTTGTACCTTATAAACACCTAAAAATTGCATTTTAGGACCCTAAAGTAGCAATTATGTACTTTTATGGTACTAGTTAAATTATGTACTTATTAATACAAATACTCAAAACTTCTAAACATTACAGAACGAGTTGGTATTGTTTTCAAACACGTCAATCAAAATATCTGTCTAAATCATCAATATAAGAGAATGTTGAATAAAATAGCCTGAGAATTGTGTTATTTATCTGAAACTTAAATAACCAACTTTTTTTCCTTATAGCCACCAAAAAAAACAGACCCAATACTACTGCATATACTTTAGGCATTTATCTGCAGATTTATACGCCAGTAAATTCAGAGGACATGGATCCAAACCATAAAATTTATCTGGTTCTAGTTTTGTAGCCTTTTAGATAAAACAATTCCCTCTTTTGTCACACTAAAAGATTGCCCAGAGGTCATCTGTTTTACGAGCTCATGCACTGAATGTATTACACAGATATTCTGCAGTTTAGCAAAGACCTGATAGAAATAAGACACAAATTACCTTTTAAGTTCTGTATTTAATTGCATCGGGGTTCACACTGCTAAGTTTTTTGGAGGATAGCGAGATGTGGGGGTGGAGGGCACTAATATGACTGCTTTTCTCAATTTAATTGGGTTATTAAGAAAGAAAAAAAGAAAGAAAGAAAGGAAGGAAGAAAGAAAAGAAGAAAGAAAGATGCAAGAAAAGTCGATCAAGGCCAGGATAGTTGTTTTTCTTTGTTAAAAATTAATTAAAATTAAAATAGAAAGGAGTGGACTCCCCTATTAGAGTGCCGAATCATGTGGGAAACAAAACTGTCTGCAGGCTCCGAAAACAACGAGTACATGTGCAAACAGACACATTTGCACATCCAATGGGACTCACTTAGACAGAAAGCTATTTTCACACCTGAGAAAGGTGTAATATGACTGGCAATTTCTGTGTGTGTGCCGCAAGCCATGGAAAACATTTATTAACTGGGTCATTCTCTGAATCGAGTGCCTTTCCCAGTGCACGGTGTTTAAGAGCTAATCAATTAGATTGTGACATCTAAAGCCAAATGAATACATTCCAATATACCCTGTGATGTAATTATGCCTTCATAAAGATATCATGGTTTATGATTTTAGTTTCATGTGATATTATAAGCCTTATGTTAAGGTCATGAATCTACAAAGTGCTTCTTATAAAGAAAATGTAATGTCAATATATAAAATCAAGTTTAAGTAGTTTTGTAACAAAATCATGGTAAGAGTGTTACATTTTTTTAATTTGGCCCTAATGATAAAAACGTCTCTTCTGTTTACTTCTCGAAAACATGAATTTTAAGTCGTTAGAGAGAGAATAAAAGGCAAATGCTACCTTTAATAAAAAAAAATTGTCATTAAATGTGAATACTTGCCATTACAGCAAAAAAAAAAAAAAAAAAAAACCACGCATCCACATAAGGAAAGATGAAAAATATTTACAGTGAAAGTTGACATGAGTTATTCATTATTGTTCAAATTATTTTTAAACATACTGTAAGGCATACAATACACCCACTTTGTAGAATTACACAATTAAAAAAAAAAAATCAATAAGAAACGAGACATGATTTTTCTGCGGTAAAGGCCGAATCTTCATTCAATGCAGATAGCAGCGGATGGACTGAAGTGGATATTGCAAGTGTTTTTTGACAGACAATGCAATAAATGTTGTATGCACAAGAGAACCGTGTTTTTAAAAGGGCAGCATCATTTGAGAGAGAAGCATTATTGTAACGGATGTTGGTTGGATAGCGTTGGGCTTTGGGGAAGGGAACTGGAGAGAAGCAGGGATGCACCGGAACGGGTCAAGGCTTCTCTCAGCAGACTGGCTTTCTGGTGTGCAGTACATCAGGGTGGACAGTTGTCAAAATGATTCACTGATGCAAACTGCCTTTATGGATAATCATTATTCAACTTTAATTTGTACACTCTCTATGATCAACGAGGCCCTTATGGCGTGTGTTATGCGAGAATTGATATCTTGTGTCAGCAAACACCAATATAATATAATGCAACATTTATACTTGGGATTGCTGTAATCTGCTAACCTAAATTCCTCATTAAAAGGTACTTCCAGGTCTATTAGTGCAGACAATTTTTTATCACACGTCCCTTAGTTTAGTGTGTACAGTAGCACACCTTCAGTGTTGTCAGTGTACTGACGAGGGAAAGCATATTTTAAATATGCCAAACTTTTTCAGTGGTATAAACAACTCTTTAAGTTTAAAGTCTTTAAGCAGCGTCACTGTGGAGTCGTGAACGCGGATTGACAACAGACCCGGAAGAGAATACAATGCTGAATAAAGTCTTATTTTTTGTTATTTTTGGACCAAAAAGTATTTTCGATGCTTCAAAAAATTCTAACTAACCCACTGATGTCACATGGACTACTTTGATGATGTTTTTATTACGTTTATGGACATGGACAGTATACCGTACATAAATTTTTAATGGAGGGACAGAAATCTCTCGGACTAAATCTAAAATATCTTAAACTGTGTTCCGAAGATGAACGGAGGTCTTACGGGCTTAGAACGACATGAGGGTGAGTCATTAATGACATTATTTTCAATTTTGGGGGAACTAACCCTTTAAGTTACATCCAATATTTCTTGTCATGATCCAGTAAATTCAGAAAACTTGATAACTTTTGGTATATGGATACTGGGCATATCTTTCATACACAACCAGTCAAAAGTTTGGAGTCAATACATTTTTTTTAAAATACTGAATTCTACAATTTAGCAAGTAAGCATTAAATTGATCAAGTGTGGCAGTAAAGACATTTATAATTTAATAAAATATTTATATTTCAAATAAACACTGTTCTTTTAAACTTTCTATTAATCAGAGAATCCTGAAAAAAAGAAGCATGGTCTCCACAAAAATATTAAGCAGCACAACGGTTTTCAACATTGATAATAATAAATGTTTCTTGAGCAGCAAATCAGCATATTATAATGATTTCTGAAGGATCATGTGACACTGAAGACTGGAGGAAGGATGCTGAAAATTCAGCTTTGCCATCACAGAAATAAATTACATTTTAATACAATAGACAACAGGTCTTTTACATTGTAATAATATCTTGGTAAGCATAAGAAGCTTATTTAAAAAAGATTAAAAAGTCTTACAGACTCAAACTTTTGACCGGTAGGACAACTCAACCTACATGAATTACATCATAACCATGAGTTCATCCAAGCAGAAAAGCTGTCATAAACAGGACTATTTAGACGACGTTTAATATAATATCAAACATTTGTGAAAAAACCCACAAAAGTTCTTTAACAAAAATATTGTTTATGTGAAGAGCATTACTGTACACACACTGCTTTTTGGTATTTTTACAGACACAATCAATACTATGAAAATAATATAACAAATTAATTAAAATGGACAGTGGCCTTCAAAACCCACAAAAAGTTATTAATTCATCTAATGAAACAACAAACAGGTTTCACAGAGGAACATATTGGACGCATGCATGCGATCTCAAAGCATTTATTGTTGCAACATTATTCTTGACACCCAGGCATAATTTGCATGTATGGAGCAGCTTGCATTAAAAAGCATTAGTTTTGCACTCACTTTCTGACGTTGCTGTCAAAGAAGCAGCGGTTCCGGAGAAGCCCCGCCCACAGCTGCACGCCGACGATCCCGAAGATGAAGAACACAAAGAAACAAAGCAGCAAGACGTTTCCCAGCATCGGTAAGGTATCCAACAGCAACGTCACCAGGATTCGCATACCTACGAGACACAGACACATGATGTCACAAACGTGCATTTAATAACACGTGCAATGAAGCATCAAAGCCATCGAGGTTCACTACGCATTTACAGATGAGACTCTGTAGTGTTACATTTAACTTTGATAACTCTGATCTGACATCCACATAGTATACTTCATGAACACATTTTCTCAGTGCCTGATGTGTTCAGTAATTGAGCCAAGAAGTGAACACACACACACACACACACACAAACACAAACTTGCGAGGCTTTGGCTAACGCTCGGCGGTTTGAGAATAATCGAATTGGAAACTTAACAGCCATGGGCTCTCACTCCTCACTGAGTCCAAAATCTATTACTGCTTTACTGAACACACACACACACACACACGCGCGCACACACACACACACACACACACACACACACACACACACACACACACACACACACACACACACACACACACACACACACACACACACACACACACACACACACACACACACACACACACACACACACACACACACACACACACACACACACACACACACACACACACACACACACACACACAGCTATAAATGGTAAGAGTGCATGTCAAGAATTTACGGTCTCGTCCTACATTAAACAAAACAGACACTTACTTTCATTGTTGGACTCAATCCATGACTGTAACACACACCAGCACCTCTCTGAAGATGAATAGCATGCGTGTGTGAGTGTTTGTGTATTATTTTGTGGTCCATCAACTATGAGATGTTGGACTGTGGGCACTTAGCTGCAAGAATCAGCGTCAGTGACCATATAATACATCATGGGAGTCTTGTCTACTCTTTGCGTGTGTGAATCTATAAATACAGCAGGCACATCTTTTTTTCAGCACGAGTCCAGATCATTTGCTTTGAATCAATAGCGGGGTTGTAAAACAGTGACAGTACGAGAGAACCGAGAAAGATATACAGATGGAAACAAAGAGAGTGAAAACAGTACTCACTAGGAACTCTGTTGATGGCTCGTAGAGGTCGGAGAACCCGTACGGTTCGGATGGCTGAGAAACTAACATTATGACCATCTAAAGAATACTCCAACATCCTAAAACAAGCAACAGAAATTCATTTAAACAAACTTGAAATGCAACACAACAGGTAATACAGATAATATTGAATATTATATTTTAAAAATATCTAATTAATATAATATAATATAATATAATATAATATAATATAATATAATATAATATAATAGTCATGTGTATAGTCTGTTTTGTTTTAATTTTGACTAATTGCTCATTTTTCCTTAGTTCCTAGTCATCATTAGTTTCTCGGTCTGTCTGTATTTAAGCCTTCGGTTCATTCAGTTCATTGTCCGGAATCATTTTTGTTCTACGTGGTTCTGTTTATTTTATTTCCTGTGTTTTCCTCTATCTTCCAAAAAGTGTTATTAAGGACACTCTTAGTTCGGATTCTCCTAGGTCGAGAAAAAATAAATAAAATAAAAGAATAATAATACAATAAAATAAAATATAAAATAAACAAGGCAGATAATTATATGATTTGATCAGTTTAAATTATATGTAACAAAATATTAATGAGCAGCAGTATTTATCATACTTTAATGCATACATTAATGTTCAAAAGTCTGGGGTCAGTAATGTTTTTTATTTTGATAGATGTCTCTTATGCTCACCAAGTCTGTTTATTTGATGGAAAAATACTGTGAAAACAATATTATTGTGAAAGATTTTTACAATTTAAAATAACTATTTTCTATAGTAATATATTTTAAAATGAATGTAATTTATTTCTGTGATAGTAAAGCTGCATTTTCAGCATCATTACTTCAGTCTTCAGTGTCACATGATCTCTCAGAAATCATTCTAATATGCTGACTTGCTGCTCAAGAAACATTTCTATCAATGTATGAAAACAGTTGTGCAGCTTAATATTTATTTCAGGATTCTTTGATGAATAGAGATTTCAAAAGAACAGCATTTATTTAATTGTTTTGTAACACTGAACAAGTTTTTGCGGACCCTTTTTAATCAATTAAATGCATTCTTGGTGATAAAAAAACCCATTATTTAAAAAAGGTAGTGCATATATTTTTATAGAAACGTTTTAATACATGAAATGCCATAGGAACATCTGTGATGCAGACCAGTGTTGGTCTTGATTCATTGACTCACTGAACAGTTTAAACACAATTCTAACATCACATTTACTACATTAAATTTAAAACAGAGACATCTCTTTCTTACTGCTCTCACACACAGCAGCAAGAGAATATTTAATGCTACTAAATTGATTTCAAATATTTATATGTTCGCCACCCTGAAAAGTGAAGGCCAACGTGAATGTCTAAGCAATTTATACTAGTTAGTGTTGGTTTAGTGCTGTTCTAGCCACACTTTACACCTGACTGACCAACAGAACATTTCTGGTAAAGGAGATTCATGAAGGAAGTTAAGCTAATGAAGAAGTCTAGGGGAAAAACCAGCACACCAGCATCCCAAAGTGCTTTAGAAATGTTTTTCCTTTGTCTGAATTAATGACCAACTTACTCACTCAAGAGTTTTAATGAGTTTTAATGAGTGATCAGGAACTTTAGATTGAGCTGCCTTTTGGAAAGAGAGGAAAACTTGTTGATATCAGTGTCAGTGACAGCAAGTGACAAGAGAGACAAGATACAGACAGACACAGAGACTCTCGCCTGGTGGTAATTGTCATTCATGAGCTTAGCTGTGACACATCGACTTGACATTAGAACTTGACCTGACATTAAAACTGGATTTGACATTAAACAAACACACACACAAATGCACGCACGCACGCACACACACGCACACACACACACACACACACCTTGTAATGGTTAAGAGTTTAATGACTCATCAAATTCTTGGAATCACACACTAATAGTTGACTTTTTAGATGTGAGCGTGGCAGTTTCAGGTTTGTGATCGGTCACTCACCCAGCCATGACGATAAAGAGGTCAAGGCGATTCCAGGTGTCGCCAAGGTAACATTTCGGACCGAATACCCCCAAGGCCACCATTTTTAACACCATCTCCACAGCAAAGAATGCAAAGATGAAGTCATCGAAGGCCTGTAGAGTGAAGAACCGTGAACACATTCAACCACTACATGGAAAAAAGACAAATGACCATGCCATTTATTTCAAGTGCATCTTTATATCGGTCTGATCGAAAATCATGGTCATTGGTTTAAAAACTGTAAACCTCTAAGCTTTTTTTTAAAGTTGACTATGCATAGTTAGTAAACTAAATTATATTTTTATTAACAAAATGTTTTTAGTTTCATCTGAAAATTCGACTTCTATATCATTTAATTTAGCTTTTGTTTATGGTGTGATTAAGTGATTAAAAAGCCCCCCAAAATATTATATTGACCCTCATTATGTAACATTTTGGCTTATGTCTCAAGAAAATAAAGTTTGGTATCACTGAGGCTATGTTTACACGGAAACGATCTGAAGAGAAAACGCAAAAGTGGCGTTGCGTTATCACTTTTTATTCTGCGTTTAGACGAGCGTTATGAGGGGGAAATCTGCGTGCATATGGTGACGCAAAAGTGTGTGAAATTCGATGTAGTGTGCACTCCAGAAGGCTAGGTGGCGATGTGAAGCACTAAAAAGTAAAAGAGCCGCTGACACAGTTTTTCATGTTTAATACAGTAAAGCTGCTGTTTTAACCCTCGGTGATCTTCGCGTGTCGCTCAGAATTAATTTATTTTTTTGTCAATGAAATTAATGCTATTTTAGTTTGATAATGTTTTGTTATTTTCCTGTACTGGTGCATGCCTGTGACGTAAACGCGTACGCGACGCCTTCACTGTCTAGCAGACTTTTGCGTTTTTACCCTTTAGACGGGAACGCGATGGTGGAGCGTTTTTAAGATTTCCACTCTGGAGGGTGGTTTCACTTTTTTGCGTTTTTAAGCCCCAAAAACGCCGTCGCCGTGTAAACGAAAGGCACATCCGATAAAATATTTTTACGTTTTCACCCGCGAGCGTTCTTGTGCAAACAGGGCCTGAATCACAGATCATTTGTGATCTACACAACAAATCTGTTTCTCTTCTAAACTTGTTTTCTTTGCTTTCAATTCATATTCTCTAAAATGTAGTCTACTAGATTACATTATGTAGGGTGAATGTGAACCAATTAGGTGGTCAAAAATTATTTTTTGTCGACATACCTGAAAATGTAGTTCCCATGATGCTTTGCATGGGACTTGCAGGGAAGACTGATAGTGTTTAATGTTCGGTTATGTTGGGATTTAGTATAGCAAAAGCCTGAAAATGCATCATGTCGAATATCCAAAAGATATTCATTCCAATACAAAATATCAGTCCAAGTATGATCTAACTTCACTTTCAACTAACTGATCCCAGGGTGATTATCAGCGGATGTTTGAAACCACAGATTTTCTTTTCTTAATTGATCTCATTTAAAGCAGCGCTTGTCTACTAAATTCACCACCTTCGACACTACATTTCAAGACAATCTCTGTCAGACTTTAAATTGCCTGTTGGGAACAATGTTCCATTATTATGCAGAATCTACAGGTTATTCTCGAGTCGTTGTGGAGAGATTAAAGAACCGTATGTTTCAGAGTCTGTGGCTGATGCTTCATGGTGTCGCTCACAGTTGACTGTCCAGGATCCACATTACAGTTTCACGCCGCTCCGTATGGGAACTTTTCTTCTACTTTACATAATTTTTAACTATATTTTATTGTACAACACTATTAATAATGTGTTTCTTGAAAAGTGTATTTCAACACTTTATCATTTGGTTTTGATATTTTGTTTTCTACAATCCAATAAAACATTTTAAATGTGGCTTACATGTCTAATTCTTCAGGCCAATGTATGTGCTTAAAGTTGTATGTTTTAGTTTTTGAATGCTTTAACCAGCTCAAACAAAACAACAGATAAGATAAATTAATCACAGAGATTAAAATATTTAAAGTGCCCCTATTATGCTATTTCAAAGGTTCCTAATTTTGATTAAGATGTCTCCAACAATAGGTCTAAACGCATCCAAGGTCAAAACCACTTACATTTTCTCATAAGTGCATCATCCCCTCTTTTATCAGTGTCTGAAACGGTTCAATAAAGGATTCAGTCTCTATAAAAACCTCCTTTCTGAGAGCGTGCTCTGCTCTGATTGGTCAGTTGTGATTGATCTACCGCTTACAGCACGTGTCGGAAACCAAACGCCTATTTCAGCTCAGCTTTCCTCAGCACTTGATGCACAGTATACGAACAGTAACAACGGTGTCGGTTTTACTGTCTCAAATCCAGTCAAAGTCCTCATCCTTTGGAACTGACTGGAAAGTGGATTTGCTTTCGCAGCGCAGAAAACAGCATCTTCTCGACATGTCGACAACACGGACCAAACTCTTTCAGTCTCAGCTACAGTGTTTGAGGACGGGTCAAAGTAGATGTTGTCCGTGGGCAGCCAATGAAGACCATAGGCTGGCATTGTGTAGATTTGTTACAAGCCCATTCACAAACGGTTCTTTCATTTGGGAGACAGTAATTCCATTTATCATGTACTTTGAAGCATGAAAAAGCATAATATGGGCACTTTAGTTAATCTAACCATGTGTGTGTGTGTGTGTGTGTGTGTGTGTGTGTGTGTGTGTGTGTGTGTGTGTGTGTGTGTGTGTGTGTGTTTGTGCGTGCGTGTGTGTGTGTGTTACCTGCAGTATGCTGCACCTGTCAGAGTGGCACTCCAGGTCTTGGCAGGGCTGGAACATGCCGAGTGTGATGCAGTTGAGCAGAATCACCAGCATGCTGACTCGCTCAAACCACGTAGAGCTTCAGTTAAGGCCAATACAACTCACAAAGAAAAACAATTTCAAATATTCCTTTCACAGTCTGCGTAAATATCATGTTTCATTTACTCTTGATCTTGGGGTCTTTTCTGAGTAAAATGGTGTGTCTAACCCGATTATGGTGAAATTTTACGAGTTGCCCAATTCGTACGAATGACCTCCCTCTGACCCCGCCCCTAAACCTAACCGTCACTGGGGTTTAGACCAATTCAGTCACAGAAAAAATCAGTCACATTTTACTCACTTCTACGAATTCGTACGAATTGTTCGTGAGATAGTGTTGGAGTTTCTCAACACAGTTTAGCGTTTAAAATCAAAACATACACTATTGTTCAAAAGTTTTTTCCCAGTAAGATTTTTTTGTGATGCAATGCTGAATTTATCATTCTAATATCCTGATTTGCTGTTAAAGAAATATTTCTTATTATTATCAATGTTGAAAACAGTTGCTGCTTAATATTTTGGTGGAAAACGTGATACATTTTCAGAATTCTTTGAATAGAAATGTTTAAAACAGCATTAATTTATTTAAAAATAGATTTTGTGTAACAATGTAAACGTCAATTCAATTTAATGCTGTTACATTGGGGTTGAGTTAAAATAAAGAGCTGGATCTATTTGCAAGCAGTTGTCTTTTTAATCAAAATAAACTAAAAAATGACACTTCTTTAGGTTATCTAGAAAACACAGGATTTTGATTACAGACAAAAACACAGGAAACAGAACAACACCTATTAAAAGACGAGATCTGGCCAAGAGCACCTGAAAATGAGGGCTATACACAAGTGCTGTGTTCGAAATCACCCCCAATACCATCATTCACTATTCTCTACATTCCTCCACTAATATAGTCCACTTGAAGTAGTGAATGAAAACGAGTGAGTGAATATGGACGCGAGCGCACCCGGAAGGGCTGCAGCTTTTGCATAGTTTATGTGTTTGCTGTTTAATAATCATTTGAAACTTAGCGAACTGGCAGCTCCAGTAGTAAGATGAAAAGATTTATCTTGAATTATGTAATAGAAACCAGCATGTATTAACCTTAATTAAACAATTTAATACTCAGTTAAAAAGGAATTTATACCTGTATCATATGATATTACGCTGTAGCCACATTGGACCAGCGGTTTGGATAATGGATGGATGGAAGATTCAGCTGCGGGCGCCATCTTCTGGTCAGACGCAGGAATTAATTCGGTGTGCGACTCTCACAGTGCATTATGGGTATTCTCTTTAGCCGTTGAGCATACATCAGTTCTAGACTCGTTATTGCGGTGCATTGTGGGATTAAATGAGTGCACTCACAAAACCACTGTCTAAAATAGTGCCCTATTTAAGGGTATAGGCGGCGATTTCGCACACAGCCAAGGAAACACTACGGACTAAGCGAGATAACTAACAAGACACAGGTGTATCACATGAGAGCAAATCTAACACTATGGCAACAGATGAACAAAGACTGAACAGAACAGTGCAAAACCAACTCAAAAGCCCTATACGGACAGTAATTGTTTCTCATATGAACGTTCATAAAAACACATTTGCACGGCACCTCAGGGATAAAAGCATTCAGATGGCGATTTATTCATGGCGGAGGAGCGAGTTTTGTGATCCTTGTGAACCCGGAAACGCTGCTCACTTGGTCGGTCACATGATTGTCATCTGTAAATAAAATGGCATATGCTGCAAATAATAAGAATAAGTTCATATTTAGTTTAATAAAAGGAAAATAATATCCTAATTATTTTTTATGATTATTTAAATCTCCTAATTGAAGATAGATGCGCTATAGTTAAAATGCACTCTAAAAAATGCTGGGTTATTTCAAACCAATTTTGAGTAAAATATGGACAAACCCAAATGTTGGGTTAAAAATGTAATTGAAAAATGTAACCCAATGGCTGGGTTTGTCCATATTTTACCCAAAATTGGGTTGAAACAACCCAGCATTTTTTAGAGTGTGGTTTTCTGTCTTGTATTTTATCTCAAAATGATGGATGTGATTTTAAAAATGTGGAAATTAGCGGAAATAAGTTAATATAGCCTCTTATTTACATGGTGGAAGGAAAACACTGAAATTTTGGATTCGGACGGCAATAAAATCACTGACTAGTTCCAGTAAATGCTGAAAATACTTTACGTCCCCATGAGAAACAATTACTGTCTGAATAGGGCTAAAGTCCAACTAATACACAAGCAAAACGTGACTAAACATGAATACATATTTTGCTCAAACTTTTGATTGGTAGTGAATATTATAGTAGAGAAAAGAAGAAACAGAGCAGAGTTAAATAAGGTTTAGTAGAGAAAAGCACAATAATGATACACAATTATATGTATCTGTTTGGATAACTGCTTTTATATTTCCTCATCAACAACTGATTCAAGCATAAAGAATAGAATAGAATAGCTTTTAACACAGAGCTAAAAAAATCAAGTGGAGAAATGAGACTGAGCATGAATAATGTAAGACATTTGTAGATTAATAATTGATTTTGTTCTCAAGATGGTTGAAATAATAGAATTTGGATTGCATAAAAACCCACCATAATTCCTGTTGTTAATAAAATGTCCTTTTGAATACGCTCAATTCCTGTTTGTGACCATAAAACATACAAAATAATAAAATGCAATAAAGCCATTTTGTTTTCATATGCATCTAATTAAAAAACGCAATTACATTCTCACTTTACAGCGCACCGATCTAAACACATACCTGCTGCTGTAAAGGCAAACTCAGCCTCATTAATCATAAACCTGCCACAGCTACACGCTGTTCACACCCTCTCAATCACCACGGTAAATCCTGCAGCGCTCCTCATTTACACCAGGACACATCACAGCTCATCTATGAGCCCAACAGGATTTCAAGTGCTTCTTTAAACCCTAAAGACTGTGCGTCTGTGTCTCAGAGCAGCATTAACATGATCAGGCCCCTGCTGTTTCCTCAGGTCTCCATCTTTCCCAAACCCTTCTGGAATTCCAGCAGACTTCCCTCTCAGAGAACTGGGACAGTGTTCCCCTCATCAAACATTTATCCAGAGCCCACACTAATTCATACAGACAACTCCAGCTCTCGTTTCTCGTCCTCAAGATTGTTGTGGTCACATGCATGCCACTTCTGCTGAGGACGATGATGGTGGTGATAGAGAACAGAAATGGGATGAGAAAGTTAGACTTTCTTTCTATGGAACACAAAAGAAAAATGGACCCCACTCTATATTAAGTGCTTTTAACACTGACATTGCACCTAGTAATTTTTTTTATGAACATGCATAGCAGTTAAACACAACTAAAATAAGGAGTGACCGATTTTGTTTGTTTGTTTTTTATTCGCTATACCATGAAAATCCATGGGCTTTCATTGTATAGACTGAATAGTTAAAAAAAAGTTTATGTTCTGCAAAAGAAAGATTTATTTATATTTTTAGGCAAACTATCCCTACTTTAAAAATCGTTATATAGACTCATTACATGCAAAGTGAGATATTTCAAGCCTTTATTTGTTATAATTTAGATTATTATGACTTACAGCTTATGAAACCCACGAAATCAAAATCCCAGAAAATTTGAATATTACATGAAATCACACAGTAATTACCCAGTAATACCATGGTCATTGAACCAGGTTTTGGTTATTTTGGCAGTGTGGCCAGGTGCAAGTCCTGCTGGAAAATGAAGGAAGCATGAAGTGCTCTGAACATGTCCTGCGAGACGGCTGCGTTGACTCTGGATTTAATAAAGCACAGTGGACCAAAGTCCTCTTTTCTGATGAGAGCAAATTTTGCATCTCATTTGCAACTCCAGCTGATGACATGGCTCCCCATACCAACACAGACTGTGGAAACTTCACACTGGACTTCAAGCATCTTGGATTGTGTGGCTCTCCATTCTTCCTCCAGACTCTGGGACCTTGGTTTCCAAATGAGAAGCAAAATTTGCTCTCATCAGAAAAGAGGACTTTAGTCCACTGTGCTTTATACGCACTGTGCCCAGGGACAGCAGATGTAAACTAGCTATTAGCTAATTCTGGTGTAATTACTTTTAATTGTGCATTGTCCCAGTAAAAATAAACAATAAAATGAAATGAAATGAAAATTAAATTCAGTCAACGCTTCAGTCAATAAGCCGTCTACCAGGACATGTTCAGAGCACTTCATGCTTCCTTCATTTTCCAGCAGGATTTGCACCTGCCCACACTGCCAAAAGAACCCAAACCTGGTTCAATGATCATGGTATTACTGTGTGATTTCATGTAATATTCTTATTTTCTGGGATTTTGATTTCATGGGTTTCATAAGCTGCAAGTCATAATAATTTAAATTATAACAAATAAAGGCTTGACATATCTCACTTTGCATGTAATGAGTCTATATAATATATTAGTTTCACCTTGAATTGTTGAATTCTTGAAATACCGGTAAATCAACTTTTTGATGATATTCTAATTTTATGACCAGCACCTGTATATATATATATGTACATAGCAAAACTTACAAGAAAACTGAAAACATAAAAATAATAGCCAGTTCAAAATATTAATAAATACTATACTATATTATATTATCAATACTTAAGGCAAGACACTACAGACAAAGCCTTATTTTGAGACCAGTGCCAAATTTGTTTCCAAAACTTGTCTTCTTTCAGACTAATGGAAAGTTAGTCTGGAAAACATCCAAAATACACATTAAAGTGTTTCTTTTATTACACTATATATTTTCATCTCTAGATTTCAATTCATATCAGACCGTTTTCTCAAAATGAGTTTTCTTCTCCTGCACTGAGCCAGAAATCTCGGTAGCACTTTTACTACAAACTTTCAGTTGACAGTATATTTTCGGATTCATCAAGTGATAAAAGGAGACATCCAAATCTCTGTAAAAACCTTTAACTCTAATATGCCAACAAAAAAAGTATACAAGAATTGTGAACCTGGCTTCGTCCAGTGTTGAGATTTCTGTACAAATTTGTGCATATTTAATAAGCTAATGCCTCATGTCCATATTTCAACATATTTCAGAAAACTTGCAATGTCTTAATGTACTGTGATAAATCAACTGTAAAGTATGGAGATATCTATAGTTAGGATTCTCTACCCTATTCACCTGTATAGTGTCTTACCTTAAATAACACTGACACATATAAACACAGAGATATGCTTTAGTCCAGAGTCTTAAAATGCCAAATGAATGCCTGGAGTAGTCTGTCATAATGCATTTGAAAATTAGGAACTCACAGTCGCATCAAATTAGTGTAATACAAGTGATGCACTCCTAGAATTCTTCTTATAATACTGCATAATGGTTGAAAAAACAGAAATGAGATTTCTTGAGATCTCCAGGACCTAATGTGCTGGAAACACAATGATTTGGTTTATGGAAATATGTTCATAGCCCCATTCCTCCAGGAATTGTACAGCTCAAACTGAAAAACCTATTTTATAGTGCAAAGAATGTTTCATGCAACCTGCTGAAAAAACCTGGTCATACGGTTTATGGTCAAGCTGGTATTTGAAACATGGTCTCTGATTTGTTTAGAGCTTCAGTTGGTCTATAGCTTTACCAGGTTAGCCAGATTGACCTCAGCCGTAACTGCTAATAGCTAATAAACACAAGCAGTTGCACCAGCTACTAATCAATCATAAACACAGGCTTTAACCATGTAGATTTTCAAGTGTGGCATTAACATTCAGAAACTAATACATTTATATTTCCACTGTGATAATGATGAAATTTTATAAGATTTATTCAGCAAGGATGCATTCAATTTATCAAAAAGTGGCAGTATGAGACATTTATGCTACAAAACATTTATATTTCAAATAAATGCTGTTTTTTTTACTTTCTATTTATCTCAGAATCCTGAAAAATAAATGTATCACGATTTCCACAAAAACATTAAGCAGCACAACTGTTTTCAACACTGTAATAAATCAGCAAATCATTATATTAGAATGATTTCTGAAGATTCATGTGACATTCAGCTTTGCATCACAGAAATAAACTACATTTGAAAATATATTAAAAAAGAAAACTTTTTTACAATTTTAAATTGTAATTATATTTCATAATATTAATGTTTTACTGTATTTTTGATCAAATAAATGCAGCCTTGGTGATCATAAGATACTTTTCAAAACAAACACACACACACACACACGCGCACACGCACATATTCCCGACCCCAAAATTTTTAACAGTAGTGTATAGGCTACTGTATGAAATACAATAATAAGTCAAATGGAAACGAATTTGGTATATTCGTCATTATTTATTAAGTCTAGAAGAAATGATTCTGGGAACTAATAGGACTAGCGCTGGAATTAGTCCTAGTCCCCAGAATCATCTAGCGCATGTGCAGACAGTGTGTAATCACTGTGGCGTTTGCGCAAGCGTATGCAATGTGCTTATTTTTATCTTCTCAAAATACATCTCAGTCCAAACATAAACAAAACGCATGTAGGCTACTGTATACACACACCGCATACGCTCATTATCATGATTACTTCACCAAACCATTATATACAACTGTTTCTAAGGTTGCTTAGTAACAGTTTAGTGGCTTTTGATGTGAAGTGAAGAAAAAGACAGCTGAAAAAAAGCGAGGGCTCACTGGGTTTCATGCACTTCAAGTCAACATATTTAAAAGGTCATTTCGTGCCTGGGTGATAGAAAAACAATCAAAATATGGGGATATATACTGTATATAGTGAAAAGCAGGAAGGCAGACAGATGGATAGACGGATGGATGGATAGATAGATAGATAGATAGATAGATAGATAGATAGATAGATAGATAGATAGATAGATAGATAGATAGATAGATAGATAGATAGATAGATAGATAGATAGATAGATAGATAGATAGATAGATAGATATTTGAGTGTTAAATCATTATAAGTGAGTGGAATTAGCTGATGTTTAAGAGGTAAAGCAGAAAGGCCAGTAGATAGAGAAGGGACAAACACAAAGAAGAGAAAGAGAGACAGAGGAAAAGACAGATAAAGCAACTGAGATCAAGAGCCAGACAAAACAGAGACTGAAAAAAAGAGACCAATTACGGTAGCTTCCGATTCTCGCGTTACCATGGGAACCTCCCACTGGAACTTCGTGGGAAAGAGCAGTTTCACTCCCCTAGGACACGCGGACACACACGCGCTTATGAATTGTGATAAAGCAACATGACCCTCTGAACTGCTCCTGTCATGTCGAAGTCTTAAGAAGGTTTTAAGAGAAGAAGATCAAACACAAAAATGCATCTAAATGAAAATCTGTTGGGAATGACATAGTGAGCAAGATTAAATACTTGACTTGAATAATTAGATCACCTAATGAGCTGCTAAGATTTCTTTCTTTCTTTCTTTCTTTCTTTCTTTCTTTCTTTCTTTCTTTCTTTCTTTCTTTCTTTCTTTCTTTGACAAGTATTCATTATTGGGATTTTCAGCAAAACTATGATTCTTTCAACCAAATAATTCAGGTTTTTTTTTGTGTCACAACAAAACATTTTCACAACTCAAGGAAAGCCACTGAGCGCTTGTGCACAATAAACTCCTGGTCAGGTATATCCAGTCCTTTTGAAGTAGGTCTATTCTGTGCTACAGTTATTAACTATGAAATCAACATGCGTTAGAAAGAGTCGCTTATTTCTTTATTTCAGTTTCAAACTGTGGAGTTGCATTTGATGTCCTCACTGAAGTAACCTGCATTTGCCTCAAAGCTACAGACCGTGAAAGAACAAGTGTGGACCACCCTCATTATTTATGAATCACTGCAATAGTGCCTTCCTTTTTACACAGCTGGTATACTCTGATGAATTACACTGAACTAGACTGACCTTATCTAGTTGAGAAAAGTTTAGGTTTACCGTGACTTCAACAAATTGAAAGGTTGGGAATGGAAAGTCTTTTCATTGGACGATCATGCACTATAGGCCGATTCAATGCAATCCTCTGTGACTGCAGAGACCAATAAATAATTAGAGTGAATGTGTATTTATTTTGTATTTTGTTGCTGATGTGTGTTACTGTGACAATTTAATAGGATAAATTTGGACTGAAATTTGAAAATCTCCAGAAGTAAAATCTCCATTCTTTTTCTCCACAGGGAAACTGATTTTTAACGATAACGATACACCTTTAAAGAGAGCCCTACTGTGAGCTGCAGGGTTGTTCATTTATGTCATTTGCTTCTTTTGAAGCCTTCAGGCCGCATTTTTTCACAATTTTTTTTTTATAATTGCGTAGAATTTGTAGTGAAGAACTAAATTACCCATGATGCTGTACAGAAAATTCCACCAATCAGAGTCGATAAAAGAAAAACATGCCAAAACAGCTCTTTAGCTCCGCCTACATTCCCACGAAGCACTGCAAATGACGTAACCATTGTTTTGAATTAAATGATGCTTTCCGCAATGCTTCATGGGATTGCAGTTTTCCCGTCTTGTACCTTTGTATTTTTGTCTAATTTAAAAAACTCTTTTGTTTCAAATCAAAGTTTGTAATGTTATGATTCACCTTGTAGATAATTGGTTTGGTTCATGGCTTATAATCCTTTAACAAAGACTTGTTTTTAAAATCCCTAATGGAAAAATGAATGAAAAAATGACTTCCGGAACAATCACAGCTGAAAAAGGCAGCGCTGTATTAATATTTCTAAAAACGTAGGGGTTTTAAATATGTTTGAGGGTTTGTTTTAAACCTGTGTATTAAACTTCAGCAATTACTTCAGCCCAAATTATTCTAGATAATTTGAATCAAACGTGAATTGTTGTGGCCTTTTATCCATGTCTGTTAGTTTTGAAGCATTTTTCATTACTGTACTTTTTAACAGTTGCAAAGATGATGCATAATAAACCATTAATACATTTACATTTATGCATTTGGCAGACGCTTTTATCCAAAGCGACTTACATTGCATTATCCTATACATTTATACATAGGTATGTGCAATCCCCTGGGATCGAACCCAAAACCTCACTTTGTTAACGCAATGCTCTTACCACTGAGCTAAAGGAAAGCTTAATACTAAAGACGTTTCAATAAGCGACCAGGTAATGGTGCCGAAGCAACAGGAGTCGTCAGTGTCCCAATGTTTAGATATTGATTCACAACATAGGGAGTGGAATGAGACACAGCGGTTCTTTTCCAAGAAAACAGACCACAAATATCAATGACTCATCTTGCTCTCAAGAGCATATACAAATATTTGTCCAATAAAATACTCAGAATGAAAATGTCTCTTCGCCTCTTCTGACTAGCTTTAGCAAGTAGCAAATTAAAGTTCATGTCTGGTGTAAACTAAACCTGTTTAAACCTAAACTTCCTGTTTCAATGGGAAATACATAAACACAGGAAAGAACTGCGCTTGTCAAGCCATTTCATGATAGTTTTGATGTGCAAACTTTATGCTGGAGATAATTTCAGCTATTTTTGGATTTTATAAACATGACATTAATGTTCAGAATTCAAAATGTAACTGACATTGTTGACCTCATATTTGCATACTGAATTGTGATTGGCTTTATTGCTTATATACTAAAATGTGATTGATCCTGTCTTCCTTGCATATATTTAAGTTATACTGTAGCAGTCTATATACGGTACACAGCAAAGAGTGTCGCATTTTGTGTTGAATCCCTTCCACGACTGACAGAATACAAGATGTGTGCTGAATGTCCTGACAGTGGCAAAGCGCCTCTGATTCTGCATTTCATTTACCAAAGCCAAAGTCTAAAACCTAAACATGTCTGAAATATCATTACTATTCTTGTGCTGGCTTGGAAACACAAAAATACAAATCTACTCTTATTATATCACTGATAATAACACACCTTTATTAGTGCAATATGCCTCAACAACAGACTCTTAGATGTGACTAAAACAGGATTTGACATTATAAAGCCAAGACAATATATGCTTCTACAATCTAGTTGAGGTTGTCAAACATATCCTACAAGATCTCTAAATAAAAACCTCACTCAAACTGACGCAGTGAAGCCTTTGGAAATGTGTGTGCCTTACAATAGTTCATAAAAGTGCTTACTAAGGCACTGCTTTCCTCGCTGCAGTAAGTCACGAGTCATAGAGGGGGATTTAACCACGCTTCAGTGTTTTGTTGATGCAAACTCGCTTGCAAACCCAGAAAAGAACAGTATAATGCAATGTATCACACACTTTGTGCTCCCGTACATCATACTGCATTGCAGTAACACTCCTAATGCAGACCCAAAGGTTTCGGACGTCACACACATATATGCACCCTTCACTAGAGGACAGCGGGACATAAAAACGCCCCTCAAACTTGCTCTGGCGTTCGGGGGTCAGGCTGGGGGGGGGGCTGATGGATGGGATTGGGCAAGCGGATAGTGACCGCATCTGTCATACGTACACCCATTAGACACAGAACCGCCCACACACACAATCACACACATTTTGTAATAAAAAAAAGGCACATTAAAGGAGAAAGTAAAGAGAGATTGTTGAAACTGAGGATATGAATTAGTGAATATAAAGGGATTGTTCAGAGTCATACAATATTTCCTTATGAGTGTGAGAAAATGATATGGATTTTCAATTCTCTGACTTTTCCTATAAGAATGAAAGAAAAAAGAAGTTGAAATAGGACTAAATGGCTGCATACGTGTATAAATATGCAAAGAAACGCCTACATTCCTGCATGTCAACTCTGAACGTCTGAACATGTATGTGTTCTTCTGGTTTCCTCAGAGTTGTTCTACTGTAAGTAAAAATCCTCTCAATAACAGTGCGTAAATAATTCAGACAGACTGCATGAGAGAGAGAGAGAGAGAGAGAGAGAGAGAGAGAGAGAGAGAGAGAGAGAGAGAGAGAGAGAGAGAGAGAGAGAGAGAGAGAGAGAGAGAGAGAGAGAGAGAGAGAGAGAGAGAGAGAGAGAGAGAGAGAGAGAGAGATTTTGCTGTCATCAGGTCATAGAGTGAAAAGGTACAGTACGATCATTTATTAGGGATCGAAATTGAATGATTCTGGCTACCTGTATATCTGAACAATGGGGCTATACTAAAACTAAAACTATAAAAAAAAAAATCATTGTTGACGTTGTTAATTGAAATAAAGCTGAAATGCAATATAAATCATAGAAGCATTTAAAAAAAATTTTTTTGCCTTAGCAATGAACTGAAATAGAATAAGTTGAAGTTGAAGAACTATTATAACTAAAACTGAAATAAAAATAAAGCTAAATTGAAAAAATTATATAATATAAAAATATCTAAAATTAAAATGAACTGAAATGATGAGCTGAATATTAATATGAATAGAATATTAGTAAATACTACAAAATTACATAAACAATGCAAAACATATATTATAATAATTAATATAAATATCTGCACATATCTCTTAAAAAATCCAATTAGAACAAAAAGGGTTTTACAGTCTGATGTTTTAGAGAAACATCTATGTATTGGTGCAGCAAAGAACCTAGAAATCAATAGACAGTTCTGAAGGAGACCGAGCCAGTTCAAAGTGAGCCAGTGTCAGTTCCAGCAGGTCTGTGCTTTTTTTTTTTTTTTTTTTTGCAGTACTAGGATTATTCTTGCATAGCAGCAGCTCAGATGAAATGCTGGTACTCTCCTCAGTCCTTAGTCAACAACACAGTCTGTCCTCTCACTCTCATTAGACCATTAGAGAGGCTGTTAGTCTCACAAGCCATGTTTTGGCTATCACCATTAGGTCTGGTACATACTGTAGCTCATTTTTGACCAAGAACTTTGCATTCAGATATGAGGGGGTTGCGTGACTAACATGCTAAACTGCCAATCACATTGCCTTGTTTTTATTTGATGTTTAAGGGCAGGGAAATTGACTGCTGTGTAGATCAGCAAACATGCGGGATTCATGTCATATGCAATATACAGCAAATACTTAAATAGTCACAACACATCATCTATGGGTTGGTCCCCACAAAAGCCCAGAGAATCATCACCACCTTCCTCCCTTAAGACATTAACAGCAAATCTGTTAATTGGATTGAGATCCGGGGAACTTTGAGGCCAAGGAAACACCTTAAACTCTTTGTCATGTTCCTAAAAAAACATTCCTGAAGAATTTTTGCAATGTGGCAGGGTGCATTATTTTGCTGAAAGAGGCCATTGCCATCAGGGAACACCATTGTCATGAAGGGGTGTACGTGGTCTGCAACAATCTTTAGGCACATGTCAAAGTAACATCTATATGAATGCCAGCACCCAAGGTTTCCCAGCATTATATTGCCCAGAATATGACGTTGCCTTCACCGGCTTGCCATCTTGCCACAGTGCATCCTGGTGCCATCTCCTCCCTAGATACATGACACACACGCTGGCCATCCACCAGATCTAACAGAAAATGTGATTCATCAGACAGGGCAACCTTCTTTCACCGCTCCATGGTCCAGTTCTGATGCTCACATGCCCAAACGTGGCCCTCTCGGCGGTGGACAGGGGCATCATGGGCACTCTGACCCGTCTGCAGCTACACGGCCCCATACACCGCAAACTGTGATGCACCGTGTTCTGACACCATTCTATCATGGCCAGACTTTCAGCAATTTGAGCTAAAGTAGCTCTTCTGTGTGATCGGACCAGACGGGCAAGCCTTCGCTCCCAGCGTGCATCAATGAGCCTCGGGCACCCATTAGGACTGGGTTAAAAATATTGATTTCTCATCTAATAAGAATCAAGTATTTAGTCTATGCTGTTTTGTTGATGAATGCACACAATTGCGTTGCCTCCCATCCAATAAATCGCAATAAGCTTTGTGTTTTGTTACTTTTGATATGAAACATAGTTTCAAATTCTCTCAATATTATTACAAAATCCAAACCATAAATACAGTTTTGATGCTCTTTAAAGCCGCTTGACAGATCGCTGTAGCACTTCATTTCAAGTTAAGGAGCAGCACAGAGAATGTGAACTGATCATCTCGTCTGCCTTACTATTAAATAAACATGAAGGAACATCAGAAGGTATGTTGAAAGATACAGTGCAACTTACCGAAATCCGTATCATGTCACATAATCACTCAATCAGTGTTTCAACCGTGAAAAGACGTCAATAAAACAGCTTGTAAACGATGTCACGTAATGTTTACCTCAGCAAAGCCATTCAATGTCCATAAACTTATCAGCTAGAAACATGAACTATTGCTATGCACTATATTGAATATTCATTGTATTTTTATTTAACATGTTTTTCAATGCATGTTTGAATAAATCCAACATGTTTTTATGACAGCCACTATTTAAATGTTTAGACTTAAATTTTTATATATATATATATATATCATACTGTAATTGTCATGTTATAAAAACTGTGTAAGTATACAAATCAGTTCATTTTAACCTTTAATATTATTGTAATGTACCATACCAACTGGGTTTCCCTGTATATTTACAGCATTAGCTGATCCTTTTTGCCACATACCCCAATTAATCGATATATGAATATGAATGGAATCAGAATCGGAATTGAATCGAATCACAATCTTGTGAAGTAAAATTGTATCAAATCATGACATTTGTGTCAATACCCAGCCCTAGCCCCCATGACCCTGACGCAAGTTCACTGGTTGTCTTTCGTTGAACCAATTTGATTAGGTATATCCCACCCCTTGACAGGTGCCATTGTAACAATATAATAAATGTTCTTCACTTCGGCCTGTTGTGGCTGATAATCTCACATTTTCCGCACTCAAACATTCAGCGAGGAAGCCTGCCCTGCATAGCATTGGGTTGAGGCTTGTGATCATGTGACTAAAATCACTTTGGATTGGACCCAAAACACAGAGGAAAAGGCATTTTAAAGGCATTTAAAACTTCCATAGTGCAAACAACTCTCGGTTCAAATTAACATATTTTGTATGTACACACCAAATGTGTGTGTGTGTGCTCATGTGTGTGTGCGAGATGAAAAGGGAGAGAAATCTGGCTGATATTGGAGAGTTAATTAAATTGTGTGAGTAAATGTCACACAGTATTAGAGACAAGCTGCTCTTTCTGTCATCCACACACACTCACAATTAGATATGAACTCCGGGAGGTTTATTAAAGCAGGAGACTGAAGCAGAGAGACATGCTGACAACAATGTGCACAGCACACATGCGCACAAACACACTATTTGACCAATACAAATCACTGGAAAACATCTGATAGAGTCTTCATGATAAAGTTCTCGATTGCTTTTCATTTATAGATCAACTTTGTCTCTTGTTTGTCAAATATACGAGAATAGAGCTATGAATTAATGTGGATAGCATAACCAGAATAACTTAATGAGAAATATTCATATTGAAATGTCTGAGCTGATTGCAGACTTTGATATCCTGTCAAATCTGTGAACAGTGCGAGACATTGTTAAGATCTTTTCTGAAGCTCACATATGGGATTATTGGGATTTTTCAGCCAAAAATTCAACTTCGGTCATCATTTATTCTCCCTCATATTGTTCCATATTCAAATTATGTTATTTTTTCAGTGGTTCACTATGGCCACATCTGCCAAGTTCCAAAGTGAGCGAGGAACAGACCAAATTTTAGCATGTGTGAGGAAAATGAAAGCCCACTGCTATGTTTGAATCTGGATGTAAACGGCACAAGTAAGCGTCTTGTGCGATTTTCAGTGAGTGATGATTTACATTTTGCTCTGTTTCTATCTATGACATCAAAAGACTTGTAATATAACATACAAGTCATATATCATCATATATCAAATTTAGGACGAAAATTTTCTACATAAGGAGAAATGTCTTAAATTATTACATAATACTTACATGTTTGATAGGTTATTTCAAAATGTTCTAGTGATAAAGCATGTTTACAAGCTGTTTAGTTCATAACATTTAATTAAAATTAAAAGGTTAGGGTTAAACATAAAAGGTTCTATGAAGTGCCAGACAGAACACTTTAAGGTTCCAAATAGAGCCTACTCTTCTAAGAGTGTAACATTGTCATTATTTACTACTAACAGTATATCATAAAGAATCACTTGCCATAAATGCATGGCATTCATTGGTTGCAAACTGCTCTGAAACCGTGGGCCTGTAGAATGCGCAACAGTGCTGCTTTTTTACTTTAAAATATGAGGCCCTCACATTTATTTAACTGCATGTCAGCCTTTAGAAATGTAATAGTCACATCGGGCTGCATTTCTGTTTTTCATCCCCAAATTTAAGACCTCTTACAAGGATAAATATGCAATTTATGATATTTAAAACTTTTTAATGACCTTTAATTTGATAAAACTGATTTTTATGGCATTTTAAGACTCAAGACTCAGGCCCCAAATCAAAAATAAGCACTGAACTTGAAAGAGTTGAACCGAAAAATAAAATCATTTTAATTTGTTTAACTAACATTTTCTTAAAGGGTTAGTTTGCCCAAAAATGAGTCTGTCATCAATCACCCATGCACTCTCGTTCCAAACCCATAAGACTTTGGATCTTCTTTTTAATGAAATCTGAGATACTTCTTCTATACCCCCATTGTCTATTCTGTCTATTCACCTATGACAGTTCAAAATGTTCATAAAGAGATCATAAAAAAATCCATTTGAATCGAGAAGTTTAATCCAAGTCTCATGAAGATACGTGATCGTTTTATATGATGAACAGATTTAATATATTTTTCACATAAAAACTCAACAAACATACATAGAGCTCTTAAACATGGCAAAAGTAAGGTCACCGAACCTCCTTAACACGCAAGAACAAACCTCATTGGTTCTTGCCGAAGCTCAAACATGCTGCGTGATACAAGAGACTGAACCTGATTGGTTCTTGCACATCAAGCAAACATGCTTGAGCTTCTATTTACCATATTTGAGTGCTCTATGTACGTTCACTGATGAATGTTTATATGTTAATAAAGCCTAAATAAAATCTGAACTGTCAAACATTTCTCTGTAAAATAACTGTAAAGTACTGGCAGCAGAGTCGCCAGCAATTGACTGTAATACGGTATGAATACTGTGAAATTGCTTTACAGCTTATTACAGTAAAAACGAAATACAGTATTTTCCGGATAGGAAGCTAGTACACAAAATTATGTGAAACACCCATTCAGTGCCATTATGCTTTTACTTCAAAAATGCACCAGCCCATAATGCATTGCGTACTACAGTACAAAACCATAATACATAAATACAGTAAATTAACAGCAGTTGCTCACTGTGTAAAATAGGAGTGGAACTCTGTACAAGCCTAGAGTGGCTTCGTTCCCTCCTTGCATAGTTTTGTACTTGTACTAAACATGTGCTAAACAAATAAACTAAACTAAATATTGCCCAGAATGCATTGTTTTCTACAGCATATTACTGGTTTAATGGAAAACAGTAGTCTATGTTACTGTCAGAATTTGGCCTTTTTCTTCTTCTTCTTTTTTTACAGTGATTCATGTGATTGTGTCTCTTCAGGAGACTTGGAATAATATGGATTTATTGTACAATCTCTTTATGAATGTTTTCAACCATCAGCATTTTGAGTGAACAGACTTTCAATGGAGAGACAGAAATATCACACAATTACAAAAATCTTAATTTTTGTTCCAAAGATGAACGAAACTCTAATGGGTTTTGAACGACACGAGGGTGAGTAACTAATGCCAGAATTTTCTTTTCTGGGTAAACTAACCTTTTTAGCCTTAAATTGCTCTCCATTCAATCACATTGTTGACTTGAAGCAGCTAATTTGTGTTTTTCTTTCCTATGTATTGCTCTTTATGTGACATTTATAGTTAAAAAAAGTTTGTATAGAGAAATTGTTGATCAAATCCGGTGGGCCTTTCTCTCAGGTAGACTATAAAGGACTGTCCATGAGAAACCACTACAGCAGACAAAGGGAAAGCAGCCTTTTTAAATTCGGTTTCTCTTTTATGAGTCCGTCTTTGTCACTTTCATGAACGCTGTATAAATCACAGAGCTGACATTTTAATTTTTGACTGCACAAAACAGTTACAGACTGTTCTGACAGAGTGTTGCTTGCTAATCCATCAGTACCTCATTTGAACATTAAAATGCAGGAGAGCTTCGGCTAATTTCCCTTCAACGGTGTACTGTGGGCTTAGATGGGATTTGTGGATGACATTAGTGAGGACAGAGTAAGGACAACATTCAAGGACTGCAAATTCAAAGATGTCATTGCTAAGATGTCATGTCCGCAAATAACCTGAGTGAGTTCAACCGCTGGCTGAGCAAATAAATGCAACAAAGGTTCAACGAGGAAAGTCGATCAAAAAAACAGTGCACTAAAGCCACCGCAGGCACAGAACATCTCCAAAACGCATTATTCCCTAGAAAATATTCATGCAGGAGTGTGACAAGAGCTTTAGACAATAGATATTTGACAGGTGGAATGATGAATGTCACTCACGGCAATTGTCTAACTTAACATCAGCATCAGAAAGACCTATTACTTGTCACGACTGTGCTGTCTGCCAAGCCCAATAGTGAAATGGAGCAATAATATTTATAATTGCAGCAACTGTACATAACATTTGTTTAATAGTTGATATGTAGCAACCAGAACGAACCTTTAAAGGAAGCATTAGAAGGAATGATTGAAGGCAGTTACCACACATTATTGTAATTAATTATGGTAGCAGTAATATTGTCTATGTGTAATTATGATGTTCATTTATATAACTATAATGTTACAAAACATACACACACACTAGCAGGAAAGAGTAATGAAATTGTGATCACTTTAATATCTCCCCTGTTTCAAGTTCAAATAGATACTTATGTTTAAGAGTAAGTTTTAATCTCTTATTCATCTCTTGTGAATTCTAAATCTATCAGATTTTGCAATAAAGTAAATCAGAGATTTCAATATGAACTCAAATATTTCTCATAGATCTGATAATCAGAGATCAATTTAACTAATGCAAGCCAAAATCATTTTATAGCTCTTTGTTTTGTGGACACAAAACAAGTAAAAAAAAAAAAAGAAGTTTTGAATTATTTGTGATGTCACAACACACTGATGGCTTATTTCATGAATATTAATTGAGCCAAACTTACATTTGGCAACCTTCAGCCTAGTCAAGGTACTTATTAATATTAATTGAATTCATAATGTAGTTCTGTAGGTGTGTTTTATGTTTGAAATATCAGATACTAAAACAAACAAACAAAAAAGACTAAAATAGAAATGCAAGCCGAAAGAAATACATAATTTCAACCAACCAATTTTGGTCCAGCATTGCTAGATTATGGTGTACTGTACAAACTGCCTTATTTGTGTCTATTTTTATTTTTCCCAAGTAATTTTAGGAGAAATGTCTGAGACAAAGCTAATGAAGCATATAACCGAGCTCCAATAAAGATAACATTTGAAAAAAGAACTGCAAAAATAATAATCGTCTCCAAACCGGTTTCCCAAACAAGTTATTTCCACATTATTATTATTTATTAATATTTTGAATTAGCTTTTACCATTTATACTTTTCAGCTTGCTTTAAACTTTAAAGTTTTAATAATTTAGTTATTTTTATATTGTTCTTTTTTTTAAAACCTAGTTTTTGTTTAGTATTGCTATTCATTCCAGTTTTAGGAAAAGTACTTCAACGTTTCTTCAGTTAGTTGACAAGGCAACTTTTCTAATACTTTAAGTAAAAAAAAAACATATAATATTTAGATTTTATTTTATTTCAGCTTTATTTCAATTATTGGAAACCATTTTTTAGTTTTGGTTAACAATAACAACAGACAGAGTTAGTCCCGCCCCAAAATCAAGCCATTGGTTGAGCCAGGAATGCATACGTCCGATTGCTCCAATAAACGGAATAAGGAAAGTCAAACTCCAAATGACTTCGTTGTTTCTGCACATTTCAGTGGGACATTTAACTTCAACTTGAATTCTACTGAGCAACCTCTGAGCAATGAACTTTTCCTCTGGGCAGACACACAGTCACAGGACATCCTCTGACGCATAATTTCAGCATCATCAACACAGTCCTTTCACCCTGACACTGAACCTCAGGATGTGCCGTAACCTGTATGACTAATGATGCTGTATGTTAGCATATGGAGAGCGTGACTGCAGGTGAATGAGTGTGAGCTGGACGAGGAGGAGGGAAGGAAGGAGACTGCTCGTATTTAATAAGACAGAGTGCCTCTCTTCATAAAGAGAATGACTGATGAATGACTGAATGGCTGCCATTCATTCCAACTTGGAAACCTCTGCAAGGACATCGCTATGGAAACTCTCCTTTCCTCTCTCTCCCCACTCCTGTACGTCCATCATCCTCATCTTTTTATTCAAACACCGCTTGATCAATACAATTAAATTTTGTAACTTTGGCCAGACAGCAGGGCTTTTCCAGCACACAATCTATCCATCCATTCATGTGGAGACTATTAAGCGTTTAGCAGAAACTTTGCATATAGATGCAGATAGTTCTACTAAAACACCCTGACACACACAACACTTTCTCTGATAAAAGGGGTCAAATCATGGTTTTCCTTGATCTTTTGATATAATAGAGCTCAATGTACCATCTAGGCTAAACGTGCTCTAGCTTTCCTGCTCATCTCATTAGTATTCATAGGTATTCTTACGTAAGGAGTACTTCTAGCACACATGGGTGGATCTCATGAAACCCGTCAAGAAATTGTCTGGGTCATATTTCACCCCAAAATCCAAAAGAGAGAAATAAGACCTTCAGTTTCTTTAATATAATTTTTTTATTTATTTAGGGGCGACATGTGACCTAGAGATTTCTTAGTGAGAAGACATAAGCATACACTAGTGTTCAAAAGTTTGGCGACTATAAAAATAGTAAAAACTGTAATTTTGTTGAGCTTAAAAATAAACTTGACCATAACCTATAAAACCAGAAACTCACCAAACAGCAGTTACAACAAAGAAAGCTAGACAAGAAACAACAGTAACGTGAAGGCTATTTATATACACAAAGACTAATGACTAACAAGGAACACCAGTGAATAATCAAACAATGAACCAATCACAAAACAGAACAGAGAAACACATGACCTAAAACAACTAATCAGAATTGAATGGCGGTTCGAACAAGCCTACAAGACTAGGGAAACACAAGACATGATCACACGAGGGCAAGGAATCACATGACTAGGAAGCAGGGAGTATGACTTAATTTCAAAATAAAATGAAATTAAACCAAAAACAGACATGTACAAATAATTGATATTTGTGATCATGTAAATGACTGACATGTGTAATCATTTCAATGAACAACTTTGTTGACACAATCTTTGAATCCTGTTTACATCTACCTGAATTCAAAGAATATTAAGTGACGCAGTTTACAAAAGGACTGAAGAGAGAATCAAAAGTGGTCATATTAAACTGATTGAAGCAAAAAAAAAAAAAAAAAAAAAAAACTGATTAACATTATAAGGAAAAACCAAGACAAACATTGATGACATGGCCTCTTTAAAACTCAAATTGAACAAACTTAAGGATTATATAGGCTTCGCTTGATTTGACAAATAAATTCTGCTAACCAAAAAGATTTAATTCTCCCTTCACTGTCTGGTCAGATTTAGTAATTCATGCTGTGATCTGTTGACATGTTTGCGGTGCAGTAAAGAACATTTTAATTGTGGGTTCCTGTGGACAGGTTTCTGACACATCGCTGTCCTAATGAGCTGTGAATATGATCAAATGATCAGACGGCTGCGAGACGAGTCATTATAGCAGACATCCTCTGCTCGTAGTGTGCACTGCAGAACTCAGCTCAGTGGGAGTGGGTTTAAGATGTGCCATTGTGCCGTTACATTACCACATACTGTGCTTTACCAAAAGACCCTTCAGAACCCACTGGTTTCATTTGTTTACTTAACAAGCTATTTCAAAGCACTTTTTTCATTTACAGTAATGAGATTTTTTTCTTCTAAAACATAAAAAAATAAGTAGAAATATAATATAAAACGATATAAATAAAATAAAAATGTAAAAAGCACAGTTTACTATTTTGTAGTGTCTTCTGGTGTTGAGAATTGTAAGAGCTCCATGGAAGCGTGTTTCTGTCATGGAAAAAAAAAGGTAGTTGCAGATTTTCTCTCAGAGTTTTGACTTTTTTCTCGCAATTGGGAGTTTAAAGCTTGCAATTAAGACTTTGTATCTCACAATTGTGATAAAAGTCCGAATTACAACTCGGAATTGCAGGAAAAAAGTCAGAATTGTGAGATATAAATTCACAATTGCGAGGGATAATTCTGAGAAAAATATCAGAATTGTGAGTTATAAACTCCGAAATGCGAGAAAAAAGTCTGAATTGTGAGATATACAGTATACTCGTAATTTTGTGATAAAGTCAGAATTGTCAAATAAAAAGTTGCAATTACCTTCTTTATTTTTTATTCCATGGCTGAAACATGCTTTCATTCTTCACACACTGTTGAGGTGTAATTTTGGCTTGTTCTTCCAAACAGCTTGGCTCCAGGTTGTTCGGGTTAATAGGATGAAGATTATGCAATTTGCAAATTTAGTGTCACAGACTCTCATTTGGACAGAGATCAGGCTTTGACTGGGACTTTGTAGAACATTCCCCTTCTTAAACCGTTCCAACTATAATTTGGCTTTGTGTTTGGGATCAGTGTCTTGCCGGAAAAGAAAAGAAAAAAAAGAAGCTTGTTCCAACACTGTAAAATCCAATAGCTTTCCTGACTCACTTATACTTAGTAAACTTTACTCAGTAATATAAAATACATACTTCTTACTAGGTTTTGTTGAGTTAAAGGCAATTGCAGGGTGAAAATAACAAGTTACTCAATCATTTGAGTGACGCTTACTTGAAATAAGCAAGTAGCAACAAAGAATGCAATGACGTTACTAAACCATTGAGAGGCAGCAGTGAAATAAAGAATGCCTAATGTGCAGAAAAAACAAAGAAGAAGAAGCGGCACTTGTGAGAGCACATGTGAGAGCATGCGTAATAGATTCTGTGCGCATTTTCGGGTGAGCATGTGCTCAGTAGAAGCTACCAACGTTCAATTTCCTCGCGACAACAGTGGTGCCTGTCGACTGTGCTGACGCATTTGCTGGAAATGTACCGATTTCATCGCTTGTGGAATATTAAGGTAAGTTTTCAATCAAGTTATGTTTTATTTGTGTGTGAATTTGTGTTTATGTCTGCTGCCTCAACATTAGCTAACATTTGTTAAACATTAGCAAAATAACAGCCATGGTGCAATCTTGGTTTCACCTAAAAAATCTTATTTTAACTGAAAGTGAAAATTTAAATGTAGCTACAGCAAATTTTTGTTTTCCCCGAGTTGACACAGTGGATGTATATTGGTCGAATGTTGGGTATTAACAACACAGAAATTTGAGCAGCAGTGCATTTCTAGATTGATACAATGTCAACTTTAAATTTTTATTTTCATGAAGATATTTAATAAAAAAATACATTTCTAATAACTTTACAAAACTTTCAAGCAATTATTTTTCATTATGACAATAATTAATTCTACATTTACAATCAACTGCCAGGTGTTAGCTTTCAAATGAGATCATACTTGTGCTTTTAGTACAAAGGGTTAATGAACTGTAATAAAGTTAGTAAAAAAACAACACTTTCTTTCAAATAAGTACTATTATTTTTTTTAAGTAAATGTGGTTGCTGTTCTGTAATTATACTTAAGTGAGGATTGTTTATACTCTTAATTTTTTTTAAATTATTTAAACTCAATCTGAATCTTCAAATATTAATATAAGAGGATATATATATATATATATATATATATATATATATATATACTTTTTTATATTTATATTGGAAAACAAGAAATTATTCTGTAATGCTTGTAAATTATTCACATATGTGTCTTTAATCTACAAATCTCATCACTGTAAGTGGAGCTTTGTTTTAACTAAGACATTCTTTGTCCTTTACAGAAGTGCGTGTGGCGACTGGCTTGAGGACTCTTCACAGCTGCTTTGTCAGTGTTGGTCTCAATACACTGGAGGTGAGATAACAGTAGACAACATTTTGGAGAATATATATATATAAACACATGCACATTAGACGACCGAAGACTTACATCTTGCACCTAAAATTTCCACTTAAAATAATTTTTTGCAGATGCAGTGGACCTGTAAGCAGTGTATTTTTTCTACAGACAAAAGAGGAATGAAGATAGACTAGAGGCTGAAAGAAAGCTCCTGGTTGAAGAAATGAAAAAACGGAACCCCAGTGAAACTGTCATTGGATCTAAGATGGACCAGACCTTCCCACTGCGGAGACAGGAGATTGTGGAGGCTGAAGTTGTAGTGAAAACCCTGGAGCGCTGGCCAGCCCTATTTACAGAGAGACAAGTACGTACTGATATTGCTATGCTTTTTTGTTTGTTTTCTCCTATGACAAAGTGTGTATTTAGGTTTTAGGACTGGTAACCAAAGGTTTTCCAAAATTTCCACTCTGGCTCAAGCCAGTCTACTCACTTACATTTTTTCTGTGTCTTGTAGGTGTTTGCTGAGTTCAACCGGATAGCTACGACAAACTTGGAGAATGACTTTGTTGGAGAGAAACTGGCTGAAATTGTGCAGCAAATTAATTCAAGGGTCAGTAAACTACAGACGTGTTAGTCTGTGCTGTTCTCTGCACTGTTAAGCATACATGGTGATAGGGCTGGGCGATAAAACGATAACGATAATTATCGCGATATATTTTTTCTCGATAAAACGATATCAAGAGTTCGATAAATGTTCGATAATGTTTTTGCGCCAAAAGCGGAACGAATCTCATTTGAACCGCGCGCCACACGGACCGTTTATCCGCTCGGCTCAAAGTCCAAACGGCAGCGCAGCGCGAGTTCACTAGAGCAGACGCGTTTACTCTGATCGCTCTCGGTCCTCACGAGATACAGTGAGAAGCGCTTGAATTCAGCGAGGAACACAAATGTCTCAGTGATTTAAACCAGTTTAAAGGCAGATGAAGCGGCGCTGACGAACAGGAGAAGCACTGTGCGCAACGATACAGTCAGAAGCTTCTCCGTCGACACATTCCCATCATTTACCACGGATTTAACGTTACTGTAACGTTAGCCTAGTAATATTAACTGCACCATGAAATGTGGGATATATATATATTGAATTGTATAATAGTATTAATGTAGACAATGTATTAAAGGACTAATGGAATATAATTACAGTTTTTAATAATGTATTTTAGGCTACTGGTTTTCATAAATACCATAGAAACCATAAAGTTACATTTTATCTGTGCTTATCATGATGTAAATGCATGATGCTGGATGACCAATGGTTAATTTTAATAAAACTAAAGAATATTACATTTTACCAAATAAAAATAATGTTGTTACTTTTTTTTAACAGATGTTACTGTTTTTGTTAATGAACATAAATTGTATAAAGTAAATCTGCATCCTAACTCAAGCTAATACTACTGAAATAAAGATATTTATTTTGTTAAGGTAAAATGGCAAATGTTTGAATGTTCTACCTCGGATTTGTGAAATGTTCACCTGTTTGGCAAGTGTTTGTCATGATATGTTCTTCTGACAATAAAGAGTAGTTTAAAAACACAACACTCTGGTTTCTACAGCTTTCACTTAGGAGTACAAATCTGTCTTTAAACTTGAAATAAATAAAGATTTGACATTTATCGATAATTATCGATATCGACTGATATAAAAAAAAATATCGTGATATTTTTTTTTGGCCATATCGCCCAGCCCTACATGGTGACACCTTTTTCATATAAACTTTTAAAAATGGGTTTGTATTGTAACTTTTGAATGTTTGTATTGTAACTCTTGAACTTTATTTGTTCTATCCACTTCTAGAAACCAGATGTGACAGCAGTGCGTACCCTTGTTCTCCAAGCATCTCTGTTCTTCTTGGTGATGACCCCTGTAACTTCTACAACACCTCTTTTGTAAGTTCTTACATCTTATAGGAGCACATACTGTATGTCACTGTGTGTTCAGAACAAAGATGGGCTGCATGCTGTGACAGTTCAAGGGATACTCCACTTTAAAATGAAAATTCTGTCATCATATACTCACCCTCATGTTGTTTCAAACCTGTATGAATTTCTTTCTTCTGCTGAACAGACAGTTTCTGGTCTCATTGACTTCCATAGTATATTTTTTTCCTACCATGGAAGTCAATGAGACCAGAAACTTTCTGGTTAGCTGATATTCTTCTAAATATCGTCCTTTCTGTTCAGCAGAAGAAATAAATTCATACAGGTTTGAAACAACATGAGGGTGAGTAAATGATGATAGAATTTTCATTTTAAAGTGAAGTATCCCTTGAACTGTCACAGCATGCAGCACACAGAGTGATATACAGTATCTGAATAAATTGTATATTAGGACAGACATCAGAGCTTAATTTCCTTCATGTTCTTAAGCTGGGTGTAAAGTGAAAACTTAAATAAAAATAGGCTGGAGGGAAGTGTTGGCAGGACAGATGACTTGATGACAATTGATAATGCCTATCAACATTTACTTGTTGTAATGTGGTTTTTTGTTGGTTGTATACAGGATTCTGACAGTAATGAGGCATGGGCCCAGGTATCTGTTGGGTTGCTGACTGTCATCAGTGAAGATGCGCCTCTCTCTCCAAATCATCTCCATCTTGACCCAGTGTCTACTGCCATCATTCTTGAAGGAGGTATTGTAATGGACATTCTCCAGAACCTACCTCAAGCACTTTGCCTCTTGTTTGGGCTATGCGCTACACTTGGACTACCCTAAAGCTATGAAAAACACATTCAACGAGTGATGCTTGGCCTGGGACAGAACAAACTTGACACAGTGGATGTTTTTCCACAAATGACAATGTTGTGTACTGTATATTACTGGGAGATTATTGAAAAACAATTTTGGTACTGTTGTATATGTGCAGATAGGCAAACATTCCGCTGTCCGTTCCGTTGTTCACACCCCTGGGTGTTGCTTTCACTCTGTACTTTGAAGAATGTTTTTATTTTTATATTTTATGGCAGTGTAATAAGCGTGTGTGCGCATTCTAGTTCTGTAAGAAGACATATCCTGGGGTTGGCGCTAATACCTTGACATTGATCATTTTAGTCTGAATTTTGTCTTCAAGTGGTACTGATCACTTATAGTAATGACTTAACATTTGAATCTCTTCGAAACCAATTAGTATCTCTATCAGCTGTCTAAATTTCAGATTCGACTGTTTTCCCAGTAAACATCTCTGTACTGGATACACTCATAAAAACAAGTATATTTCTCAAAAATTCATATTAATACATATAATCCGGTTAAAATTTTTTTAACTTATCAGCCAAGTCAAGAACTCAAAATTGTCAAATCCTGTGCCAAAATTTGATTGATTGAAATAAGGTTTATCTGGACAAATAAGATGATAAAATACAATCAGAATAAAATTACAAATGTCAAGGTAATGTATACTTTATCAGATTCAAAAGGTTTTAAGACTTTGATTTTAACATTGGAAATTAAATACCAATGGTTAATGTTCATAGAATAAACCTGTTTTTCAACTATAATGTGGTTGTGTGTTAAATATTTCTATTTTATGATACTTAATACTTAATCTCTGGTACATTTGTGACAAGTGTATAGTGAGTTCGCAGAACAGAGTTAACATATAGGTGAGCATTTGGTGTTTGAGATTGAGAATATCTTCAGAATAACAATGTCAATTGATTACTGTAAATGTAAAATTAATGTTTGAAGTACTTAATTTACAGAAGTAACAGTTACTTCGGTTTGCATGGTTTTAACAAGTAAATCAGCCATGTAATGCCATGTGAACTTTACTTAAAGCGATTTAAGTAAAGTTCACATGGCATTACTTAGTTGTTTGAAATAGTAATTCTGAGTAGACTATACTAAGTCAGGAGTACATCGCACACATTTATTTTAGTAACTGAAACTCAAGAGTAAGTTTACCATACTAAACAAGGATTTGTTAATACAACACGCAATACCGATTCCACTGTACTTAGTTTTTTAAGTGCAATCGGTTTGCATGCTTTTTTTGAGTAAGCGGAACTAATCGGATTTTACAGTGAAACTTCTGGTTTTAGCAGAATGAAACTGTGTGTTTTGCAGGATCTAATCTTCTCATTTAACAAGATGCCCCAGTCCCTGCTGATGAAAGGCGTCCCGCAGCATGTGGCTTCAGAAGGCTGGTACGGTGTTCTTTGAGGTGTGGGTAAATCTGTAAATCTGTTCCATGTACAATGTTTGGCTCTTGGTCTCATTTTATCATAAAAGCTTTCCGCATATTGCAAATGGGTCACTAGAATGTTTTTTAGCGAACTCCAGACATGCTGTCACATGGCCGCAGTTTATACATCTCTTGTACAATATCTTGAATTTGTATGGTTTGTGCAGCATCAATAAAACAATCTGCAAAACCTGTTCAGAAAGGGGCCATCACAGATGAACCACAGGTGCAGTCCACCACATTACCTACAAACATGTTCCAGTAATGTTAGACAACCAGAAAGTGTCCAAATACATTTCTTATTTATTTTGAACAGTATATTAATTGTTTTTAGCAATGCACTGATAATAATATTCTGGCTGATGTCAATAAGACAGTAATTATTTTAATGTTATGAATGGCCAATATAAAAAATATATGTCTATGTGGTGTTTTTATTATGCTTTAAGACAAACCATGTGCAAATGCATAATTTAAAATGAAAAAAATGGGTGTAGAGTTACATTCAAGCTATTTTAAGGCATGAAGACTTTTTTTTTTCAAGGAAAATGTGTTTAAATATGTAATATTGGTGATCAAAAATGAGTTTTAAGGGACACAATTATTGACTACAATCTTTTTAACAAAGTTTAATAAACACTGTAACAAGTGTATTGCTCATTGCTAGTTAATGTTAAAGCATTAACTAAAAAGTTAAATAATAGTTATCTTTAAGTGAGTGTTAAATTACAATACACGGCTCTGTGGAGTACTTGATTCTGATTGGTCAATCGCGCCATCCAGCAGTACTATATGTTATTCCCCGATAACAACCAGTAAACTAAAAACTGATAACACAGGCTCCTCCAGGTAACTGAAGTCAGCGTTACGGTTGCTAGGAAAGTTTTTTCTTCATGGAAGTTGTTTGGTGACCTTATAAAATATTTAAACTCAAATCAATATTTTGTGTACAGTTATTTAATTATGCCATCCCGGGTATCACGGACTCGCTCTCTTGTTTCATACAAACGCAGCTGCCGCTTTTTTGCAATGATTGCTTACACTTTAATAGATTATAAGATAGCAAACAGGTAAGATAGCATTTGACAGTTAAATCAATATCTCTTATCGCCTTTATTATTAATGTGGTGAAACCCTGTGTAATAAATTGTATGACTGTACCGTATCCCTTAAATGTCTGTCTAGTTTGAACTTGCTGTTTGCTAGCAATGCTTTCTTCGTGGAAGCTTTGCGTTTAAAGACATAATAACATATTTTAACTCAAGTACCCTTCACGTCGGGGTCCTGAATCCTGATCACCCTGTCGGGGTTTATTCTGCGCTAACAACCGGCTTGGATGTACATTATCCCTCACATAAATGTAATGTAAATGCCAAAGTATGGGAAGCAAACATGCTCAATTAAATATCAGCTGGTACTAACATAATGTGCATGCCGAATAGTTTTTTAAAACTGTTTGTGAATGTTCATTGTGTGATCATTATAATAAATAATTAGGTGTTTTTTTTTGTAAACATTAAAGAGAACATGGTTGTATATCAGATAAAAGAGAATTTATGGTCAGAACTTGAAATGCGTTTTATCTTTGACATTACAGATGCATAATGACAAACTCTATTATCGCCTATGATCAGCACATACTCAAAATAGATCATTCCAACCTGTGAAATTATGATAAATTCACAGTTAATCGCAATTAACCAAAATGACAGAGTGCAAAGGCTCAACTGGGCACTGGAGAGTCAGCAGCGGTCTGTCTAATGTGGTCAGACAAAGCAAAGCAGAGGAGTGTAGAGTTATTGATCCGTGACAGGTCGAGAAACTGGAGAGTGATCAATTTGAACAAGGCAGAGTGAAAGAGGGAAAGAAGGAGAGAACTAGAGACTGAAAGAGAGGGGGGAGGAAATAGAGCGATGAATAGTCGCAGAAAGACATCTGGCAGATTGTGTACACTCTGAAATAAACAAGGGCTTTTCCAACCAGCAGAGCAATTCAAGCTTGGATGAAAGTCCGCCACAATAATATAATGTCTTATATTATCTTAATTATGGAGTGTTTCTTAGCTAAAAAACAAACAAACAAAAAAGTACTATAATGGACTTTTATAGTCCATTATATATTTTATATATATTATATACTATAATAGACTTTTATAGTCCATTATTATACTGGATATCAGAATTTTAATAATTTTTAGCTAATTTCAGGCTCATTTCACCTATTTACATTTAGATTAGTCATCATTAATGTGCACTTGAAGTTACCGGTAATCTCTAAAAACACGAATAATTTAACATGAAGTAAAATAAATAATAAAAATAACATTGCAAAATTTAATAATTTACGTTATAATGTTGTGATGCCTAAATTCACTTTATGCATTTAAAATATTTATTTCAATGTTATTTTAAAATGATCTTTAGAATGAAATATATATTATATAACATGAGAAAAAATAGCAGTCAGAATTTTATATATATATATATATATATATATAGGATGCATCCCTACTATATTTTAGTTAATTGCAATGTATTTTATTAATATACAAGTATCATGTACTTAATTACACACTTTTAATCATTGACTTAACCCTACTAAATACATTTTTACAAAGTACTTTACTGTAAGACGCTGAGAAAGCATTTGAGACATTAAAAAACTGCTTCTGTCCATTCAGTTTTCAATGAGCTGCAGTTTTTCAGTCATAATGCTTTTGTAGCATCACTTAAAATCCATAAACACACACACACACACACACACACACACACACAATTACGCAATCAATTTACTCTAATTTTGCATAAAACTAATATTTCAGGCTTAATGGCGAAATAGCTGAAGTCTGTAATTATCAAACATAATTCCATTAAACTGCCGCTATCCTAATTGGACTAACACATCAGCTATTAGATTAAAACCTCTCTATAAAGCATTAAGCCCACAACACCTTGTGTGACGATGCTTTAGGCTGAGCCCTAGAGACAAAGAAGAACAGAAAAGCATGGAGAATACACGGACAGAGCGAGTGGAGGGAGACGGGAACCGTGCCGGCAGTGTGTTGTAGTTCTTTAGAGGTGATTGATGAAACGCAAGGTGATAGAGGCAGAACGCAAGGAAATGAAGCCTAACGTGCGCTCGCCAACACTGATTTGGCCGATAACAAACCCTGCCTGTTTTGTTGTGAATTGCCAATGAAATGTTATAAGCATTCAAAATAAATAACAACAACAATATGATATCAAGCTATTCTCTATGATAAACTGTCCACAGTAAGCCCTCCTCCAAAATGCTGAGTCAGCCAATCAAATGTGGCGGAGGCTTTGGGTATAGAGTGGGGTCTTAGCTCATTTGTTGCCTGGCAACCAGGTGCTTTCCAAGGAAGGGTTGATCCCAAAGAGAGTCCACAGATAGTGCTGTAATATAGCGCAAACCCCCTGCTTCCTCCTGATTAACTTCTTATGTCCACCCACCCGCACACACACACACACACACAGATGTGGAGATACACCGATCTCACCTCACAGGAATCTGTCAGCACTCTCACCGGCATCACCAACAGAGATGAACCCTTGGAGGCTACACGCTTGGTACATGGGTTAGTGATTATGGGCTGGTCACTTGGGATCTCTCCAGCTTTTAGTAGAAAAACAGTTTTCACTTGTTTTCTGTGTACATATCCAACTTTGCTTCTACCATTATTAAAGGGATAGTTCACCAGAAATAAACACTGCCATTTTCTACCTACTGTGCTGTCATGCAGTTCCAAAACCCCCTACGTTTGTCCTTATCCTCTGAAATAAATTATTATGCCTATCATTAAATGGCTTGAACGGGTCTGATTTGTTCTAATCCCTCTTGATTTTTCAAAAGTATAAATAAAACAAAGATTATTGGAATACATTTTAAAAGGAAATAACCATTTCAGTCTTTCTACCTCCAAATTTTAAGTTTTATACAATGTGTTACTTGCCATTTCTTTGTAATTATTTGTGAAATTTACTAGCCATTTCTGAGGGGAAATTATTTCAAAGTAAATCCATACAATGTTTTTGTACTAGGTTTCCACGATTTGAGGGAAAAAAATAATTGAGAATTGCAATAGCAATTTATAATGTGTTTTTTTTAAGCTCCAGGTTTGCTGTGCCAAAAAAAATATAATAATATAGTATAATAATGATTTTATTTTACTGTTTTACTGTAAAATTACAACAGTAATATTTTTATGCCTGTCTCAATTTCTTTATTTTCAATTGTAAAACCACCAAGCTAAAATTGCATGTGGCATGGTAATGAAAATGTTAAAGAAGTCCTTGATCATGATTTCACTTTTTTTTTACTTTTTTTACTTTAGTGTGTAATGTTTCTGTTTGCATCTTTACATCTGCAAAGCTACGACGCTCAAAGTTCAATGCAAATAGAGATATTTTCTTCTACAGAAATCGATTTTTAAGAACTACAACAAACAGCTGATAGGGACTACAACGAGCTTCTTCCCGGGTTGGTGACATCACAAACCCTTAAGTTCAGTAGCCCCGCCCACTGATTTGAGCATGACAAGTAGTAGCAGGAAAATAACAGACGTGACGCTAACACTGGATCGAGCAACTAAGCGATAAACATGCCTTTGAAGAGTGCAAAATATGGTGAAGTGCCAGGTTGTGGAAAAACACAGTTGCATTGGATTTGCAGAAAGCTTGAAATTAAAAAACGATGCTGTGCCTTCTATATTGGATCCGACAGGAACAACAGAACACACTTATGTGAGTAAAAACGTTTTTACTGTCACTATTGCTTTGATACCGATTGGTTGATATGTATGGATTATGTGTACATTTCCTAAAAAAAGGTTTGTTGACTTTTTTACAGACTCAAAGACTCATATAGGCCACTGGGGAGCGGAATATATACCTCACGCTCAAGCGCACACATAAAGCTTGCAGCAAAGCACTGGCAAAAGTAGCCGAGTGAGACACGTCTCTGGGCGTAAACTAGTGTTTTTCCTTGATGCCTCGCCACAGCCAATCACGCTGTATGCTTATTGGCTCACTCATGTTGATGAGATTATCCCCGTAAGTATCAAAATTTGGTATTTAACGACAAGACATTTTTTGAATCAATGGTATCGAGGCAATTCGGTCGGTTCCTAAAAAGTATCGAACTCGATACCCAGCCCTACTAACCAAGTATTTGAAAGTTGAGCAGCTCATTTGGCTACTGATTCAGCAGAAACCAATCAGCTGTTCCCTATAGAGACGATGCGATTGCAAGCAGATTGAGTTAAGGACCTATCAGCCTGTGCAACCTAGAGTTTAATGACAGAATTTTGTATTTGTAAACAGAAAATGTGCATTAATAATTCACCACGCTGATGGCAGATTTGGGACCTGGCATATCGGCGAATTAATTGATCTCTTGTTGTGACCACAATCTCAGAAAGTGAATCAAGTAATGAATGCTTTAAGACTCTACTAACGACACACTGCTATTATACTGTAATATCCTGATCATTTTGCATGATTAATGTACTGTAAATAGTACACAAATACATAAACTGAAAAAGTATTCTTTTTTTTAAGCATTACGAAAGGTGTCCAAGTGAGTTAAAAGTGCACATTACACAGCAGCGTCACAGTAGAAAGCCTTTTGTTACATATTAACAAGAGCTTGTTTTATGTCTTTATTTATTTAGGAGTGAGAGTGGCAGCATGCAGCTAATGTCGCCTAGGGTTTCATATTCAGCCTCACTGTCCGCGGCTCTCGCTGGGTCAGTGTTTGCGCTCGTGTGCGAGTGTGGCAAGGTACTGACACAATACTCAAACAGGGCATACCCATGGTGACGTTACCGTAGCAACATCCCCTTGCTGCTGACAAAAGAAGTTAAACCGTGTGTGTGTGTTGTGAAGTGCACGAGTATCCTGCTTTTCCCTGTGACGTTGTTTGCATGTATTCAGAGATTTATATCTTAAAAAGTACACTGGCTGCAGCGACTGTCAGATTGTAAACATTAATACCGCAGAAACATACACACTCGTTCATAATAGCCCCCGTCTCCAGTCTGGGAGTGTTCAGGCTGGACTGATGCTAGCTGACAAGGGCGTAACATCACCGAACAACACAAATCTGTCTGTTAAGAGACACACTTTAGAAGAGTGTTTTTCACTGGGGCTCCAGACATTTGAATCTATTGGTGCATCATGTGCCATGTGATGAATTGCATTCAATGCTCTATTCTCTTTTAAGACACTTTTATTTGTGTAGGTTTGACCTGATCCAACTTAACCCCTTAAGCGGCACCCCCCTTTTTTAATAGACATGAAAATGCACATAGTGGGCCCTATCTTGCACCCAGCGCAATTGACTTTGAACACCGACGCATGTATCATTCCTATTTTGCACCCGTGCACAACGGACTTTTCCCTCCACAGACGCACGCCGGTAAATTAGGGAATGAACTTGCGCTCGCAGGGGCGGTTCAGCGCAAAGAGGAGTGTGTTCCGGCGCAAAACTGCCCTGGTGCTATTTTCCAGTTTTAGAAAGCAATTGCGCCACTGACCAGGAAAAAAACAGTCTAAAGACAGTGGCGCGTTGCGCGTTAGTGATATGGTATTTTAAGGGCGCGTGCTTGGCCATAATGTAGTGTGTTAACGCGCATCCACTTTTGATTCTCTAATAATTATAAACAGACGCAGCAGTTTTCATTTTTGCAAATCATACATTATTACAAGGAAAAATATTAACACACGAGGGAGGTTGTGTCCGTGAAGATGTGAAAAAGATCTATCTAGATTTTTTTTTAAAAATCTAGATTAGGCTACACATTTACCCAAATTATACGCCTGTTTAACCGAAGCTAATTTGAGTGAGTTTCTCCCATCATCCCCAATGTCACTTCTCTGTGTTTTACGGCCCTGACGAGAACATCGGTCTCTTTGGCTGTGAACCGTTCCTGGCGTGCGCCGGCAAACCCGCCGTTATAATAGCAATCCGCCGTGGAACAAGCGCGTCTGCTCTTAAAGGGAATGTGAGATGACGCTCTGATTGGTTTATTTCACGTTACGCCCAAACCACACCTATGAATAATGAAGCGACTTCAGACCAACCCCTTTTAGATTTGTGCCAGGCGCAAGAGTCGTTTATCCGCCGGGAAAATAGCAACAGCGCCGGGATCCGCCCACAAAGTTACTTGCGCTTTGCGCTTTGACACTTGCGTTTCAGATCGTTAAAATAAGGCCCTCTGAACCTAAATGGCTGTAATTCAAGAATGCTTTGGAATATAGTTGTAAGATTGGTCTTGTTTTAAAGACATTTGTAGAAGTGAAATAAATTAAGAAAGTTAAACAGAGAAAAAGTTATAGAAGTTTGCGTTTATGAAAATGTACAATGTTAAAAATTTAATTATTCATATTTTATATAAAATATATATTTTCAAAACCAGGTGGAGTCTAAAAATGCAAAAAAAAATCTAAAATCTGAACAAGTTGTGTTTCCAAGTTTAGGTTGATATCTCAAAAAATAAGCTTTCAGTGAGATTTTGTTTGGGCGCAGTACCAAACTTTTTCACTAGTTGACATTACTGCCCATAAGGGAGCCTCCATTTCCATGTTGTTTGAGTGATCTGAACCATTATTCTTACAATTTTCATGCAATTTATGAAGTAAACATCCCATTCAGAAGTAGTATTGGAAGTTTGGCAGATTTTGAAATGAATTCAACCTCTAAGAAACACAAAAAGAACATGTTATGTGCATTATAGCTCGCTGCAACATCACAGATGGTGAATCTATTATTTTTTTCTTTATATATTCAAAACATTTTCAGACCTTTTTTCTAAAAGAATTGAATGGATGCTATCTTTTGAACTCTTGGCATGAAAACAAACTGAGGTTTCTACCATTCTTTCATGATTTTTCATGTTTATCACTATTTCAAAATAAAGGTCTGAACACGCCTTAGGAGTATGAAAATATTCTTGTTGCAAATTGATAAATTACGGCTCCTCTGCATTTTGAAAATCAGTCACCAAATATGTAAACTAGAGATTGTAAGCTTTCAAATGATATATAGTTTGTCAAGATTAGTTTAGGTCTAGTATAGGATATTACTGTTTTAAATATGTAATGGCCAATATAAGGGGTAAAATTAAAACATAAAAAGTGAAGTGAAGACTACTCAGTTTTTTATTTTTTACATTAGTTTCTGTACTATTTCTAACTACATGTTAAATAAACCTGTTCCTGAAAAACAATATTTTTGCTATATTGTATTTGTCCTGTTGTTTGTAATAAACATTTATTAGTAAACATTATTCTACTAATAAAATGTATCATATTGCAAAATAAGATTTTGGTCATATCACCCACCACTAATCATTAACAATAATTACAGAACATGTTTTATCTTACAACTTTTCATTTCTATAAAACATTCCTATAGATAATAGAATCATCTCATAAACGCATATTAATAAATGTCTCATTTATCTTTGCATTTACTCATGAGAAATAATGGTTTCTGTCTGTAATGTCTCTCTTGTATAATGAGAGCGGTCTGGTTTTATGTTATACATCAAATCTAATGCTAAATAAGAAATAAAACATGCATTATCGATATTCTATGCGTTGTTGGTCGGTGGCTCTCTTTTGCTTTGCAGAGCCAAGATTGAACAGAAATTAGCATATAAAGCTATTATTTAAAAATGGTAGATCAATATTCATTGCAGAAATTAACTTTTATATAATTTGTATATTTATATTAAATAATCCGAAAAACATCCAAAATTGTCTTGACACAGTCACAGACATTGTTTTTGACATTCTTGGTCAGTTTTCTTTTTTGACTTCATCACTTCCTCTCCCTCTCGGTGTGAGGTGGTTGAACTCTGCGCACACTGTACATCAGTGACTCCCGTTGTCTTGGAAACCAGTATGGTTACCCTGACAGCGAAGACAAGCATCTGTAACCCCAGAGATTCATTAGTGACAGTAGCCATGGAGATCACCAATCAGCTAAGTTTTTGCACCAGTGTCATTAAGAGTTTCCTTGGGGACTGGGTCTGTGTGTATATATTTAAATATATATGCATGCACACTTGAGATATAAATGCTGTCATATCTCTCTAGAACATAATGTCATCATCTGACATTCCCTCACTTTCTCAATGTCTCAATGTTATCCTCATGGACATAGTCACACATACACACACACACAGGTACTGGCGAGCTCTGGCTTGTTATTTCCCATTACGTATATTCAGACTTCCCTTGGGACTGTCCTTGAAATTAAAGAATAAAACACATATGCATATCCAGGTTTCAATTAACACATATAACCCCCACACGTGGGATAGATCAATTAAAACCTGTCGAATCTAACACCTGAAACTCACAATGTCACAAGTTCACACTCTGATATGCAGGGCATCTAGAGATTAAGTACAGTACACGTACACATGCATGTGTGTGTGTTTAAACCAATATCCTACAGTAAATGTTTGCTCTATCAGTTTATGAATGTTTGCTGAGATATTTATTGTGGGCTAAGACTAAGAGACAGACATGCTAAACCGAGCTGAGGACGAAGTGAGGTAATCATGTCTTTTTTCTTTTCTGTGGTCTCCGATTTTTTTTAAGTACAGTCGCATCTTCTTGTATTCCTAATAAATTCCCTAGGAGTTTATTCTGTAAATGTATTTATGTGCATTTTTATTATTTTTTATTATTAGCAATTCATTGATACATTATAATTATTAAACGTAATTTTCCTGAACACGTACACGGGTTATAACATAAATATTGTTCAGTGGTGTTAGTGTATATGATGGGGGATCCCCCAAAATGAGGTGCCGGATCGGATTTTGGAGGTGCTGGATCCGGATCCGGTTTTTATCCATCACAAATTAAAAGCCCTGCACGTGTTGCATCATGGGACTATTCTGTGATAATTTTGCGTCTTTTTTAAAGAGCTTGATGCTGGTCGCAATTCACTGCCATTATATGGATGAGCGCAAGTGGAACATTTTTTCAAAATTCTCCTTTTGTGGTCCAAAAAAGAAAGAAAGGATGGCATACAGCATTAGAAGAACAACACCAGGGTGAGTAAATGATGAGTTATTTCATTTTAGGGTGAACTATACCTTTAACAAAGACTTGATAGGTAAAAATAAATAGGAAAATATTTCCGGAACCAAGGGCTGAAAAAGTGTTGCACTCGATTGCTTACACTTATTAAACTTCAGCATTGATTCTGCACCATTGTGCTATGGATGTTAAAGGAGTAATTCTGACTTTCATTTACTCACCCTCATGTCATTTCAAGCCTGTATTACATTATTTCATCTTTTAAGTGAACTGTCACTTTAAAAAATATCTGCTTGTTGAGTAAAGGTGTGCTATGACTGCTCTAAGCATCAGATTTTTTGATTTGCCATTGTCTGGCAGATAACAGCAAAAAAAATCTGTTATTTAGCACAGATCGATTAATTTTTTTATAGTCTGAACAGATTTTTTCCAAAAAATCCCATATTTACAAACTCCTTTAGAATCGCATGTGGCTTGAAATCTGCTTGACTCAGCATTTTTTGTAATGCGTTTCATCTGAACGGCTATATCATATTTCAAGTAGTGGAGATTTAGCTCATATAGCAAACTAAGTAACAGCAAAAAGTGAAAGAGTGAAGTCAGCATTTTTGGACAAGTGTGTAAAATACGTCAATACACATTGATAGCTCATCCATGCTGTTGTATAAGAAAGTCTCTAGGCATCAAGGCTTTCGTTATTAATATAGTAAACAATGTAGGTATTGACTTCACTGTCTAAACAAACAGATTAGATCTATTTAAAAATTATACTGTGGACAGTCAATCCTAAAGATTGGATTAGTGTGAACAAAAGCCATAGAGACCTGTTTGATATTGGCTCATAAATAATCACCTAGCAACCAACTTGAACGGCCTAGCAACCACATAGTATCATACTAATCCCAACAACTACATAACAATACCCTGACAACCATTACTTTCATTCAGAATATGTAAACATCTACTATCTGTGCATTCTCGTACAATATTTTCACACACACATCCTCAACACTGATGTTCCTTTAAAAAAAAAAAAAATCGACTGATGCTTCACAACCTAGGAAGTGCACAAAAACACACACAATCATCCTCTCATGTCTCATGGTTAACATCAAAGGGCATGAAAGGAGACATGAGACCGAAATACTCCGTCAACGTACTCACTCTCTGGGAAGACCAGTGGTTACATAACGGTCAAATTGCTTTGTTTCTCTGCTGCGAGTCCAATAATGTCGCTAAAGGGACAGCGTGACAATACTCCGGTAATTTCCGAGGTAATCCTTACTGAGACTTAAATTATGAATATAATTTTTGTGTGTCTCATAACTTTATGCACCAGAAAAGCTCCCTCGGTGGGATTTATGACGCAACACAGAGAATTCTCTCGTAATTTTTGCTTTGCATGCAGGCCGCCTTCCCTCTTAGAACTTAAGAAAATGCAATATATGATAATTCTGATGATTTTTTCATTGCACAGAGGGGAGAAGCAAGTGAACAATATGGACAAACCACACTGCATGCAGCAATTATTCATCAGCACGAGGCTGGCTCATGGCCATGGCGAACATCACCAACTGAGACAGGGACAACAATGAAACAAAAGCAGTTCTCCACCCAGAGAAAGAGTGAGAGCGAGAGGTGTACGAACAGCACAGTACGTCTAATTACCAGAGTTTAATTATTGTACACTATAAAAACAAACAATGTGCTTATTGCTTTAAGGGGCTTTTCTACCTAATCTGAAACTGAAAAGGGCTTTTGTTGTTATAAGAAGGTGTAGTGATTATTATTCATAAATAATAATATAAAAAAACTAATGAGCTCTGGAGTATCTTTTATTTTGTTATATATTGTATACTCTATTTGCACCCATTTTTATATATTGTATTTTATATATTGATTATTTGTATAGATAGAGCATATAATATTTAGCTATAGTGAATATCTGTGGTTTTTCTAACTAGTCAGAAACTGAGAACTACTTTTGTTGTGATAAGGGGTAGTAATTGTTTTTTTTTCTATTCAATATTATATTGTACTTTTCTATTTAATTAATAAATACATTAAATAGTTTGCAGCATTTTTATGATAATCTAATTATTGTATACTCTCATATATATTTAATATAGTGTATTTTTTATATTGACGATAAATATATAGTACATAATATTGAGTTAATATATAGCCAATGTGATTATTTCCAGGACTTTTTTTTGTTGTTAAAAAATTAATTAAAAATTACTTTTGTTGTAACCAGGGGTAGTAATTATCTGTGGCATTATTTGTATTATTTTACTAATTTAATTTATAAATAAACAAAAAATGTATAAACTTTGCAGAATTTGAATTATACTTTATTTGTTATTTATTGTATACTCTATTTGCACAATTTCTGACTATATTGATGATTCATATATAAATATATATTTATTATGATTATTCACAGACAGGGCATTTTCTAGCTAATCTGAAACTGAAAATTACTTTCGTTGTAACAAGGGGTAGTAATTATTTTATAATATTTTTTTTATATCCAATTTGATTATATATATATGGACGATTAATATATAGTATATAATATTGAGTCGATAGTGAATTTGATTATTCCCAGGGCATTTTTCTAACCAATCTAAAAAACTGAAAGTTACTTTAGTTGTAACAAGAGGCAGTGATTATTTATTTTACTTTATTACTTGCATTATTTTATTAATTTAATTCATAAATATTCTTAATGAATAGTTAATAAACTTTTTTTTATTATACTTTATTTGTTATTTATGGTATATACTCTATTTGCAGAGTATTTGTGATTAAATATTGATGATAAAGTTTTGCACTATTTTCATGATATGTACCAGTACTGCAAATATTTTGCCATGTCAATAAACCATCCTAAATGGAGAATAAGCAAGAGTGCGCACAGAGAAAGGATATGGGCTGCACACCAGTGCAAGGCACCAGCTGCGGGGTCGAGTGCTCTGATGGAGCCAGAAGAACACCACCGGTGCAAGGGTCGGATATGGAAGCTGCACGTTCTCCTTCACCTCTGCCATGCTCCCAGTGGACTCCCAAGATTGGCCACTTCCAGTAAGGCCAGCGGGCAGGTCCTCTGCCTCCTCGAGCCGAGCTGCTGTGCTCAGACTGGCTTGAGCCCGATCCGGCCACAGGGTTGGCTCTGTGTCCTCACCGGTGGTCATGATGATAGAATAGTGGGCAGCAACGTGACCCTGCTGATGGGAACGTCACTCATATACCAGTCCTCCATCCTAAGAAGATTTACTTAAACACATTATGCCTTTCACTTTCTCTGCATATGAATAGGGCCAGTCCATCTAAAAATCATGTTGTTCTAAACCCACCTGGCTTTGTGTTCCACAGAAGCTGATTGTGTAAAAACCCCAACATATTAAAAATACCAGCGTATAGATCAACATATAGCAAGTTCCTTTAATCAAAAGGTAAGCCAGAGGAACATCAATCACGCTCTCTGTTCATTACCATTAAGGCCATCACTAGAGTAGAGCCAAAACTGACGTCTTTTCCCTGCAGTGGATTTGTAGATGTCCAAGCACAAAGTGCTGTGCTAGCAACCCTATTGTTTTTGTCAGGATTATTATTATTACTTTCCGTGCCTTATAACGTAGTCTACAGACCAAACTGTAAATTGTAGAAATGTGAACTTTGGAATGAAGGCCAAAGGCGAGGAAAAAAATATTTTCGCACATTTTACTGTTAGTTGCACTTTAGAGCAAAAGGAAAAATAAATAATTTTGCTTTGTTATATTTCATGAAACATTTTTGAAAAAAGCCTTTCAAAGACAAAATAATGAAATGGTCAGGGTGTCTATGAATAAGCAAACATGCTTAGATGTATTTATTAATTCGTTTTTAAACCTTATACAGGAACTGTCAATAAAAACATATTTCTTTACTGGATAAAAGAAAACAAAGTAAAACAAAGTTTTTTTAAACAAGTATTGAGACTTGATTTTAAAGAATTGAAGAACCTGTAAACTGGTAAGTTACATATAGGCTATATGGTAATTGAGACTTAATTTTAATGTAAAGAATTTTACAAGTTGAATGATAGAATATAAAAATCTACATTTACCAAGACAATACGCCATCTATAATGTTAAAATATTACTGAAAATATGCTTTTTACTGAAAAGTATGAATAACCAGGGGAATTCCCAGAGTTCCATGCGAATCATGACATTTGTTTATATTTTATTTAAGCCTCACTTAGCCTCTTCTGTTTTTACAGTTATGCCCATTGCAGTTTTTATGTTGCAGTTTACAGTATGTTATTCAGTATGTTTATAATTATTTTAGTTTCATATGGCGCTATTTTGAGTAACACTGTGTTTCTACATGTTATCATTGATCACGATCAGTTGCAATATCCAAAGTCATTATGTGGCCTTCTATTGTTATTATCAGTACATTTCCCGGTAGCAAACAGATTTAAAAGCTCAAATAGTTTGTTAAACTATATCATTCAATGACAGATACTGTAAAATATACAATCACCAAAAATGTCATCACGTAACATCGTCACTGCATTTTATGCGGTAAAGTTCTGGCAAACACAGCTGCCAGTTTTACCGTGAATTGAGCCAAACATTTTTACAGTGTAGTTTCTTACCGTGTGTGAAATGACAGCACGTTCTGGCTCATGCTCTCAACTGCGGCTCCCAATCCCACATAAAATTAGTCCCATCACGTCCCTTCTTCATGAAAGGATCCGGAAAAACAAGAACGGTGCATAAAACTCTCAGTTACATCGGGTTTAAGGAACTCCTTGTATGATAATACTCCTTGAAAAGCGCGAGGGTCAGTGCAGCGCGTCTTGGCACACTCGAGCCTGAAGTTTCAACTGGACGCGTGACGCGCTCTGTGTCGCGAGGAGAACTCCTGTGCGCGCGCGCGCGCTCCCTCTCTCCTCTTCTCTCTCTCTCTCTCTCTCTTTCTCTCTCAGTTCAGAACAAACGCGCGTCTTCCACAGCAGCGCAATTTATTTCTTCCGGCAGAAAGTGAGATGTAGAGGACAGGGATTCCCCCAGGAACAGATCCAGATTCAGGCGAAACATTTACAGCTTCTTTCACACAGTCCCTCGACGGAATACATTTATTTGCCTTAGAGATCAGATTTATGTTATTTTGAGGGCACAGTTTCGTAAGTTTGCTGTATGTGTCTTCGTGTCAGGTGACCTTAATACAGTCGTCTTTGACATCAGTGTTTCTGCTGCTCTTCTTAATGACTTTTAGTCCACTCTCACCTCTGACCTTTCAAAGATTGACCTTTTAATTACCATAAATTACATCTTTAGACAGTAATCATTTTTAGCCAGCAATCATATTATTCTTAACTTCTTATTCTTAATAGTGTCCTAAGGTGGAATACTGCCCTTTTACTAATATAAACAATAGCCTACTGTGCTGTGATGTCATTCCAACAAACTGTGGAATTATTTCTGCTCTCAAACTTTTCATTTTTTGTACAATATATTTTCATATAGCCTACAGTTCAGTGACAGGCTGGAGCTTGTTTTGTATCAAGCATCTAACTCAAAGTCTTAATTTTATTTGGCTATTGAAATAATACATTTTAAGAGAGAGAGAGAGAGAGAGAGAGAGAGAGAGAGAGAGAGAGAGAGAGAGAGAGAGAGAGAGAGAGATAAGAAAAGGACAGTTAGGTAATTCCTCCCTTTATAGGGACTTTTAGTAATATCTTCATTTGGAAAAATGATTCATAAACAAAGAAATGTTTTTTCATTGTAAAATGCAAAACATTTGGTATATAGTTCATTCTAATACATTTTACACCAAAACATCAGAAGCCATTTGTAGCTATAGTGGAGTAAACATGTTTGTGTGTGTATCTGATTCTTCGCCAGACATATGATATCAGCATTAGTTTTGTGACCCGGGTTAGGTTACCATAACAACCATTGCAATGACATCACCACAAAATGCATTGTGTTTTCCTGAATGTGTGCACAATACGTGTCTTTTAAAAAATAATGCCATTCTGAATGGTAAAGGTTTAGTTTCATCCCTAATTAAACATCTAAATCAGCTAATCAAGGTCTTCGGGATTACTTGAACATTGTGTGTAGAAAATTACCTCAGGAAAGTGTCCCCGCCGAATTAGAGGCCTGATAAAAAATGACAAACCCAGAAGCATTATGGTGTAAAAGGGTTAACCGCAAATGATACCCTGTAAGTGGATACTCCTCAAATGACTGTGGAAATGAAGTGCTCAGAATCAGACTAATGGTGCATGTAAGCGTCTATCAAACCAAGTGTGTGCTCTGTGCTTCGTCTGTTTGTGTGAGTTTGAGCTGCAGACAGGAGTGTTTATAGATTTAAACAGGTTACAGGCCTATGCATTCCACTGTGACTGCAGTATACCGTAAAACTGCAACATGGGCAATACACCCTCTCTCTCTCACACACACACACACACACACACACACACACACACACACACACACACACACACACACACACACACACACACACGCATGCACACAGATTTTGTCACATTTAGTGTCACAACACATATCCATGTCAAATTAAGAACTATAAACAGGCATCACAGCTTTCTTTACCAATGTGAAGCAAAGTTCACATGTAATTTAGTAATACTGAGGGCTTTGCACTTTGCAGTGGTTTTAGCATGAGGACTGATGGATTGAGGACAGAGCAAAAATCAATGTGATCACTCAGCGGAGTAAATGAAGGGAAACAACACTATATGTGACGTGATGTGTTTGATCCACTGCAGTGGTTCTTCCTCAAGTGAGTCACGAGCGCACAGAGTTAAAAGGTCAACCGAGGTAAAGTGACAAGCAATGACTGATTAGAAAACAAGCGCATTCAGAAACATGGACGAAATACTATAACAAGGTGGCACTTTGTAACATAGTAACAAATAAGCCCTAGTGAATATGGGCCTTACAAATAAAAGTCTCATTTTGATCATTTTCCTGAAAGTGTCAGTGAAATTATGTACACACAATATAAAAAAATGCACAAAAAAATATTTCAGCCTTTGTTTTTTAAAAAGATTTACACATTTAAATTGTATTGTAAAATAAAATAAAAACATGAAAATATGTTTAAATGTATGAATATGAATCACATAAACTAAACAGTCCATTGCCTTACTCGATTAAGATTTATACAAAATTATTCATTCTCGTGTTACGCATCAGATTTGAGCTTCAGCAAGAACCAATGAGGTTCATTCTCCGTTACGCATCACGTTTGAGCTTCTGCAAGAACCAATGAGGTTCATTCTCGTGTTACGCATCACGTTTGAGCTTCTGCAAGAACCAATGAGGTTAATTCTCGTGTTACGCATCACGTTTGAGCTTCTGCAAGAACCAATGAGGTTCATTCTCCGTTACGCATCACGTTTGAGCTTCTGCAAGAACCAATGAGGTTCATTCTCGTGTTACGCATCACGTTTGAGCTTCAGCAAGAACCAATGGGGTTCATTCTCTGTTACGCATCACGTTTGAGCTTCTGCAAGAACCAATGAGGTTCATTCTCCGTTACGCATCACGTTTGAGCTTCTGCAAGAACCAATGAGGTTAATTCTCGTGTTACGCATCACGTTTGAGCTTCTGCAAGAACCAATGAGGTTCATTCTCTGTTACGCATCACGTTTGAGCTTCTGCAAGAACCAATGAGGTTCATTCTCCGTTACGCATCACGTTTGAGCTTCTGCAAGAACCAATGAGGTTCATTCTCGTGTTACGCATCACGTTTGAGCTTCTGCAAGAACCAATGAGGTTAATTCTCGTGTTACGCATCACGTTTGAGCTTCTGCAAGAACCAATGAGGTTCATTCTCCGTTACGCATCACGTTTGAGCTTCTGCAAGAACCAATGAGGTTCATTCTCGTGTTACGCATCACGTTTGAGCTTCTGCAAGAACCAATGAGGTTAATTCTCGTGTTACGCATCACGTTTGAGCTTCTACAAGAACCAATGAGGTTCATTCTCGTGTTACGCATCACGTTTGAGCTTCAGCAAGAACCAATGAGGTTCATTCTCGTGTTACGCATCACGTTTGAGCTTCAGCAAGAACCAATGAGGTTCATTCTCGTGTTACGCATCACGTTTGAGCTTCTGCAAGAACCAATGAGGTTCATTCTCGTGTTACGCATCACGTTTGAGCTTCAGCAAGAACCAATGGGTTCATTCTCTGTTACGCATCACGTTTGAGCTTCTGCAAGAACCAATGAGGTTCATTCTCGTGTTACGCATCACGTTTGAGCTTCTGCAAGAACCAATGAGGTTCATTCTCGTGTTGCGCATCACGTTTGAGCTTCTGCAAGAACCAATGAGGTTCATTCTCCGTTACGCATCACGTTTGAGTTTCTGCAAGAACCAATGAGGTTCATTCTCGTGTTACGCATCACGTTTGAGCTTCTGCAAGAACCAATGAGGTTCATTCTCGTGTTACGCATCACGTTTGAGCTTCAGCAAGAACCAATGGGGTTCATTCTCTGTTACGCATCACGTTTGAGCTTCTGCAAGAACCAATGAGGTTCATTCTCTGTTACGCATCACGTTTGAGCTTCAGCAAGAACCAATGAGGTTCATTCTCGTGTTACGCATCATGTTTGAGCTTCAGCAAGAACCAATGAGGTTCATTCTCCGTTACGCATCACGTTTGAGCTTCAGCAAGAACCAATGAGGTTCATTCTCGTGTTACGCATCACGTTTGAGCTTCTGCGAGAACCAATGAGGTTCATTCTCGTGTTACGCATCACGTTTGAGCTTCAGCAAGAACCAATGAGGTTCATTCTCGTGTTACGCATCACGTTTGAGCTTCAGCAAGAACCAATGAGGTTCATTCTCGTGTTACGCATCACGTTTGAGCTTCTACAAGAACCAATGAGGTTCATTCTCCGTTACGCATCACGTTTGAGCTTCAGCAAGAACCAATGAGGTTCATTCTCGTGTTACGCATCACGTTTGAGCTTCTGCGAGAACCAATGAGGTTCATTCTCGTGTTACGCATCACGTTTGAGCTTCAGCAAGAACCAATGAGGTTCATTCTCGTGTTACGCATCACGTTTGAGCTTCAGCAAGAACCAATGAGGTTAATTCTCGTGTTACGCATCACGTTTGAGCTTCTGCAAGAACCAATGAGGTTCATTCTCGTGTTACGCATCACGTTTGAGCTTCAGCAAGAACCAATGGGGTTCATTCTCTGTTACGCATCACGTTTGAGCTTCTGCAAGAACCAATGAGGTTCATTCTCGTGTTACGCATCACGTTTGAGCTTCTGCAAGAACCAATGGGGTTCATTCTCTGTTACGCATCACGTTTGAGCTTCTACAAGAACCAATGAGGTTCATTCTCGTGTTACGCATCACGTTTGAGCTTCTGCAAGAACCAATGAGGTTCATTCTCGTGTTACGCATCACGTTTGAGCTTCTGCAAGAACCAATGGGGTTCATTCTCTGTTACGCATCACGTTTGAGCTTCTACAAGAACCAATGAGGTTCATTCTCGTGTTACGCATCACGTTTGAGCTTCAGCAAGAACCAATGGGGTTCATTCTCTGTTACGCATCACGTTTGAGCTTCTGCAAGAACCAATGAGGTTCATTCTCCGTTACGCATCACGTTTGAGCTTCTGCAAGAACCAATGAGGTTCATTCTCGTGTTACGCATCACGTTTGAGCTTCTGCAAGAACCAATGAGGTTAATTCTCGTGTTACGCATCACGTTTGAGCTTCTGCAAGAACCAATGAGGTTCATTCTCCGTTACGCATCACGTTTGAGCTTCTGCAAGAACCAATGAGGTTCATTCTCGTGTTACGCATCACGTTTGAGCTTCTGCAAGAACCAATGAGGTTAATTCTCGTGTTACGCATCACGTTTGAGCTTCTACAAGAACCAATGAGGTTCATTCTCGTGTTACGCATCACGTTTGAGCTTCTGCAAGAACCAATGAGGTTCATTCTCGTGTTACGCATCACGTTTGAGCTTCTGCAAGAACCAATGAGGTTCATTCTCGTGTTACGCATCACGTTTGAGCTTCAGCAAGAACCAATGAGGTTCATTCTCTGTTACGCATCACGTTTGAGCTTCTGCAAGAACCAATGAGGTTAATTCTCGTGTTACGCATCACGTTTGAGCTTCTGCAAGAACCAATGAGGTTCATTCTCGTGTTACGCATCACCTTTGAGCTTCTGCAAGAACCAATGAGGTTCATTCTCGTGTTGCGCATCACGTTTGAGCTTCTGCAAGAACCAATGATGTTCATTCTCCGTTACGCATCACGTTTGAGTTTCTGCAAGAACCAATGAGGTTCATTCTCGTGTTACGCATCACGTTTGAGCTTCTGCAAGAACCAATGAGGTTCATTCTCGTGTTACGCATCACGTTTGAGCTTCAGCAAGAACCAATGGGGTTCATTCTCTGTTACGCATCACGTTTGAGCTTCTGCAAGAACCAATGAGGTTCATTCTCTGTTACGCATCACGTTTGAGCTTCAGCAAGAACCAATGAGGTTCATTCTCGTGTTACGCATCACGTTTGAGCTTCAGCAAGAACCAATGAGGTTCATTCTCCGTTACGCATCACGTTTGAGCTTCAGCAAGAACCAATGAGGTTCATTCTCGTGTTACGCATCACGTTTGAGCTTCTGCGAGAACCAATGAGGTTCATTCTCGTGTTACGCATCACGTTTGAGCTTCAGCAAGAACCAATGAGGTTCATTCTCGTGTTACGCATCACGTTTGAGCTTCAGCAAGAACCAATGAGGTTCATTCTCGTGTTACGCATCACGTTTGAGCTTCTACAAGAACCAATGAGGTTCATTCTCCGTTACGCATCACGTTTGAGCTTCAGCAAGAACCAATGAGGTTCATTCTCGTGTTACGCATCACGTTTGAGCTTCTGCGAGAACCAATGAGGTTCATTCTCGTGTTACGCATCACGTTTGAGCTTCAGCAAGAACCAATGAGGTTCATTCTCGTGTTACGCATCACGTTTGAGCTTCAGCAAGAACCAATGAGGTTCATTCTCGTGTTACGCATCACGTTTGAGCTTCAGCAAGAACCAATGAGGTTCATTCTCGTGTTACGCATCACGTTTGAGCTTCAGCAAGAACCAATGAGGTTCATTCTCGTGTTACGCATCACGTTTGAGCTTCTGCAAGAACCAATGAGGTTCATTCTCCGTTACGCATCACGTTTGAGCTTCAGCAAGAACCAATGAGGTTCATTCTCGTGTTACGCATCACGTTTGAGCTTCTGCAAGAACCAATGAGGTTCATTCTCGTGTTACGCATCACGTTTGAGCTTCAGCAAGAACCAATGAGGTTAATTCTCTGTTACGCATCACGTTTGAGCTTCTGCAAGAACCAATGAGGTTCATTCTCGTGTTACGCATCACGTTTGAGCTTCAGCAAGAACCAATGAGGTTAATTCTCCGTTACGCATCACGTTTGAGCTTCTGCAAGAACCAATGAGGTTCATTCTCGTGTTACGCATCACGTTTGAGCTTCTGCAAGAACCAATGAGGTTCATTCTCGTGTTACGCATCACGTTTGAGCTTCAGCAAGAACCAATGAGGTTCATTCTCGTGTTACGCATCACGTTTGAGCTTCAGCAAGAACCAATGAGGTTAATTCTCGTGTTACGCATCACGCTTGAGCTTCTGCAAGAACCAATGAGGTTCATTCTCGTGTTACGCATCACGTTTGAGCTTCAGCAAGAACCAATGAGGTTAATTCTCGTGTTACGCATCACGCTTGAGCTTCAGCAAGAACCAATGAGGTTCATTCTCCATTACGCATCACGTTTGAGCTTCTGCGAGAACAAATGAGGTTCCTTCTCGTGTTACGCAGCACGTTTGAGTCTCCGCAAGATCTAATGAGGTTTGTTCTCACCCGTCAAGCAGGTTCGGTTGAGCTTCTGTTTATGTTCGCTGATCAATGTTTAAATGTGAATAAAACGCTTTCATTAAAAGGCTTATTTCTTTTTGAGCGTGTTGTTCCAACTCAGAAGGGCAAACTATATAAACTATTTTATTTTAGATTTATTTGTTTGAAAATGATTGTTTAACAAATAAATATGATACAATTTTTAGTTACTTAGAATATGTGTGTGTATGTGTGATTTGGGCCTTAAAATGAATGAGAACCAATGTTTGGAAAAGCGTAGAGTTTAAAATGTTTAAAATAAACACAGACATACGCACACACACACACACACACACACACATTCTTTATATAGACATCTATTGGAGATTCGGGGCTGTTGAATGCTTGATTCTGATTGGCTGACGAACATTCTAAGGTGTGCAATTATTTTCAGGGAAACTGAAGTAGTTGAATTAGGCTGAAGTAGTTACAGGTCTTGACCGCATCCCCATTACAGTTCCATATCACTTTGCCAAATGATTTTAGTTATTTCGAAGGTCCCTCCAGCTTCACGGCGTGACCACATTACCACCTTAAGTGTGCATTCTTTTTGTAATATTTCAACAGTCCATTGACAATTATTCCTTACATATGTGATTTGGGCCTTAAAATGAATAGGAAACCAATTTGTACCCTATTTGTGCAAAGTGCCAGGTAATGATGAAATAGCTGGCAGTTACATACTTTACATAAATTTACATGATTAGTTTCCTTTTATAGCGATTAATTCAGCTAACTAAAATACACTAAAACTAGAGGTCTACTGATGAATGGCTCTCTTTGTAGAAACATCTCACAGCTCATTATATTTTGACCTGGAGCTATAAGGCGCAAGAATGTCAGTTGCTCTCTGCGCAACTGGAACATGCAGTGATTATGTTTGCTTACATGATAACTGAATACTGTTTAATCAACACTAGAACACATTAATTATTCTGAACTAAAGTATATAACAAGCTTAAATGATCTATGTGACACAAATGGTCACTTGAATAAGCTGGTGTGATCATGTGATCTACCTGACCTTCATATCTGTTCAAATGCACACAAAATGGACATGGACTGCAAATGGGCATTTTTAAATACAGCAAGTCCCAGCAGTGATAATCACATGCAAAGAGCATATTCACTTAGTCTATGAATTTAAAAATATAAATACACTTGTATTCAAAGCATCATCTTCCAAATGGACGGTAACTGCGGATGAGTTGCTTAGCAACCTTTGGCCTTGATAAGAGGAAATTGAAGTCACCATAAGCAATCACAGGTAGACTACACATACATTGAGGGAGGCCAGCAAATTCAAAAAGCGGGTGATATTCCTTAGATGAATTAAGAGTTTGTTAACCTTCGTTTTATCAGCAAAAGATTAATGAGGATGGAGGAAGCTTGTGCCGTAGGTAGAGGAAGCTGATAAGAGAGTTTTATGGCAAACACACAGTGCAGAATCAGCGACTTTCATTGTTTTAACCGAGACAGCAAAGGGGAGATGGGCGAACGAGATATATCATACACTGACTGCAGAGATCTTCCCTAGTGTGCAGAAACATAAAGCTGTTTATATACTCACATCATTTCCCTACATTTAGGTAGCTGACAGTATAGAATGACAAGTCAATCACTCTCAAATCTGCTGACCCAGCATCTCATAAATGACATTTTATTAAAAGCACTTAACATCTGTTCACTGGATGATAATATATACACCTGGCTAAGGGTTTTTATGATCAAATGTCAGTCAGTGGTTGAAAGCAATAGAACCAAGAGGATACTGAGAATTGTGTTTCTGAAAGAAATATGAAGTGCCATGTTTGTGTTACGAACTTATGACAACATTAAAACTTAATATTGAAAAGTATAATACTAATTCAAGTCTGTGCTTATAATTGTGCAATTACAAAAAGTAATACCATAAATGTAGTTCAAGCCTGATTATCTGAAATTACCTGAAAATCAGAAAGGTGGATGAGGAGTTATATGCAATAAAATAACTTAAAACAAAAAACTGATATAACGTCATGTTGGTCAAGAGAGAAAACGTCTGCAGACTGGAGTGTGTCTCTCTTTGGGGTTGCTGATGTTGTTCTCATCTCACTGCAGTACTGCCACCTAGAGGTCAACTCTGTATTTTATTGTATTGTAATGCAGTATGATATGTCAGTATGAAAGGATTCACATGTAAGTTTGTGACTTGTTTTTGGCAGATGTGTCAAAAGGGGAGTTCATGCAGAGTTTGGTGTCAAATTGAAGCTTCTGTCGTTTCTGATACCTCACCCTCACCCTGTAGCAAACAATCACAGACCCACAGTCATTTAACATGTGTGACACAACAATACAGTTATTCAAATTAAAACATGCACAATACATAAGAACAATTATGCATTTTATGTATTTTCAATAATCAATTGGTACATTTAAAATGAATAAACATGACCACACTATATCATGCTATTATTATTTAATCTATATTCCAATAATTAGAAAAGGCATATTCACATAATTAGCATAATTATCTAAAACCATAATTAGAATGGAAACTCCACTTTTAAGTTTGACCGTATTTTCGTTTTCGGTAAAAATGCCTTTTGAACGGGAGTGCATGGGGCACTACAATACCTAAGCACCTAATTATGGCCAGAAAGCCTGGTATTTAAATGAACATGCCATAATTCTAATTTTCTGTAACTGCAAACAAAAGTCATAGCATGCCTTATTCTTCTGAAGTTATTAATTATGCTTTAATGTTCATCTACGTGTACAGTACATGAAATGTATAAATATGTAATGATAAAAAGCTACTAACACAACGCAGATAACGTCGCACCAGTAGCAGTTGTTCAGCCGACTCTCTTTCCACATGAGAGCAGAGCGATGCACATGACTGATGGACACACACACACACACACACACACACACACACACACACACACACACACACACACACACACACACACACACACACACACACACACACACACACACACACACACACACACACACACACACACACACACACACACACACAGGAAACACCAGGTTCATACTCAAGACACATCTTCACTTTCAGCATGCTAAATGATTCATCTTTAAAACATGATTCTGCAAGCTTGATGTGCTTAAAGGAACAGTTCCGGTGCAAACGTTCCCTGGTGCTATTTTGCAGTTTGAAAAAACAATTCCGCCACAGACCAGGAAAAACCTAGTCTAAAGACAGTGGCGGGTTATTTCTCCTATTTCTGCTATACGTGTGCTTTGCTTCTCTCATCTAGACAGATGCAGCAGTTCCCATTTTTGCAAACCATACATAATTACAAGGAAAAATATTACCACACGAGGGAAATCATTGTGGTGTCCATGAAGATGTGAAAAAATAGGCATAAATATAACTTACACATTTACCCAAATTATTCAGGCTAATTGTAGTAATGACGGATCAAACCGGTTTGATTAATAGTGGCAAGACACATGTATATAAGGACATCTGACAAAGTGGGTTGTCCATCAAGAATCAGGAAACAAAATTCTAAAGACTGCAAAATCACCTTTACCATCATGTAAGTTGTGAGCGCCTGTCAAATCCGCCATGATAATAGCAATCCGCCATGGAACAAGCGCGCCTGCTCTTAAAGGAAATGTGAGATGACGCTCTGATTGGTTTATTTCACGTTACGCCCAAACCACACCTATGAGTAATGTAGCTACTTCAGACCAACCCATTTTAGATTAGCGTCGGGCGCAAGAGTAATTTATCCCGCCGGTATAATAGCAACAGCGCCCGGGATCCGCCCACAAAGTTACTTGCGTTTTCGCGTTTGATACTTGAGTTTCAGATCGTTTAAATAGGGCCCATAGTGTTTATCATAGATTTATACAGTTTACATAGATGACTCATTAGTGTCTGTTTCTATAGGCTGCTATACGTAAGCTATCCGCCATATTGGAAAGGTCAAATCCAGTCTGGGAACACTCGAGAGCAAGTTAACTGTGCATCTGCAACCTAGTTATTCACATGACATATAAATATCTATATCTGCACTGCAATACAAATCAAGCGTATAGGTCTGGCCAGTCATGTTAGTCAAGCTCGCATCAGCTGACTCTCAGCTGATCCACATCCACCAATAGGAATACGACGTCTATCACTGTATACATATATATAAGCTCCTTCAGGATTATCAACAGCTATCGCGTTCTCAGGAGCAAACTACCCTCCTCCATCCCCAGCTCCACCCCTCGCCCAGTCAGGATTTGGTATTGGTACTAAATTCTCGAATTGTTGTGCATTAAAATATTGACATTAATGATATCTGCAATGCATTTTTGTTGGTTCTGTTCTGTTTACCCTAAGGGGGGTTATGGCTGCTCTCCCTGATATTATCCATGCTAGGCTGCATGGATGCACAGGGAGTTCTTTCCCAGAACAGAACCATACCGCCAATCCAAACTACATGCTAATTGTCAATCCTATTTGACGATAGTGGTCCTGACAGAAATTTGTAGATGATTTTCACAGCATCTATAGTTTATCATTAATGTGATAATTCGCCATATTGATATTGCATATTGAGTTTTACATAAAAACACAAACCAGCACATTCCCATCTCTGAAAGTTTATCCCATTTCATGTGGAATTTTATAGCTCGTTGTCTTAATAGCCCTAGGCTGTATGAAAATTTGATGAAATGTATTGATTTGTTAGTGAAAGTGATGGACAGCGTTATGTCAAAGTGTCTAGAGGGGTTGAATGTGGCATCTACGTGTATACATATCTATGGTGTATACTGCAGAAATACAGTAGAAAGAGTAGTACGGTATGTTAGAACGCTATTACACAGTCTACATGTATCACATATATGAGTACTAGTGCTACTGGGTGACAGTTCTTCATCTTGGTGGTTAATATTAAGGCAGAAGCTGTGCAGCAGGAGACCAAAGCATGTGAGGAAGGAGCAGACAGTGAGACCAAACTTCACCAGGAAACAGCACACACAACCGCAATGTCTGTGGAGAAGTACACAAAACTACTGCACATCACTTTAGCTGATCTTTTATTCAACATAAATAAGTGTATTAAACAATAAGCAGATAATGCTCTTCCAAGCCAATGAACGATGAATTAAAATGTTCAGAAAATGCATGACACCCCTATTTTAAAAGCTCCCCCCCTTTCTTTACCTTTTTTGGTAGGAATCTGAGATTTTTCTTTCGTGAGGGAATGACTCGATGGCTTTCCCAGAATGGACACACCGAGAGAGAAAAATAAGAGTAAATCATAATATAATGATGCCTCTAGCTTATATATGAAACATATGGGACTGTTACAATACATGTTTATATGCAAGAATTTTATCTATCATAGTAACATTCATGATTGAAGCAACTTCAATTTTAGGAATCAAAGATGACCAAGCACTTATCTGAAAGTTTAGGGGCCATCCTATAATTTATTATTGATGTTTTTGGACACTTTTAGTGTGTATCTGAAATTTTGGGTTATTGTTCAGAACATTCGTTCACACTTGAGTTAGGGAAAATAGAAACAGGACAGAAAGAGGACATCACTTGTGCCCAGTGGAGGAGGAAGTTGACACACTCATGCCAGAATCTGTGGAAATAAACAAACACACACAGGCTTACTCAGCTGCGCCTGTCAAACCCTGAGCTTATGATGTGTTACTCATTACTTCTGACAGAAATAGCAAAGTCAAAGAAAAGGAGAGCATGTGGGACAGGGCAAAAGAGTCCGATGTTATGGAGTCCTAGATGTACCTCCTAACATGAGGGAATCTTATGAAATTCATTGCAATATTGCATATTACTGTGTCATATTTGAATTGTCCTAGACTCTGTATCTGATACATTTGTCAGGCATGTGATTTTTGGCAGAAGGATGTGTCTTTATTTATTTATTTTCACATTTTTATTTTGTGTCACTTTTTAAAATTAAATTAAATTCATATGTTTTATGTGGCCCTCCTAGTCCTCTCTTATACCTGAAAGAGGACAGGGGACAGCTGACACTGGAGCAAGAACAGAAAGCACTTTCTGATGCCTGCCAAGGAAAACAACATTATAAAGTGCATTCACCACACTGATATATAAAAATTCATAATATATGATACATTCATCCATGTATACGTGTATGTGCATCCTCATTTACCTGTTTGATGATGAGCCTGATGACTGTGTCGTTGTCTTGTTGGTTAAACTGTACGGTGCAGGCCAGCCCACAGATGGCGCTAGAGAGCTGAATTACGCTCAAAGAGTCTGATGTGTTCAGTTCCATCCAGCATCAGAAGTGGACCAACCACATGCGGGCCGGGAACCAGAGGATATAAAGCAATGCTGTCGATTAATAGATCAGAAACAATGGATAATGTACAGCTGATTAATATAATATAATATAATATAATATAATACAACTATTTTGTAAATACATACATATAATAAATAAAAATGCATATAATACAATAATGCAGATAAAACGGCAAGTGATTCTACTTACAAAGACCTGACTTTATTAGTGAAACCAGGATTTGTGCCATTGTGACAACTATGTCCCATATAGTACAACAACAAGGCCTGCTAATAGATCACAAAAGGTCAACATGTTTAAAGCGGTTATGACAAGAGAATTAAAATTAGGCAAGATTTTAAGGTATGTCTTGTCTCCACAGATTAGGGGATTATGGTGTTCAAATATGAAAATGAGTAATGTCATATCATGAGCTAATCCATTCTTGGCAGGTCGTTGAGATGAAGGGAATGAGCGGAGGTGAGCTGTAGAATAGAGGGATCAGGTGATCTATCACTTTATAGGAAGATTTCATTGTTGTTGATGTTTTAACTGCTCCCGAGGCAGCACACGACCTCTCCATACTCCTGCATGATACACACCATCTCACATTCAGCTACACACGCACAAATAAACACAAGCACAGTTTATAATGGTTGCTTTGTTGATGCTGATATAAATAATTCTGAGCAGGATTGCCAGATCTCACTAGAAAAACAAGCAATCAGCTCTGATAAAACAAGCTTAAAACAAGCAACTGCAGCTTATTGCTCTTCCTCTGGGAGGTGTTTATCAAGGATTACTTCATTTCATTTATCTGATAAAGAGATATTTTACGCATTGCATATTTTATTTATATATTTATATACAAAATAATGTAAACTGGCACTAAATGTGTCAAATGTGACCAACAACACATGGGAAATGGATCGATTAATAGGAAGTATATATATATATATAATATATACCGGTATATATATATATATTATATATAATATATATATATATATTAGTGCTGTCAACATTAATGTATGCAATTAATTTTCATTAAAAATAAATACAAATAAATAAATAACGGATTGTTGTGTGTGTGTGTGTGTGTGTGTGTGTCTCACTCTGGGAAGTGCAGTCTGTAAATAAAGGCACCAGCAATGGAACATTATCAATGTTCTCCAGATGGCCTCACATTCTCTATTCCTTTTGGAAGTTTGGCCTGGAAAAACAAGAATCAGGTTATCTCTATTTATGTCAAAGTGTGTGTGTGTGTGTGTGTGCGTACAGCTTGTCTATCAGTTTGGAATCCTACCTTTTGGTCCCAACAAAGAACACAGCTTCTTAGAAGGTCTACATCATTCCTTTGTAGATATCTGAAGTGTAAACAATGTAAATGAGTGGCACCCTGTTGAAGTCCTCGATAAGACATGCTCCGTGGCTCTTGACTCTGTCCTCTCTCTGACACTGTCTCTTAGCAGAATTTCCTCCTCTGAAATCAATGAAGAGTAAAATTCAACAATTGGTCATAGACTGGCCAGCATGTGTCTGTCTCTCACCGTCCTCTGTCTCTGTCTCTGGCACGTTATCTGGGTCGAGAGGGAAGCTCTCTGATTGGACGGAGATGTGACAGTTCCATCCTGTCTCCAGTCCCATTTTCTCAGCAAACACCTACTCATGGAGTGATTCAAAATGTAAATAACATGAATAACATTTGTACAGTCAATCATCTGACATAGCTTGAATAATGAAAGTGTTAAACAGCAGCTGAGGAGTACGCGACATCATTTAGGACATGTTCCTGGATCAACATCCTTTGAAGCAGAGGAAAAACATTCCTATCCAACAATCATAACCTGAAGTCAACAAAGACCCCATTTACTTTTTATAATCATTTTTATAAACATTATAAAGTGCATGTTTTGTCAGTGTACAACTGCAGATAATTCCAAAGATAATGAATTTCTAAATATATATATATATATATATATACACACATTCATTTGAACTTTCTATTCATCAAAGAATCGTGAAAAAAATTTTTATCACGATTTTTAAAATAATATTAAGCAGCATAACCATTTTCAACAATAATAATAAAAATAAATGTTACTTGAGCATCAAATCAGCATATTAGAATGATTTCTGAAGGATCATGTGACACTGAAGATTTGCTATCACAGGAATACATTACATTTTAAAATATATTAGCATAGAAAACAGTTATTTTAAATTGTAATAATATTTCAGAATATTACTGTTACTGTTTATGATCCAATAAACACAGCCTCGGTGAGCATAAGAGATTCTTATGACACAATCTTACTGACCCCAAACGTTTAAATTGTAGTGTATACTAAATGTATTTACATTTATATTTAAATGTATTAAATTTCATACAACTATAGAAACTTTCCTCTAATGCCTCTAAAATGACTCCCCTTTTTCATCTGATCTGTTCAGGCTATTGGTTAACATTAAGCAGGGGGACGAAATGCCTCAGGCTATTACTATTGTGTGTAGGAGTGTTTGTGTCTGCTGACCTTACTTCGAACTTCCTCTTTAACGGAAAAATAGACTAAACGAATGCAAGCACTGTCCAGCCCTGAAATAAGTCTAACCACACCAGGACGAGCTTGATACTGTGATGACACCAGACCAGACCAAGTAAGATCTGCTCCCTGAGGGGGGTGATATAGATGACACACACACACACACACACACACACACACACACACACACACACACACACACACACACACACACACACACACACACACACACACACACACACACACACACACACACACACACACACACACACACACACACACTATAAAAAAGAATCCACAATTTAACAAAGCCCTTACAATAAAATAATATTATATAAAATTTAACTTAGTGATTGCTATCAGGATGTGAAGAGACTTTCAACCAGCATAACAAAAAAAAAATCTGGAACAAATTGCCTACCGTGCCTTTAAGCCAACAGTAGATACTCTAGGGTGTGCCAGCAGTAAATGTACTAGAGTTGGGGTACTTGGACTCCCAATTGTGAATGAACTCAGACTCACAGCAGGTCACTGCATTGCATCTAGTGCTCTAACACTCACACATACTGAGTTCACAGCATGAATCTACAGTAGATGGAAGACCTGTCAGAGTCGGTGAGGTGTTGAATATCCTCACCATGCCAGAATTCAGTGCATGAACCCACAATTACATCAGCTGAGCCATATGAGAACAATTGAAGATCTCCTTAGGACAAAAACAACATTGTTCTCAGTGTAATTTATAAAATACACAGTTTGTGATATTATGAAACTGTTAATCTCAAGCAAATTTACTTCAATTCAGTTCAATTCACATTTATTTGTATTGCGCTTTTCACAATACACTTCTTTTCAAAGCAGCTTTACAGAAAACGCATGTTTCTACATTACAATTTAGAGTAATTTGTTATCAGAGGTGACTGTGTCCAAGTAATCTCCATATTTCAGAAATGTACAGTTCAATAAAATACAAATCATGCACTTAGCTAACATCATGTAATCGTTTTAGGCAGAAACAATGAGCTCATTAAAGCAATTATTACAAGAGCCTTAAAGCTATGTTTGGAATAAATGGTAAATGGACTGCAACTGCATTTATATAGCGCTTTAACAGACCCATGACCACCAAAGTGCTTTACAAATTGCCTCACATTCACCCATTCATACACCGACGGCGGTGTCAGCCATGCAGCTCGTCGGGAGCAGCTGGGGTTAGGTGTCTTGCTCATGGACACCTCGACACTTGGTGGAACCGGGGACAGAACGACCAACCTTCTGGTTTGTAGACAACCTACATGAACCACTGAGACACTGCCGAATAACGATACTACTCATTTTAGAGGCATTAGAGGACATTAAAATGTCCCATAATGCAAAGTACTCAGCTTTACACTGTGAAGTGTGAAGAATGAACTGAAAGTAATAACAGATGCAATTTTTAACATCTGCTTCTTGGTTATTTGATCTGTTAAGATGCTTGTTTAACACAAAATCAGATTAAATATGCAAAAATAACCCTTTTTATTTCCTATACAATACATAAAGGATGTTATTGTTGAGTAAAACTAAAACTATTAAAAATCGCTTTCATTAATGGAAATAAAGTTCTAATAAAATAAAAATAAAACACCTAAATGACCATTTAAAAAAATATTTTAAGTTGAAGTACTGAAATTACTAAAAACTGTAATACAATGAAATTAAAGCTAAATAAAAATAAAAACTAATAAAAAAATGACAAAAGCACAACAAAATTATGAAAACTAAAGCGCAAACCCTCTTTTGGCGTTAAAAAATAGTGTCAGGATTGACTAAAGACACAGTGAAAAATTAGCGCTGGAAAGGCATGGGCAGGGTTATTTTTGCGGCTGACCTTATTACTTATGCATTTGCAGGAGTTTCCCTTTCAGAAGCAAATTTTATGGGAGGAGAGAGAAAAAAAAACTAAAACAACACTCTCCAACATATAGTATCAGTGCATTCAACATATAGTATCAGTGCATTTTCATGTGTCTTGTATCACTCATGGTCTCTTTTCTTTAGCATAATAATGATTTATGAATTTATGAGAAACAATTAAAATAAATACAATTTTTTTTATAAATATTGAATGGCCTTTTATTTATTTGGTAAGCAGACATGCAAAGAGTGGGATAATGTATAATCTACAAATTCCCCTTCCTTACATAATGCATTTTTTCACATACTATTTCTGTATACAGTGCACATTATGCAGTAGGCATAAACATAGTAACTGCTTACTATTGGCGGTGCATGTTGTAGTGTCACAGGTCACGCGCGTCCAAGGATGTTCATGCATGTAAACATGTGCGTATGTTCACCGGTTTGTGAGATGTGAGAAAGGAAGCCGTCTCATTGACACAGAGGGTGGAGCTGTAATCCCCGGGTGTCCAGGGCAGGAGATGGAGGGCAGAGTGTAGGCTGCCGCACTCGTTCTCCGTTCCAAAAGATCATTTGCGGAGGTGGAGAAGCCTGTAGATATGAACGCATGCACTGTTAGGAATACAATTGCAGTTTTTCTGGAAATTTGTTTGATGGAATTTGAAAAAAATGAAAGATTTCAGGATACAAGACACTGATGAATCAGTAACCGTAATATTACGATATTTTTAGAATAACCGTACAATACTAAATAAACACCATGGTTAATACTAAACTACCATGGCATTACCATGTGAAATCACCACAATATACCATGGTATTGAAATTAATTATTTAGAAAACCGTTCAAAAGCTTAGGGTCGGAATAATGTTTTTAATGTTTTTGTAATAAGGCTCAACAAGGCTGTATTTATTTGATTTGAAAAATACAGTTAAACAGTAATATTGTGAAATGTTATTACAATATAAAATAACAATTTTAATATATTTTAAAATGTAATGTATTCCTGCGATGCAAAGCTGAATTTCCAGCATCATTACTTCAGTCTTCAGTGTCACATGATCCTGATTTGCTAAGAAACATTTCTTACTGTCAATGTTGTGCTGCGTAATATTTTTGTGAACCATGATAAAAAAAACTGAATTCTTTGAAGCATAGAGCTCAAAAGAACAGCATTTATTTCAAATAAAAATATTTTGTAACATTATAAATGTCTTCACTGTCTACCTCTGAAATGTTGTTGCTACTTTTAATTTCTCACTGTTGTGAATCTACATGACAAAAATTTTATCTGTTTCAATGGAGCATTAGAAAACACAATTTCTCTCATCTGGCTTTACCCAGAATCCTTGTTAGATGGCAGAGGCCCCAGGGTGGGCGGACTGGACAAGGGGGTCGCGTGCACACCAGCGCAGCATGGGTCAGGTGGTCAGAGAGGTGTAACATGCGGGTGGCAACTCCAGTGTCGCAGAGGACTAATTGCACAGCCAATCCCAGAGGCCGAAGTGAGGGGGCATGGAGTTTCCAGCACGTGTCATCAAACTGCACCCATGTGTCATCACTCTGAGCCTGACTCACTGACAAACTCAACATCTCTAGACTGCAGAGTGAACAAATCTGGAGGATAAAGACAACAGATGAGACCTAGTGAGTCACAAGTGCAGACTCATTTTGATCCTTTCTTCAAGCCAACCTCATCCATATCTTTTTCTTTCTTTGCCTCTTCTTGCTTCAGTCTGTCTGTCTCTTGTGACGAGGTGGACTTGCTAAAGAACAGAATCTTTTCAGGGTTTGGATTGGGCCATGAGAGAATGTCCTGCTTATCAGCACAACAGGACCTGCAATACACACATACAATCACATGCTCAATTTGTGAGGACATAAAAATTAAGATAACTGTAAGTGCTACTCCTAAACCCAAATACTACATGTACAATAAAGTACAACATAATATACTATGGTATTCTTTAATGTACTCTACAAATATCATATAAATAAAGAATGTATGGTATTACGGCCAATACTGCAAAACCAATACGTTTTTTTCTGTAATATTTCCAAGATGCTGATGAATTCAATATTTTTTTGTAATGATTGTGTAATTAAAAATTAAACACTAAAAATTAACATCAATAGTTTTAAATGCTAAAAGTGAATTATATTATAATATATGAAAAATAGGTTATCATTTTAAAATTCGCTTAGTGCTTACCGGTACATATAATTTAATTACACCAAAGATAATCTAAATGTTCAAATATTGGAAATAAGCATGCGCACCAATAACGTCCAATATGATTAATTAAAAATGCTATTATATTGGCCAATAACCACTATGATCCCGATATATTGTGCAACCCTACACTCTAGGAAAAGTCCTAATGTAAAAAATAGGGCCTAATGTACTCCATTAATATGATGGAATGTTCCATTGTGTTGTGTTTTAGGGTCAAAGGAAATGTCAGTAATCTAAATGGATAAAGTGCCATTAATTACCAGTTCCTTTTCCAGTTTTCTATGGATTTTTTATATATAATAATACATATTAATTTAAGACATTATTAGATCCATTTATAAACCATTTCTGGACCATCAAAAACCACCAAGGACGTTGTTGTAATATTTATAAGTACATTTAAGTATAGAGTACACTAAGATCACATGGGATTTGTTCACAGATATCCCTGCATGCTGATACTGTGACCAAGTGCATTCTGGTACACACTCAAAGCTCTCATTTCAGTATTGCATTACTTTGAGAGAGATAGAATAGCATTCAATGCCCCAACGTCACCTTACGTGAGAGATGTTATCATTGTAGTGCAGAAACTCTAGGCAATATACACAGCCCCCAAAAGTGTTTTGACATTCATTAACTTAAAAATATATGAATACCATTGCATATTAGATTTTTTTTTTCAACATCAAAACAAGTGGCATTTACGGTATTTCAAAGACAAAACGTCATTAGTTTTCAGGTGCCACTTGATTATTGAATGCAATGACATGCATACATTTTTAAGGATGTCTGTATGTCCTAATTCTGACATGCAAGTCTTTTTTGCTTGGTTGCACTTACAGTTCCAGATCCCAGACTGTGCAGCAAACTAGCGGAGTGGCAGTGTCGATGTTTGACCCACAGAACACTGAGGAACATTTCTTGAGGGTCAACGTCCACATTTCCTATTCAATGAAATGGAAAAAACAGTTTCACATTCCAAATTATTACCAACAATATATTCATTCACATGGCTACAGTTGTGAGCAATAAAAATACAGCCAGCTATTGTGTGGTTTCCTCTTTATTGAACATACCCACCAGTCCGCTGGCCGTGAGCCCATCTGTAAATGAACACGGGCCTCTCTGTACATGCACACCAGAACCCAAAGCAGGGGGTAAAACACCATTCACCTGCAACACAACATTTGATGTATTCGCAAGAGATGCGTTTTTATTTTATGGTCAATATTTTAAAGAAACACTATGCAACTTTTCTTGTTTAAAATGAACAAAATGTAAATAATGAATCAATACTTCAACAGTTCTTCTTCCAAAATGTGTTATCTTACACTGATTCACTATGGTAAGCCTGTTAAAATTGTTTATATTTTAGACCTGACGGCATGGGTTTCGTGGGAAATTGTGTACATACTGTACGTCACTCGCCAGTGCGTGTCTCGTCATATCCGTAAATAGAGAAAAAAGTTGCTCTGGCTACTTTGACGCATGTACTGTATGGTGTGGTAATGATAGGTTAGTTGTCACAACGAGCGAGAAAGGTTGACATGGAGAACACTACATCTCAAACCTGGAGAGGAGAGTGCTGGCAAAAAGAGAACGTGACAGAGCTCGTAATAAAACAAGAATTAACATTGGCTTGGTTTTGCGGAGATGGGAGAACTGAGGGATCTGAATTATTGTAAAAGTGACGCAAAGATGGTGTTTTATTACTGAACAGGTGAGTAAGGTATTTAATTGAACAGATAAATTGCCATATGTCACTCTCTAACAGAGTTCATTGTAAAGCATTATCTATTGTGAAGGGTCAATGAATTTATTTTCAAGGAATAACCTTGTCTATTAATGGGCAAAGCTACAGTAACGTCTTCAGCTAGTCCGCTTGAGACCATTTCCATCTAAACTGGTTATATCTCTTAAGCCTAAAATGTGAGAGCAGAAGGATAATCTTTATTTTTTTATTATTATAAAAAATATTATTTTTGCAAAATGCATGCAGTTTTGTTTTTTCACTGCTTAAGTGTCAAAAGTTACATAGTGTACCTTTAAATATAAAACATTGTGCATGTTTTGCTCTACTACATCACATGTTCTCACAAAATATGATGAGCATTTTGTAACAAAACACTCCTTATGGTTGATTTGGACTATAATATTTCAGACATTACAAGTATTTGCATTTTGTGTGTTTCAGAGTATGTTAGTGTATAGATGTGTGTATGCTTGTTTTTGGATATCCTTTTTTGGATATCCGTTTTTTTGGATATACAGCTGCAGGAGTGTGACAGGCCATGGTCCCACACCAGGAACGCCAAACAAAAGCCAGGAAGAGCACCTGGAAAATAAAGGTCAGATAGATGTTACAACCAATCCTGGAAAAGGGACATTTTTCCATTTCATAAACAGTTCATACAGTTCAACACTAACAAAATAAACACCAAAAGGGCAAGTAGCTTGAAAATTAACAAATACTAATTAGAAAAAACATATACTTTAAAAGTAATGCTAGTTACTTCTTATAAAAATACATCTGTCAAATGAATAACATAAAAAATATAAAAAAATGAGTCTCACCAGGACAAAAGGTGCTGAGCCTCTCTCTAGTAAACATTGTACAGTGAAACGTTCATTATCCAGAACTGACACAGGTCTTTGATGTGAGAGCTCCAAACAAACCCTACATAAAAAGATCCATAGGCCTACAAAAGTGATGCTGTGCTCTGGGCTCTTTCCCATAAATCCTGCTCCGGTGAACATCCTGGGGCTGTAGTTTAGGAGTTCAAGTGTATTGGATATGCTTTGCCATTGTCAATGATCATTTCTGTCATGTTGTTACAAGCTGATCCAGTGATGGTGCTCTAATAGTGGAATATCATATTGAATACAGTCCTTAAGCTCTTAAGTCCTCCACTAGGATCTGTGTTTTGTGTCTGGCACAGATGAGCTAACATTAAAAGACTCTTATTCAAAAGAGAGTACTAGAACACCACTGGGACACAATAGTGCTTGCTATCTGAAACCCTTTGTTTTTTACTTCTATAAATATGTTGATGTGTCAATAAAATATAACTGAGGACTACATTAACTCTCCTGAGCTATGAAAAAGCAATAACATTTTCCTCTGGGAAGCACTTGTTTTCTGAAGTATTAGATTTGTTCACTTTTTATTTTATTTTATCATTGAGCAAATAAATGTGAATTAATAAAAGAAGGACTATTTAAAAATGAAAACAAACTTACTGAACCACTTCAGCTGCTGGAGTCTTCATTACTGTGGTTGGAGCAAACAATGTGGACGGGGCCTTCCACTATCCAATGGGGATGGAGGAGAGGAGAGGTGACTAAACACATCACTGCAGGATAAGACAACATGATCCTCTTCCATTCCTCATAGACCAACCAGAGAAAAGAAAATAGTTTCATGACAGAGTCAGAGCTCTCATTTTATGCTCTTGTGCAAAAACAAATATTTTAGTTCCAATCAGTAATGGAAAAGAATGGAATCCATCTGTTGAAAACAGCATACAAATATGCAAGGTGCTGCCTTGGGCACATTGGAAACAAACTGTATTTACATAGCCTTATTTATTCATTATAATGCTTCACACAAAAAATAACACACTGCTCTTTTACATAAAGCATATGTCAAGTTCCCTAAATACTGGTCTGTTTGTCACACAAAACTATTTTTTGCTTCAGAGAACTAAGAATATTTTGCATGAGTCATATGGACTATTTTTATGCTGCTTTTTTGTCCTTTTTGCAGCCTCTGGTCACTGTATGTTTTTGTATGGGAAAGAGCATTGTGAATATATACTTTAAAATCTCTCCTTTTTGTGTTCTACAGAAGAAAATACAATCATACGTCTTTTCACTTTTAGGTGAACTATTTCTTTTGAGTGTGACATGTATGCTCTCTAACCTGAATTCCTCTTAGTTCAGTTGGTGGTTCACTGCCAGGGCGTAGAGAGATAATGTCACCCTGCTCCACCAGCAGACTGACAGGTAGATTGGCAAGTTTCCCATCACGTCCACTACCGACACCACAGGGGAGGGTTGGGTGAACGAGTCCTCTGTGCCTCTTAGCCAAGCAGAGGAAGGATGTTCAAAGAACTCTGGATGCATCCAAAGAGTTTAAAGTGACCATGAAAACAAAATTGACAATTCTTTTTTCATGGAATATTGCAGTGTTTATTATAAATGATTAATCTGTGTATGACTTTTTAAAATAATTCATGTAGCCTACCCTTGTAATCTTTAATCAAAATAACTTCCCCTCCATCTTCCGGCGACATCTCTTATCTGATGACATGTTTACTGGCACGAGAGCGGGACAACCTGTCACTCACATGACATCACAGCAATAGTAAACCACAACCATCCAATCAGTTACTGATGGACAAAATCCCAACCTACATTTTTTCTTGTTTGAGAAGACAGATATATGTCACATTAGGGAAAAATAGAGTAGCCTTACAACTTCTGTTTCATGCTGACTTTATTTTTCTTTGCAAGGTATTAAAACAATGTAGCTAGCTTAAGCTACAAAAATAGCCATAAACTAAAATATAAAGAACTCTTAAAGTTAGCTAATTGCATTACCAGCTCACAAAACTAACTTTTTTATTTATTTATAAATGTAAATCATTAAAAATAATCAGCTGTAATTTGACCTAATATGTGTTAAAATATTTCCAAAATAAATAAAACAGAAAAAACTAACGTTAGCCTACACGAGATAGGCTGCTATGTGTTTAGGTCTGCTGATAACCTATAGTATAGGCTACAATGCAATTTGTAAAGTAAAGACAGCCTACTTACACCTCGGTTTTGCCATGGTAGCCTACATGACCAAAAAAAAAAGAGAAGAAGAACAGAACAGAAATGGCGCGGTAGAAGAAAATAATTTTGTTAGGAAAATGTTGTGCATGTGGCTGAATTCGTTCTTGGTCGGTAAATATCCAATTTATTAAGCGCGTTTCTTGTTCTCTCTGTCTCGGAGCTCTCTTTCTCTCGATGATAAAAATACTATAATACTAATGAACAAACAGCTCCAAACGACCGTGTTCGGCGTGAAGCGGCGCTACGCGGAACGATCAATGAGTGACCGCAGAAGTAACGTAACCGCGAGAACGGCAAGTTGGCCTACCATCGTTGCTCTGATTCTAATTAACAGCCGACAGAAAATACCACCAATATGATGGCTGAAATATTGTCACGGACGAAGTAACACTGTAAAACTTATTTAAAAATTAGATGCTAACTATTTAGCAATTATATCACTAAACGATCTGCTATTTTCAGCACTGCTTGACACGACACTGATAGATAGCAGGACACTACACACGCTCTCACGCCACACACTATATTTCCTCACGCAGAGAAAAATCGCTAAGCAAAGAGGACACCGACAGACAAGACAGAGCAGGTTACTTTTGATAAAACAAATGATCAGCTCTCAGATTCTGTCCATTTTATTACGAAATTCTTTAAAATAATACCGTTTTGGCGCTTATAAACGTGACGTGATAGATCGCTGTAGCGCCTCAGTTCATGGCACGTGAACCGATCATGTTTTACTCTTCTTTACTACAAGTAAATAACCCGGAATGAACAATAGGTAGGCTATGTTGAAAGATATCGTACAACTTACCGAAATGTATATGCCTCGGATCAATCAGTGTTTTTCAACCACGATAAGAGGTCAATAAAACAGCTGGAGAACAATGTCACATAAAATGTTACACTGTATAGGCTTGATCAGGGAGTGTTCCTCTTACTTTCCTGCAGCAGAGCTTCCAATAGTACCATGCTCTAACACGCATTTAATTTCCAATGTCTTTTTAATGTCAATTATCTTAGACTAGACTTAATGGCGAGACTAGAATGGCAAGCAAATGGACTGGCTTAGTGCCCTGCTTCTTTTTTTTTGCAGTTTGGAACAAACATGAGGGTGAGTAAATGACATGATGTAAAAAAAAACAAAAAAAAAAACATCACATAACTATGACCAAGTAGCAAGTTCACCATTAAAGCCCACAGTATAGCCTGCCTATTTCAGTTTTTATGCATACACTTAATCACCAGAGAGGTATGCAGCCCGATATAAGTCTCCCAAACTATGAAAGAGCAACCCCTGGGCAATAAAATGTTCTCCTGGCAAGAAACGTAGATGAACATGCCTCGACTATACACTCTTTGTAATGTGTCAAACTAGAACTGGAGAGTATATTCAAATGAATGACGTAATCAGGATGCGTGCTCAATAGGGTACATGCGAATAACCCTGTAAAGTGTTCACTCTGCGGGGCATCTCCTCTCTCTCTTCAGCCACTGGAAGACGGTCATGGCAACCAGCCCAGCCAGAAGGAGAAGCAACACTGTGTCAAAGCTGTGCTGTCACTATGACAACCATACAACAAGATAACTTGTGTAACATTGCAGACTATATGCAAATGAAAGATGAATCAGTGTTTAAGATGCAAAGTATTTTTTGGCTGAAACAGTGGTTTTGTATTTTCCGAATGTGTATTTGGCACACACCAACCTTTAAGTGGAAACAAATAAATAAATCCACTTAGTTAATATTAGGTAGAGGTGTTAGTTAGGCCAGCAGGGGGCGCTCACCCTGTGGTCTGTGTGGGTCCTAATGCCCCAGTGTAGTGACGGGGACACTATACTGCCAAAAGAGCGCCGTCCTTCGGATGAGACGTTAAACCGAGGTCCTGACTCTCTGTGGTCATTAAAAATCCCAGGATGTCCTTCAAAAAAGAGTAGGGGTGTAACCCCGGCATCCTGGCCAAATTTGCCCCTTGGCCTCTGTCTTTCATGGCCTCCTAATCATCCCCATACACTGATTGGCTTCATCACTGTCTCCTCTCCACCAGTAAGCTGGTGTGTGGTGGGCGTTCTGGCGCAATATGGCTGCCGTCGCATCATCCAAGTGGATGCTGCACATTGGTGGTGGTTGAGGAGATTCCCCCCTTCTATGTAAAGCGCTTTGAGGTCTCAGATAAAGCGCTATATAAATGTAACGAATTATATTAATATATGCATTTATGTAAATGTCTTACCTGTTTGGTTCAATTACATGACTTGTGATTAGACTTGTTGCACACAGGGCTGGACAGTAAAACCCCTGACCAGTGAAGACTGGACCAACGTACTGACTGAGTGATGAAGAAAACACCTGAACAACATAATAACAAAAGGTAACCTTCTAACAAAAGACCACCTCTGATGGTCTCAGGTTGTAAAAGCTCTTTGGGAATCTTTAATTTTAGCCCCCTTGCCTTCCATTGGCCATCTGCATCTCTGTGTTGTTGCAGAGGACAGCTGAGGATGAAGCTGAGATAGAGCTTCCTCCGAGGACAAGCCGGGTTGTCTCTAATAAGAGAGATATATTACAGAAACTGATTTGCATGCAAATCGTCTCCAGTGAGCTGAAATACATCAAGCATCAGTGAGTACACAATCTTTGAGATATGATCGTTTGAATGGGTTTCTTGTCAGTATGACCCTTGAATCAATAATAACGTTTATTCAAATTCTTTCAAGAGGTCAAATGCAATCTCTAAATTCTAAATGATTTAATGTAAAGGTAAAAATTGTGAACTTTAAATATTCCAATAAACCGATTTATACAGTGCCACAGTAAATTAAAATATATTTGAATATAGTTTAATTTGCATATGAGTTTGCAGTCTGAAATGAATGTAATGAGAATGTACTGTGAGAGGATTCTTTCAAAAAGGCTCCTGATTATGTTACCGGATTTAATCAGTCTGAAAAATTGAATCATATTATGAATGGCAAGCTATAGTTACTTTCAGCGATGTCCATCTCAAAACAATGCAAGGTTCATGAAATATAATGGTTGTTTGTATGAATGACCTAAAAAATTTATATCTGAATTAACTATGCGTTTAAATTGAGTATATGTGCTAAAAATGCCTTCATTATGCAATATAATTCTGTCTAAGACATGAAATTGGGCGAGATGTGTGGGAAAGAGGTTTAACTTATAAAATTTGAACTGAAACTAAAAAGAGAACTAAACTAAATGCCATCTGACTGTCATCTGTCAGATATAGAGAACTGAAATCATCTCCATGCAAACAATTAAATATTCAGTGCAGTCTCATGTGTAAGCTATTCAGTTCTGAAACGCTCTCTTTAAAATGAATGAATCAAGCTGCACCAAGTCAAGAGGCAGAGATATTATGTGACCATGTGCGTTTATTAAATGTCGTGTCATCTGAATCAGAGCGGACGTGACCAACATGCACAACAATCGAACACATGCACAGCTGCAGCAAGTGCTCTTAATAAGGGCCGTGTTTTTAGTTTCACACACACGGCCATAGGATAAAAAACATGTGCCCAACAAGATTTATGATTAAATATACTTCATAAATTGTTATGCTAAATACTCTTTGTAGACTATTTTAGTAACACAAATGGAAGTATGTGGAAATTATGTAATTGTAAGTAAGTAATTGTATAGTAAAATTCCATCAAATTGAATTGAATAATCTTAAGATATTAACATATAATAAAATATTATTATTTTAAATGAGTAAAACAATAGACTCTAGAGTTTAATAAAACATTTTGTATAAATCTTCATGGAAAGAGGGAACATTTAGTTCATGTGATTCGTATTCATAAATTTAAAGTCCAAGTGAACTGGAAGTTGCAACCGACTTTTCTTCAGTGTTGTGACGTATTTCCTAGTAAAACGGATTATTGAATAGAGGGCGGGTTTTACTACTGTGCACCTCCTGTCCATCCCTTACTCATAGAAAACTGACAGTCGGAGAGGAGTGGTTAAGGATATTCAACCCATGCCGTCAAACTGACATCATCAGAGAAGGAACGCCATTCCAGAGCGGAAGCAAATGTTCAGATTTTGCTTAAAGATTACCATGACAAGCAAATTATTTCTGTGTATTAACTAGTAATGTGACTAGTAATGTGCGCTAACAAAGTAAATAGGGTAAATTTCGTTTTCATGACGACTTTAAACATAGCACGTTACTAGCATGGTTTAACATGTTTTGCGTGTCTTGACACATTGCTAGTATGAATTAACATGTTGCTGACAAGTTTTAGCATGTTGCTAACATTATTTATCATACTGTTAGAACTAGCATGTTGCTAACACGTTTTAGCACATTGCTTGAATGATTTAGCATGCTGCCAGCATGTTTTGCATTGCTTACATGCATTAGCATGTTGCAAGTATGTTTTAACATGTTGTTAGCATGAATTAGCATGTTGCTGGCATGTTTTAGCATGTCCTATTTGCTAGGCTTGCTAGATACTTGGTGGATGTGAAGCTACTCTATTGGAGTATAAACATTTTGATCCCCTCAATGAAATTCAATGGGATTTTTCATAGTTTTGATAGCCTAAGCCCAATCAGTTAGAAAAGATATAGCAACCCGGGTCAGAACAGTCTGAAGGTCTGACCTGAGTTTAAAGCTATAGGAGGAGATACTGACTAAATTTATTCTCAGAAGAAGAAAGGAAGAAGATGGTGATAAGCCTAAATAGGATTTCAGTATTGCCAAGCCAACATAAGAACATATATACATTCACTCAAGTGTGTCTTAATTTGTTACTATACATTTTTTGTAGTGCATTATATTTCCTTATATCTCGGCCATTTGAAAAATTGAATCAAAAGCATGTAATGTTCTGATCTGGTCACTGCTTTTCTGCTCTCTTTAATTTTCTCTTTTTTCTTTTCTCTCACTCGCTTTCTCTCTCTCTCTCTCTCCTTCCCCCTCCGCTGCACAGCTGTACTGGCAGACACACATATTCTCTCCGTTTCTCTATCAACATAGTGCTTCCTCAGTTTTTCACTCAATGTTTTTGTCGCTCCAGTTTTTCTGCGCTGAAGGCTGTACTTATCGTCCTTCTACAGATTATTCTTCTCATTCACCCTCTCCATTCTACATCTCCATACTCCATCCTTTTTAATAATTTTTTTCATCTTTTTCCATTTGTGCTCATCCTTTCCCATCCTTTTTTTCCTCTTCCCTCTTTCTTGTCTTCATCCTGGTCTCATCTCCACTTCACTGCCTGTTATTTTCTCTTCTGTTCTTTCTTCAATGGAGGCTGAGGCTCTTTACAGTTTCAGAGCGAGTGAATGTGATGAACTCAGTTTCCAGAAGGGTGACATCCTGAAGGTGAGTCTGAGTGTATATGTGTGCGTGTGTGTGCATGCAATAGTTCACTGTGAACACTATATGATACTACAAGGATTATAGTCCGCATGCTGATCCTTTGCAGAAAAGACTTGATCAGTGTGTGCATCAGTGTTGCAGATTGAATATCTGAATGAATAGTGGTGGTTTATGTAGCTGGGCAGATTGTGGGAGGGTACAGTGCAAGATAATTCTTTCCCCCGGGTTCACAGGCAAGGCTTAAGTCTAGTCTCAGACTAAAATGCATATTTGAGCTGTTTTAACTGAACAACTTGCACTGGCATTGTTTTGTCTCAAGATACACACCAGTCTTTTTTTATTTTCTAAGGCATGTTAATAAAAGCTATACTTAAATGTCCTATTTGAACTAAGGCCTAATCCTGGCTTAATCTAAGCCCTGTCTGTGAAACCAGGTAGACAAACATGGTCTACTTTATAATTAGAAATCTATTAGGGAAAATTGTAAATATTTCTCAGGGTAGACTGTATGTTAACTAGTCAGTAAAATACTACACCAGACCAGCCAGTCATTTGTTTATGCGTTATTTGAACTTAAGCGGAAAATGGGTCATTTGCATTATTTTTTTTATTACCGAATTTGTATCTGGGGCTGTTACATAGTTACATGATACTTGAAAAGTCGTTTCAACTTCCACTAAGCAAATAGTTGTTCTCTAGTCTAACCTAAGCTGATAATGGACATCTGAACATTGAACTTATGCATATTTTAGGTTACAAACATGGACGACGATCCAAACTGGTACACAGCTGAGCTGTTGGGTAGGCGGGGCTATGTACCGAAGAACTATATCAATGTAAGACCTCACACGTAAGTATCACGTGACCAAAGTCGATCTAACTTAGCATGTGACTTTATCTGTGAATGACAAAGTTCATCAAGATGTTTTGGGGAAACCTTTGCAGTCATCTTTTGTTCTGTTCTTGTAACTCATAATTAATATAAATAAAGGATGTAGTTATAGTCTTGTTCAGTTTAATTAATTAAAATGAGCTAAAGTAACACGATTTGTCACAACTTAATTCAATCCACCTAATAGGCCTATTTTTAAAACTGAAGTTTACTTAATCCGCATGAGTCATTTTTGGTGACATAATTAGAAACTGGACTGTGGATCCGTAGTTCCCAGCATGCTTTGCAATGGACTGCACTAGGAGAGTAAATCTATGGGAAAAAGTGATATTTTATGTGTTATTCAGTAAAGGGAAAACCATGTTAGTGTTTAGTTTCAGTTATGTTTGACATTTAGAAGAGTTTCCAGTGGTTTATGTTTCACACTTCAGTTAATGTCCGTTAGTGAGCAGTGATGCTCCTTGGTTTTCAAGGTGTATTGTGGGAGTGAACATTTCTATGCCCTGGAAGATTTTGCGATTGAGACAGCCCTTAAAATGACAGACTTTCTGTTCAATGCACTGACTTCTGAATATAAAGCTGATTGAGATGCACCATAAGTAAGGGTCATTTCTTTTAGTCCTGTTATCGCTAGTAGTTTGCGCTCCAGAAGGTATTTGATAGGTGTTGTGTCTCTGTGGTTCTGAATGTTGTATTTGTGACAATTGCATCAGTCCCGACCTTGTAATGGTGCTGTTGGATGCACAGCCAGAGCTTTAGGCTTGGGTGTAGGATTATATGTATTTTACAATTAATGTGATTCATCCAGACTAGAAAAAAAATATTTTCAAAGAAGTAGCGTCCTCTGTATGAATGTAGGGATTTCCCAGCATTACACCTCACTTTGATGTCATACGATTTACAAATCGCAGTGGGTGTGGCCTTCCCGATATTATTGAAACTGCTAGGTAAGGACATCTGCTAGATAAGGACTTCCTTAACCTGCAGTTTTACCATGATGTGGATGGTTGAGATTTTTATGAGACGGTGAGGATTAGCAAAAATCAAAGACCAGACCAAAGCCCTTCAAACATGCTGTGGCTAGACCTGAACAAAGCAGTTTTATGACTGAGAACTTACCAGTCATTTTGAACTGAAAGGATGAGTCAGTTAATATTCATGATCGTAATGAAAAAGAGGACTAAATGAGATCAAACATTGGCTTACGGTCAATGCAGCTCAAGACGGCCGAACACTTTCGCACAGTGAAACATGTTGTTTCACCCGACCCTATATCATGCAAACACTCCCATTTCTAAAAATCTAAAAACATGATGAAAACAATGCATATACTTCTTAACACTGAAGAAATTTTGTGAACAAATTGTTCTGTAAATAAAAAAAATCTGAAATATTGTTTTCTGAATAAATTTTTTGTGATAAGAAAAAGCAAAAAAAGTTGTAAAAAAATTTACTTCTTAAACGCAATTTAAAAAAAAGCAAAAAAAAAGCAAATTGCATAAATGTAAATGTATTAATTGCCTATTTAGATCAAGTCTTACTTGAAAGTTACTTGAGTTCGGTGCAGATTATTACATTTTTTAATTATTCAAAATTATATGCTTCATCTAATGTATTTTTTATGAAATGTACATGGAGAGCAAAGTGCTTGAGAAAAAAAAACACTCACAAAATCAACTGATCATTGTAAGGAATAAACACAACCTGACATCACAAGACAATAGCATACTAAACGTGACAACAAAATAAAAAATAAAAACTTGCAAATGGTCCAACAGTATGACCATATTAATTATTCATAGCCTGGTGCATGCTGGGAAGAGGTAGATTGAGACTGTACATTTTTCATTGTAGGCCATTTTTTGAGCTAAAAAAAAACCTGGCTTGACTTAAAACTTAAATTTTAAAGAACTTAAATTGCTTTGTTCTCTTCTACAAAGCTGTACAACAATAAACAAGTAAATCTTTTTTTTTTTTTTTTACATGATCAAAGAACCCCCTTTTTTAAGTACACTACTATACAGTAGTCCCCTTTCAGTTTATAAATGCACGATACACTGTATTGTGACAGATGAGCTTGTATTTTGCAGGTGGTTTGTGGGTGGAATATCACGGCAGGCTGCAGAAAACCGCCTGAGACCGCTGGAGTGTGGAGCGTTTCTCATTAGGGAGAGCGAGAGCACACCAGGAGAGTTCTCTGTGTCTGTCAGGTCAGATGCACCCTACAAATGAACCCTACATTCACTGCTCGCCTCTGCCACACACATGTACACGTCATATAAAAGCTTGATATTATTATTCCCTGCATGTGCTGATGTCTACAGCCGACATGAGTGTGCTTGCATATGCGTGTGTGTTAATGTGTGTCCCTGTTACCCTATCTGGCTCTTCATTAATACACTCTAATTAGAGTGGAGTGCATGGTAGCGTTTTGCCGTGATGTAATCCTTTTGCTCCCAGCACTCCAGAACCTATTTAAACAGTTCAGAGTTCTCTTGGTGGAAACGGAAACCTTTTAAATATGCCAAGCAAAAAAGTACTTTTTATAACACTTTGTGTTATACATGCATACATAACGCATACAAGTGATGTATGTACTGCATGTATACACAGTTCAGATTACTAGATTATTGCTTGGATGTTCTGGTGGTTTCTTGCCCAATTCAAAAGAGCCTATTAAAGTCAGCATGAAACAGAAGTTTAGAGTCTTTTCTTCCCTATTGTGACGTATATCTGAGAGAAACGGCTTCATGAACAAGAAAAAATAATGTAGGGCGGGGCCTGATTTTTTCCATGGGGAATTGATTGGATCTTTAAATGGTCGTGGTTTGCTATTGGTCGATCTCATGTGAGTGACATGTTGCCCTAACTTCTCGCCAGTACACACGTCACCAGAGAAGAGAAGAGATTGTTGCTGCAGGGAAGGGGAAGTTATTTTCATTAAAGATTATGAGGGCACATGAATTTAAAAAGAAAAATGATCAAATCGTTCCTTCTTACAAAGGAACGATTCGAGCGCCGTCTTCTGTTCCTCTTTTAGATAAAAAGCCAAGTCTAACTCGTTCATTGTAGCGGCCAAAGCCGTTTCAAACAACTGGTGTTCAACCACAGCCATCTTGCAATGTTTACTAATGACTTCGATGTCGCAGCGCTGTCGTCTTCTGTTTAGCTCGCCTCTGACCCGCCTATATCAGATACACCGATGTGATTGGTGCAGCTCGGCTACAAGGGCATAGTTAATGAGCATCGTTACTCAATGCCAGTGACTCGCTGAGCAAATTCAAATTGTGCTCTCGTGAGAACTCTAGATTTCCAGGGTAGCATTATGCTGCCAGGCCAGTAGTTGACGCTGTCACTTTGTAAAGAAAAATAGACTGAACACGTAATACGCATGACTTCACCGTTTTCACAAATTCACATTTTTGTAGTTTACATGGAGACAATCAATAACAGTATGGTAACTTGCACTTTGAAACCCGTTTTCAAAAAGTTAGCGTTTTCTGGCATCCAAAACGCCATTGGCGTGTAAACGAACAACCAAACCGCATACAATTCTTTCAGTTTTTAGTTGAAATCAGTATCATGTAAACGGACATCTCACACATTTTATTGCTCACTAGTTCTGCTTAAAAGTAATAGGCTGCATGATTTCAGATATCATTCATTGTTGGAGGGTTGTTCATATCAAAAATAGTAACGTTTGTCTTTGCATCAACACCTTTTCTTTTCTTCTTTTATTTACAGCTCGCAGCTCATGGTAGAATTTTATTGAATAAGTTGGCATGCGTTGGGAAGGTGGACATGCATGGATTATTTTTAGATCACTTTGCTTTACACCTCTAAAGGCCTGACCCAAAACGTCAAATCCTACTGAGACAAAGAGAAGGAAAATTGAAAGAGAAATCGAGGGATAGTTGCAACACAATTTCAGCACAATGAATCCAATCTAGTCACATATTATTAGCATAGTGCCTCTTAACAAGCTTGAGGACCTGAGGCCAGCACAGATGTTTCTGTGTGTTTTTACATGTGTGTGATGGAGAGGGAGGGAGAAAGCAAGGAAGAAAAGAGAGGGAAAGACAGAAGGATATTGTTATAATAATCATTTATATTTTTAGGTAAATCAACCTTTACAGACCTATACAGTGACATTTAGTAACCTTTAGTTTAGGAACTCTAACTAACATGAATGCTTAACACACTCTCAGAAAAAAAGGTACAAAAGCTGCCACTGGGTGAGGACCCTTTCAAAAGGTACACCTTTGTACCTAATAGTACACATCGGTACCAGAAGTGATTATATTAGTGCCTAAATGGTCAATTTTAGAACCTTTTTTAAAAGGTTTCGCCCCAGTGACAGCTTTTGTACCATGTTTCTCTTAGAGTGCAAGCATATCATTTGCAAATGTTCGTTCAAATAGTCAGAAAAGTCATGAAATTTAAGAAAATGTTCATATATGTTGCCAGACCTCCTGGACTACCTCATGGACCCCCAGGGAATGTGCTCAGTAGCTGATGAGCAGCTGTATAGTTGTGTAAATTAGCACTGCTGGAATGCTGTATTGACTAGTCATCATTCAGTAATGAACTGAACTATACATACATACATGCATACATACAGTATCGGTCAGAAGTTTAGACACATTACTATTTTTTATGTTTTTGAAAGAAGTCTCTTATGATCTTTAAGTCTTATTTGATAAAAAAAAATACAGGGGGAAAATATGATTACAATTTTAAATAATGCTTTTCTATTTTAATATACTTATTAAAAATATGAATTATTATTAAAAATATAAATTATTATTAAAAATATAAATTATTTCTGTGATGCAAAGTTGAATTTTCATCATTAGAAATCATTATAATATGCTGATTTGATACTCGGTTATTATCAGTTGGAAAAAGTTGTGCTGCTTAAGTATGAAAAAAAGTATGACAGGTTCTAAAAAAATATTAAGCAGCGCAATGTTTCCAACATTGATAATAAATCAGCATATTAGAATGATTTCTGAAGGATCATGTGACACTGAAGACTGGAGTAATGATGCTGAAAATTCAGGTTTGTCATCACAGGAAAAATAATAATTTAAAAATGTATTACAATAGAATATAGTTATTTAAAATTTTATTAATATTTCAAATGTATCTTTGATCAAATAAATGCAGCCTTGGTGAGCATAAGAGACTTGTAAAACTGTAAAAAAAAATCTCACGACTCCAAACTTTTGAACGGTGCGTATTTAGGCAGTTAGAGAATGACAAAAAGGGTTAGTTGTATTGTTTTGGGCCAATCACAATAAAAGCTTAATGTAAACAGAAAGCACAATGCTAATGTAAGGTTGGAAATAATCCAAGATTATTTCAACGCAACAAAGACACTTGCTTTTCTCTCAGACATTTCCAGTACAGCAATGCTAAGACTGATGTGGGCCTATTAGGCCAGAGCTTTTGGACAATGGGGGAAATGGTGATGGTCTGATTGGTCAGTTTGAATATCTTACACCTAGGTGTTAGTCACATGGTCGGAGGAGATGACAACTTTGCTACACAAAAAACAGAAAATTAACGTGAGATCGTTTATGCTGGAGCTTGTGTCTAAGAATTATTAATGTGTGCCTGTTTTAATGTTGGGTCATATGTAATGAATGCATTATAATGTCTTACTCTCCCTAAACACACACACACACACACACACACACACACACACACACACACACACACACACACACACACACACACACACACACACACACACACGTGTGTAACTACATTACAGTTTGTGCAACTACATTCCTCCATAGGCATAATGGTTTTTATACTGTACAAACTGTATATTCTCTCCCCTTACACTGCCCCTATCCCTAAACACACCCATCACAGGAGACATTCTGCATTTTTAATAAAACATTGTTTTTTATGTTTTTTAAGCTATTTGAATTACAAGTACTCATGAAATGTCCCCATAAACCACGTTTAAGTTGTAATACCAGTAATACGCATGTCATTAGACAACTTTGTGTCCTCATAAATAACATAAACAAGCACACACACACACACACACCCAGAGGCATTCTGTCATCGATTCTGTCTGAACAAGCAGAGTGATCCATGCAGGATTGCGTGGACTGATATGGATCTGTGTATGTGTGTGTGAGTAACACCCACACATGTTAAGAGCAGGTGTGGTAGGGTGGAGCCACCAGGTGATTAAAGACACATGCCACAGGGCAGGGTGTGAGTCAATATCTGCATGTTTCTCAGTAAACCAGAAACAATTAATAGCATGTGTTCAAATAAGAATTATTTACAACAAATGTATTAAAAATAAGATTAATCACTAGTAAAAAAACAAAAACATTTATATATTTTTTTTAAGATTTACCAATTTACGGGGGTTGTAAAAGACAAAAAAATATATATTTAAAATAAATTCAAATGCATAATTAAATAATTATAAAAATGATACATTCTAAAATGAAAAAAATAATATATATTTTAGAATATAGACTAAAAGATAGAGTTGATAGTTTTATGTGAAAAAAAGTATATTTTGCAACTGTACATGTGTTAAGTGTTTTTCAAAAACATATTTATCATCAACAATTCTTCCTCAATTGGTCAATAAGTCAATTTCAGCAATTAAATTCCATTTGCACTGAAGAGTAATTGAGGAAGAATTATTGATGATAAATATGTTTTTGAAAAACACTTAACACATGTACAGTTGAAAAATATACTTTTTTTCACATACTTACTGGACATCCACTGTATTATTGCATCTTAAATGTAGATGCATAAGGATATTGATATTGTATTGCTGCATTTTGAGTGGATTATTGTTTGATTTTTAGGCCTGGTTTCACAGACAAGGCTTAGATTAAAGGTAGCGTAGGCAATTTTTGGAGTGGCTAGCAATAGTGAGCTAGCTTTAAAAGCTTAATATCCCACCCTCCCTTCAGAGCGTCTCCAAAGCCACGCCTCCAAAACACATGAACACGTACAGCAGGGAGCAAACAAATGCGTCACGAGGGACGGCGTTAAACTACCTCATGTCTCAAAGCACATAACATTACAATAATAATGAACATAAACAACTTAAAGAGCACTGACCTGTACCACCTGACTGCTGCAGGTTCATTTCGGTGTTGATAGCGCTGCCCCTGAAGTGCATAAATTCGAGTCACGAACCACTCCGAGTATAACGTCACAGGTTTCCATCTCCTCTAAATGACAGTAGTTATAGTGTGAACGCAGCATAAGCTGGTTGTTTTGGATCAGGAGGAACTGTAAAAGGCGGCTGCTGTATCGGTTGCGCTGCTCGAGCAGGTGCGCGGAGCTATGGAAATACATAAATTGACAGGCAGGTAGGATATCATATATGATAGGTCCTGCGCCATAGATGATACAAATGTTAGATTTATACATATAAAATAAATTAATTTAAGTACTGAATAAATAAGATTTCCATTGATGTATGGTTTGTTAGGATAGGACAATATTTGGCCGAGATACAACTATTTGGAAATCGGGAATCTAAGGGTGCAAAAAAATAGAAATATTGCGGAAATCGCCTTTAAAGGTTTCCATTTCTGTTGGCGATTGTGCTGCATTCACTCACAAAAGGTAGGAAATTTACAAAATATCTTCATGGATCATGATCTTTACTTAATATCCTAATGATTTTTGGAATAAAAGAAAAATCAATCATTTTGACCCATACAGTGTTTTGTTGGCTTTTGCCACAAATATACCCGTGCGACTTATGTCTGGTCACACATATATATAAATATCTTTATACCACTTAACTCTGTGATTGCTATCAGGATGTGAAGAGACTTGCAATCCACCATATATAAAAAAAAATCTGGAACAAATCACCTATCCTGCCTTTAAGCCAGGATTAGGCTTTAGTTAATTAATACATTTAAGTTGCTTTTATAAACATGCTTTAGAAAAAATTAATTACTGGTGGGCATCTTGAGACAAAACAATGGCACTGACAAGTTGTGTTCAGTTAAAACGGCTCCAACATGCATTTTAGTCCAGGACTAGGCTCAAGCCTGGTCTGTGAAACTGGGGGATAGTGTATATTAGTACGCTGTTGAATGCACTGTGATGAGCATTTGACCTGAGAGGAATACTGTCATGCATCTGCAGGAGAATAAGCACAGACTTGTTCAGAGCCTAATTTGATTATTACAGTTATTAACACTGCTTCTACATCATTGTGATTCAAAAACTTGCTGAGCGCTGAAATGTCAATCTGTGATTTATTGGGCAAAACCTTTAATCAAACACTCTTATGTTCAGATTTAATAAACTGGTAAGTCCAGGCAAGATCTACCCCCTTAATCTAGAAGGTAAATAACCCTCTCTCTTTCTCTCTCTCTCTCTCTCTCTAGTTACGGGGACCATGTGCAGCACTTTAGGGTTTTGAAGGATGGATTAGGGCAGTACTTCATATGGGATGAAGTCTTCAGCTCCCTCAACCAGCTGGTGGACTTCTACAGGATCAACAGCATTGCCAAAGAGAGGACCGTCTTCCTGCAAGAGCCCGAGGGATCATTAGCTGTAAGAGCCAAAGTTCAACTCTGGTGAACTCTGATCTGCACATTTGCAAAGCGAAAGGATGTTTGACCAATAGAGGACGTAAAGTCAAACTTTGATCTCTTGGCTCAATGCAAACCTCTATAGCTTGAGCGTGACATCATATCCTGTTACAAGCTCTCACGAGGCATGCGTAGAGCCAAATGTGACCCCTCCTTTATCTATATCATTGCTGATTTTCTATGGAAGTCCCTTTGAACTTCAGAGGTATTTTATTTGTTTTTATTTCTCAGAAATTGCAACATTATGTCACAATTGTGGCAGTTATTTCTTACAGTCGTAATACATTTTTTATGTAATTGTGACTGTCATAAATTAAACTTTTATTTCTTCCAATTGTGACTTTATCACATTTGTGACTATTTCTAATATGACTTTGTCTCACAACTGTGGCAACTTTCTCTCATAATCGTGAGACTTTTTCCCTCATCATTCTGACAATAACTATTGACACAATTGCAACTTTCTCATACATTTTAATTTAATTTATTGTAATCACTACTTTGTTTCTTACATTTGCAACTTTATTTTTCACAGTCGTGACTTTATATCTCACAATTATATCTCACACTTTCTCATCATTTTGAGACTTTTCGTAATTACAATTTTTTTTCTCTCATAGTTGTGAGTGTGACTATTGCAACATTTATTTCTCTTAAATTGTGATTGTATTTCTTGTAATTGTGACGTTCTCACATGTGAGACGATTTCTGAGTCGTAACTTTATATCTAACGGTTTAGGCATGTTTTTTTCACAATTGTGAGACCTCTTTCTCATAATTGCAACTTTATTCCTCCAAAATGTTGATATTTTTTCTTCTAATTGCGACTTTGTTTCTCACATTTGTGACTTAATATCTCATAATTGTGACTTTTTTTTCCTCGTATTTGCAATGCATTTCCCTTAGTTTTTTGTGTGTGTGTTTGTGTTTCAGAGGCCACGTCATGCCCATGCCCTCTTCGACTTCACATCTCATCATGCGACTCATCTACGTTTCCTGCGCGGTGACGTCATTGACGTGCTGGACTGTTCGGACGCTCAGTGCTGGAGGGGGCGGTGCCGGGGAAGAGTGGGCGTTTTCCCACCAGAGTATGTGCAGCCAATTTACCACTGAACTTTAGCTATACGTGTCGCTGTCCTGTACGGCTAAACTCGCCTGAATAAGAGCCTGAGACTTCTTCATCCATTACACACACTTTCCATCAATCTAAAGGTGAACTAAGCCTAATGCATTCATGTTTGGTCTATCAGGTGATTAAGGTTTGAATTAAACCTTATGTGTCATGGTCAGCATTTGCCCATCAATCTCTTTGTAAATGATTTTTAGCAAATCAGGAAGCAGTTCTAACTTGTCAACAAACCCGTTTTGTAACACCCTTAAGGATTAACAGTTGACTATTGAGTGACATTTACTCGCTGATCAGCCATCATCTGAGCTTCCTGTGTATTCTTCTTTTAAATACTTTCAAGTCCTTTCAAAAGGAGGGAGTTTTATTGCTCGTAATTAACAGACATAAAAAAACACATTGTCATTGTCATTTTTTTCACACCTACTACCGTATATATTCCCTCTTTTAAAGTGAACAATCATATTAAAGTTGTACATACTTGGAAAATGTTCTTTCTCTTTTTCTTAGAAACAAACTTTAATGGTATTTTTTTGTGATTTAAAAAATCCAATCCTAGATTGATATTCAAAGACAACGTTAAATCATTTGCACATTGAATTCTTTGTAAACACTGTCTTTGTGGTGCTATAAAAACATTTGCTCAACCAATGGCGTGAGTCTAGGGTAGGGCTATCGTTTTGTTCAGCCAATGGCAGATTGTGGGAGTTTCTGGGATCCCTGTTACATTTATTTTTACAGTTCTGTTTAGTGCCACGGAAATTACACTTTACCTTCAAAAATAAAATAAATAAATACATTTTTTTTTTTACTGTAGTGCTGAAATATTTAAAATATTTAGACCACTAGTAACTATTAAAAAAAATTATAATAATAATTTCCAATACCATAATTTAACAAATCGTGGATAAAACTATTGGATATGCGGAAATTATATGTATTTTTTACATGAAATTAATTTAAGTATTTCTGTACTTATTAGAGAAGAGAGAGTTATTTGATTGTTTTCAGTCATATGTCTGTTCAGGAAGACCTCTGACTGATGTTCCAATGGAAAACAAACGTTGGATCCACCCATGCCATGTGAAAACATTTGGGATTCTATGCTGTTAACCTGATGACCATAAAAATAAGCAATAATAAGATAATATTATTTTCGGAGTGACCATAATTTAAGTCATTCTTTCTCTACTGATCAGTTTATTTATTACAAATAATAAATAAGCTGCAACTGCTGTTCATTGATATGCAAAATAGTATTAGCAAGCTTTGCAGCGATGTTAACGGTGATGTACTGTGATGAATAAGAGTCAGCCAAACCGCTGACTCATATTTACACCTATAAATTGCCTGCACGCATTTAATACATGATAGACATTTTAACTATAAGTTTTGTAGTAATACAGCAATCAGGTTTAATATTGCGTACACAATGTAAGGATGTATTTCATGAGCAGATATCGTCTCTATGACCTTTCAACTCAAGGGAAAAAATAAACTTTTATCTACTAAATGTATTATTTGTTCTTGCCGTTCACATTTATATTCTATAAAGGAGCATTAAACCCTTAAATTAGATCATCCTTCCATACGTCTATGGTTCATTCCCACACAAACACTCCAAACCCAACACACTTAGTTTACACATTGCTTCATGATTTTAATGTATCAATTTTTAATTTGCACATTAACAATAAAACAATATAAATTAAGAGAAAACAGAAAAGTTAAATATTGACAGTCACAAATATTCACGTTAATGTTTCATGTAACCCACCCTGATTTTCTGTTCTTACCACCATATAATATATGGCTATCCTATCCTCACGCTATTGTTGAAATAATTATTTAGACACAAATTACAGTCATTGATGTGCTGTACAGAACATTACAGTTAATCACTGCTCATTTATTTAAACTTACACCCAGTTCTTTGGGAGTATCTAGTAATGAGTTTTTTTTGTCCCAGTTAATGTGAACATATTTATCAAACACAAGATCTTACTTTATGCATAGCATATTGCCTTGCAACATGCACTGTGAGAAAACTCATGGTAACTTCTTTTTTCCCCCTAGTCTCAAAGTTAAATGTACAATTGTTTAACATATATGCATTATATGAAAAGGTAACTGAACAACTATTAATAAGTAATTTGTATAAATATATAAAACTGTTCTTTGTGATGATGATCTTAATTCAGCTATTGCGTTGTTTTGCAGTCATTCTGATCTAAATGTAATTGTAATTTTAACATGGATGTGTAACAAATAAAATCCCAAAGGTTTTGTCAGTCATCTAGGTGATGCACTTATATTATAATGACAAAAAAGCGTGACTGTTAGCTTGAGTGTGTTACGCATAGTACGCATAGAGGAAGATGTTAACGCACACGAGGATGATGGCGTTGACGCAGCAGAAGCGAGACCAGAAGGGATCTTCTCTGATGCTGTGGATGATGGGAGATGGATTCTCGGACACAATTCGTCCAGGTCGGGGACTACAGAAGCCAGCGGTGCGCACACACTTACCCCTGCGCACAGACTCACAGCCTAGATTGAAACAAAAATGTTGGCTGTGAAATTAACAAGCAAAGGAGCGGCACAGTGATTGTTTCAGATGGTAATACCATGGTGCTTGATGTTTAATGATTACCATGTTCATAAACTGAGATTAACATGGCAGCTTTAAAGAGTTTACTTTATGGCTGAATGGACTTTGTTTCATAATTGACGAATTAACACTGAATTAACATTGAACTGACTCGAGCTGTAAAATGATACTCTTCTTCTGCTGTAGAGCTGCTTGTAGCTGCATTTCAAAATTGATTAACTTTATTGAACAGAATTTGAATTTGTCTCATATTTGATGTGAGTGTGCATTTTTGATTACTTTTTTCCTGTTTATTACTGTGACGCTGCTTTGAAAGAATCTATATTGTATAAAGTGCTATAAATAAAGGGGACTTGACATGATATTCTAAGGTTCTTGAAAGAATACCAAGGTATTATCATGGTACAATTCAAAAATCCATGGACATTTTGATGCTTAAAAAGCTTTATAACTGAATGAAATGACATATTGCATGATTGCATATAACCTTAATCTGCCTTACAGTTTTCAAATGTTATGCTTGGTAACATAATCCACCTTGTGCAGTAAGCTTACTTGCATTCCAAACCAAGAAAATGACAATTGGTATTTTTCTCAGTTCCTTGTGTGTGTTCTCACGCATATAAGACTCTTTTGTTTTGTCAACTGATACATAAATGTAGAACACCACCACACCCTGATGAATACACCGCAACAAACCTCATGAGATCGATCATGCTGTAAACTCCTCTCACACCTCCATTCTGTCTCAGGAAGCAGGATTAGTTTGTGTGTGTTCAGGTTTATCTAAAAAATCTCCTCACTACTCAAAAATGGACCTCACTAGTTTAAAAGGCGTATAAATTTGACAAATCATGTTTATATTCTAATCTAATATCTTGCACAGATTTCTGAGGGGTTCGGGTTTATATCAGAAATTATATATAAAAACAATTGAAGTCTATGAGATGTCCTCACTAATGTCAAAACAAACGTACAGTGTGTGTGTGTGTGTGTGGTCCTGGTAAACTCTACAGTATGGGTTAAAAATTTCCCCTCAAAGATGGCAATGTCCAAAATCCATTTCCATTTTTTTGTCAAAACAAATGTGTGTGTGTGTGTGTGTGTGCGCGTGCGTGTGTGTGTGTGTGGTCCTGGTAAACCCTACAGTATGGAGTCAAAATTTCGCCTCAAAGATGGCAATGTCCAAAATCCATTTCCATTTTTTTTATAAATCATACTAAGTGGTGTTTTTTGAAAATGTAAAAATGCAGAAAGTTTTCTGTGATGGGTAGGTTCAGGGGTAGGGTTAGTGTAAGGGGATAGAATATACACTTTGTACAAAAATCATTATGTCAATCGAATGTCCCCATAAAACATGAAAACCCAGTGTGTGTGTGTATATGTGTGTGTGTGTGTGTGTGTGTGTATATGTGTGTGTGTGTGTGTGTGTGTGTGTGTGTGTCGTACCATCTGTCCTGCGGCTGAGTGTAGATACCTTCTGTAGAGGTATTTCTCTCTCAGTGCTGTTGTGGATAGTCCACCAGGTAAGATTATGTATCTGAAACAAAATCAAACACAAGCCAATCTATATGACATGCTGCAAGAATCCAAATTAATTTTATTAAATTACTTGGTAAAAGGCATCAAAATGTATCTTGTATAAGCTATGTTTAGAGAACAGAATACTACCATACGTCTTATTATTTCTGCAGTATATTAGGCACAGTACAGTTCATGTATATATAATACTGTTTCCTGTAATGCAGGAATCCTGTCATGGAATGCACTTTCCAGAATGACAAAGGAACTGAAAGTAATATCAGTTGTGATTTTAAGATCTTTTCTTTACAGATTATTTGATTAGACTTTCCAAATTGGGACACATTTTCCACAAAATTGTAATAAATGTGCAAAAGAACCAGTTTTATATCTGTACTGGTATGCCAATTTCAGAAATAAGCATGCATGTTATGAGGCCACGTGACAACAATGAATGTAGTAGCATACTACTGTTTGCATAATGCTGTTTCACATACTGCAGAAAGTACACTACCTTTCAAAAGTTTGGCGTCGGAGTGAAGTGACAGAAAGACATTTATGAAGTATATTTTAAATGAGTGAGGCTCTTTTGAACTTTCTATTCATCAAAGAATGTTGAAAATGAAAAGAAATGTATTATGGTTTCAACAAATATATTAAACAGCACAACTGTTTTCAACATTGATAGTATTAAGAAATGTTTCTTGAGAAGCAAATCGGCATATTAGGATGATTTCTGAAGGGTCATGTGACACTAATACACATCACAGAAATATCTTACATTTTAAAATCTATTAAAATAGAAAACAGTTATTTGAAATTGTATTAATATTTCACAGTATTACTCATGGTAAAGTGTCAAATAAATGCAGCAATGGTGAGCATATGAGACTTTTTTCAAAAACATTAAAAAAAATCTTTCCAACCCCAAAATGTGAACGGTATGCCATTGTGAACAAAGCCAACGTCTTGAGACTGGACAGTTAAAGGAAACCAGACAAGGAATACAAATCCTTTAATTATTTTAATATTCATTAATTTCTTCAAATTCTGTCCCAATTATATGAACTATGAACTAACTACTGTATGTGTTCTGTTTTGGAATCTTTTAAGAACTTTTCCAGTTGGATTCATTTGGACTGGCTTCAAGTTTTGGTTCTAATAGGAATTCTGATTTTATTATGGGTGTAAAAATCTATAAAAACTTTTTTCAAGAGATAATATCACCTGTTCCTCGTTGGGTGGAGGGGTCAGCAGACTGATCACAGCCACAACAATAGCAGTGAGGGCGCACAGTATGATGGCAAAGTGTAGGTAGTGTACACTCCTTAGGACAGAGGGAGCAGGGTCAAACACTCCACAGCGGGGTAGAGGGAACACAAACTCAAGGATCATCCGTGTCAAGCCCACCACCAGACCCACCATCAGGCCCCAGAATGCTCCCTGCGAACACAATACCAAACAAACACACACTCAGCTCTGCGGACAAACATCGGTGTTCCTTTTATTTTGTTTTATGAGCGTGGGAGACTGCTAAACTAACTGTTTACTTCAGGTATCTGGAAAAAAAAAGCACTGAATGAACTCTGAGCTGAGATTCCTGACATGACAGGCTCTTATTTGCTTATTAAGGCTACTTAAGGGTGGAGTGCAGTGTGAAGATCCCTTGACAAGTGCGAAAATTCCAGTGAAATGTTGTCATTCAGTGAGAGGTGTCTGATTTCTATCTATCTATCTATCTATCTATCTATCTATCTATCTATCTATCTATCTATCTATCTATCTATCTATCTATCTATCTATCTATCTATCTATCTATCTATCTATCTATCTATCTATCTATATTTCAGTGAGGGGTGTCTGATATTTATGTATGTGTTTAGACAAAGACGCCTTGAGTGTAAAGACAGTAGATTTTATAATTATGTCATTAAACTGATTTTATTCTTGTACATTTTGTATCCTTGACTTGCACGGATGCGCTTACACAAAATGTTCCACTGTAACCACTTATTTCTTACCCCTATGAATGTCATCAGGCCAGTTTTGGTTTCTTAAGGCAATCTTCTCGGGGGAACTTTAGCTTTCAAAAAAACGAATGTTAAACTAATGTTCTCAATGCTGAAAAATATTTTCAGAGCAATTATACTTATCTCAAATCTCACTAGCAAAATGGGTATTTCCTTTTTGCTGTGGGGGATGGGGATAACTTTCCAGTAAAAGATCCTCCAGGGTAAAAACACAGGAATTCTGAAATCCCCCCCCCCCCCCGCCCCCACCGTTTTAAAGCCCTGAAATGACGTGTTAAACAGGTTTTCATTACTTTGCTAAACTGCCCAGTTTACAGCTAGTATTTTGCTAAGACAGTGTGATGTGAGCACTGAATTTGAGCAGATACGGTCATTCTAATATGAAAAACAGCATTTTGTTCTACTTTGTGAAACATCCAAGATAATCAGCCTAGTACACCGCAAAACATTTATTCTAAGCATATTTGTCAAAACACATTGGGATAAGGCGTTTTTCATAGAATCAAATGAAAGAATCACGAGGCCTTTTTTTCTTTTTTTTGTATCATATGTACTCTGACACAATGTTACTCCTGTTCTATGAATATATCCTTGTTTATCACTGGTAAAGACCTCAAGAAAACACGACACGCTGGTTTGTAAACAATCTATCTATCTATCTATCTATCTATCTATCTATCTATCTATCTATCTATCTATCTATCTATCTATCTATCTATCTATCTATCATGTGATATGCAGCTTATACATGTGGGAATTTTCAATGATTTTTGCTTCTCAAAAGCACACTTTACAATGAGTCAACAACACTACAATATAATGACTTATATTAAGGTGTGACTTGTGGAAAATACGGATATCTATCATCTCAATCACTCACAAGTGAAAGTTAGAAATCACTTAGAAGTGAAAGCTCTCGTTTGCTGTCATTCAGACATGTACACACTCTTTGTGTGTTCTTGGAACAGACAAAAACACACACCCTGCTAATCTGATACAACAAAATAGCCAGACATTCCTTCTTCACGAGAGAGAAGTGGTTTCTTCGAATGCATGTGACTGGTAATGTCAGTATGTCAATATGTACATAGTCCAAGTGAGGCCTCGGACAGTGTTTATTGTAATATTTTGTGTGTGCGTTACCGCTTCATTGGTTCTTTTCCAGAATATAGCCATTACAAAAATGGCAGTAACAGGAGGGGCCAGATAGCTGGTCACTGACTGGATGTAAACGTACAGCTGACCGCTGTTAGCGCTCTGAAGAATTGGGATCCAAACCACACTAATCACCACCAGAATAACCGTCACTATCCTGAGAAAACAAATTGGCATACATTTTATGATCATCTTCAGTTTATATGATAAAGTTGAGTCCTGCAACATCCAAATCCTATGGGACCCCATAAGTAATATTTGCTAATTAATTTTTATTGTTCAGCTACTAGTAGTTATCTTCCATCTTCTAGTTATCTAAATAAGATATTGCGGTTTTATTTTCATTTACAATGATCTCAACCTAATGACAGGGCATAAATGTTAGCTGATCTAAATTATTAATCCACTCCTTGATTTCTAGTTCATCCTGCGGTTATGCATTGCATTTCTGAAGATATAAATCATTCTTACATTCTTCTGTGTAATTGCTTTTGATCTTAGAAGACATGCAACCTTTACACATGTTGTAATGATCGATGGTTTTAAATGGGTGACACAATTCTACGAATGAAAGCACTCATAGACACCTGCCAACCAGCAGCAGCTCCTTCTCGCTAGCCCCTCTTCGATACTTCTTCCAGATGTCCATGGTGAAGAGGGTACTGCTACTGTTAAAGATGGAGGTCAGTGATGACATCAAAGCAGCCATCATTACAGCTATCATTAACCCCCGGAGGCCTGGAACACACACACACACACACACACACACACACAATTACTTGATTTTTAGGGCTAAAGAGATCGTGAAGGGCTTTATTCACATTGCTAAAATTATATTATCAGTTTTTAAACATATAATATACACAATTTGAAAAACATAAAATCCTGATCACCGCTGGGCATGAGTTCGATGACTAGTTTTGGAAAAGCAAGGTTGGAACATCCCACCTCTGCACCACACACCTTTACACACTCTTCAGGGTCCACACAAGCCACTGTGTCTGAAAAAAATAAAAGAAACAACATGTACATATAAATTAACAGTAGCCTATTCCTAAATGTTCTGGTACAATTACGAAAAAAAAAAACATTCATGGAACCGCAAATAAGGGAAAATGTAAATTTGCAAACTATAGGCTATAATATATATATATATATATATATATATATATATATATATATATATATATATATAGAGAGAGAGAGAGAGAGAGAGAGAGAGAGAGAGAGAATTTTTTGTCTAGATTTTGTTCTAGACAAAACGCACATTTGTGGAACTTTTTACTCAAAACTTTAGTTACTAAGATACATTTATTGAGGCAGCTTCCCCGTGTGACAACTAGCCTAGCCCCGGATGTCCATTTAAGTGTCTGCCTACAACCACTACTTTGTTACAAAGTCAGGGCAAAATAGGAACTGTCTGTTTCACTTTCCTCTGTTTCCTGTCCTTTTTTTTCCCGGACACCCCGCCCAAAACCCGCGTAACTGTTGACTCGACAGTCTATTCGGCCAGCACGAGCACGCCGCGTCATCGGTGCTCATGCTACCCGGCGTCTGGCCTCTTCCTCTTTCTAGCTCCACAGAAGTAGGGCAAAGTCACACAAAAGCCCCACAGGACTTTAATGGACAACAAACTCAGGACATTATTTAAACCAGGAGACGGAACGTGGAAGAAACTGTGAAACGTTTGTTTTATCGTCGGCGATATCCAAGGTGTATGCTTTAGTGGAAGATAAACGCGGATCTCGCCGGTTTGGCTGAAGTTTATTGCGCTTGAGTGTGCATATATGTGTGTGTGTGTTTGTGCCCCTCCCGATCAGGTGACTGAGGTGTGTCTAATCACCAGAGCCTCTGGAGATGCTTTGTTCTAGTCTACCTGTCGGTAAAACTGAAAGACTATCTCCGGCTCAGCGGTCAGCTGCGTCCTGTAGCCTACTAGGCTACTGAACTAACATTACTCTGCTCGGGGAAATATGATCAAATAACATCTGAGGAATCGTTTATCTTTAAGAAACAACATAGCCTTTATTTGAATGAAAAACTAGTTTTTTTTTTTGGTGCTTAAGTTATAGCTTTTATCTGCTTTATTTGACACCAAAAAAATCGATTGAATCGCCACTTTACAATGGAAACGCTTTACCACGATCACGAACGGAATTTTTCTAGCCGTTAACCGAGGAAGAAAAACTTTGAGAAGAGTAAGAGGATTATAGTGGGACCTAACTTATTAAAATCCTTAAGGAGGAGAAGAAAAAAGGAACCGGTTTTTAACTCGGATTGTGTGTGGAAACGATGGCGCTCTCTCAAGTTCAGTGTCTTGATAACAATCATGTGAACTGGCGTCTAAATGAATCTAAACCAGAGTTTTTCTACAGTGAGGATCAGCGGCTGGCGCTCGAGGCGCTTGCTACGAAAGGACGCGACGCTTTTGACGCATACGTGAAAGAGCACGAGCTGCGCTCTTTCCTGTCGGAACCCGAGCTCGAGTTGCTCCGTCGGAAAATAGAAGATTATAAGCCCGGTTCTGAGCATCAAAAACCAAATGGTACGACGGAGGGAGAGGACGTTGCGGTGTCTTTGCAGTATTGGCCGGACCGCTCCGATATCTCCATACCGAATCTGGATCTCGGATGGCCCGAATGCTCTTCTTACCGCGGAGTGACGCGCGTCAATGTGTACACGCAACCGCCGTTGGACGGACAGACTCATATAAAAGAGGTTGTGAGGAAAGCCATCGCGCAAGCACAGAAGGTGGGTTAACTAGAGAAACTTGAAAAGCACGATTGTATGGTCAGTCCGCCTCAGAAACACTGCAGACCCTTTGTCTAGATTAGTCAGTGACTTAAAAAAAACACTTTTTTTTTGTCAGCAATTCAGCAGAATCGTGTAGGCTACGCAACATATTTCACGAATTGTCCAGTGTCCACTTCAAGAGATTTATGTAATGCCTTTGTGATGTGTAAAATCATTACAGTGTTCACTTAATTTATCGATATCTCGTCCTATTTTGATAATAAAGGAAAATGTTTAAGCAAGCATGCTATGCATACGTTGCTATGGTTACATAGTGGTTTCATATGGTAACATTTAAGCCATAATGCACCCCCCCCCCCAAGTCTCATTAATAATATCTTTCATTATTTGTCTATAATTCCAAATACTCATCCTGCATTTAAAAGCTATAAAGCTAACTCGAAAAATTTGAATATCGTGCAAACATTTATTTCATTTATTTCGTTACATTTATTTCAGCAATTCAACTTAAAAGGTGAAACTAATATATTATATAGACTCATTACATGCAATGTGAGATTTTTTGTTTTTGTTTATTTGTTATAATTTTGATGATTATGGCTTACAGTTTATGAAAATCCCAAATTTTAAATTAGAATATTGTGAAAAGGTTTTCATAGCTGTACGCCATAATCATCCAAATTATAACAAATAAAGGCTTGAAATATCTCACTTTGCATGTAATGAGTCTATATAATAAACTATTGTATAAGGTTTAATATTTTTTTGTCAACACACTATTCAACACAACTCTTCTCCTTCAAGCTCATTCTTTTTTTTAAATGTAATTGTCCGTAATTAATTGAGTTCAGCAATACAACTAAAAATGTTGAATGTCCAAATATCCATCATGTTTCACAATCACATTCACTACTGGTTTCCAACTGACTCATTTTTCTTGTTAGAACTTGCTAACAGCTTGAACCCAGAGCTTCGGCCCATGACACATACCGGCACAAATTCTCTTCCTTCCCCTCTTTACCGCACACACACTGAAATGTTCATTCAAATAGATCCCTTTATCCAAAGACATTTGTCACAATGAGTGCTTATAATGAGATGTAGGTAGAGTACAACCGACATGGGGTGTGTAGGAGAGTTGTTTTGTGTCTAGCCTACATCATCATGTTGTATTCTTAATAAAGAGAACATACTCCTTACTAACAATAGAACTGTAATTGGAATATGGCCTATATAGTATGCACACTGAGAAAAAATACAAAATTATTTTTATGTTGCCTGGATTAAACTGTCTAACACTAACATCTATACATTTACTGTGTGTGTTTGCAGATGATAGCTGTGGTAATGGATGTTTTCACAGACGTTGACATTTTTAAGGATCTAATAGAGATTGGATTTAGAAAGAAAGTGGCTATATACATTATTATCGATCATGCTGCTGTACAGGACTTCCTATTTATGTGTGAGAGAGCCAACATGCACAAAGGGCACCTCAATGTGAGTTGAACACATTTACTTATGTCTGTTTTGTAGACTGTTTTAAGTCCTTTAATATCAGAAAAGATGTAGTTTGTGTATGAATAACAATTTGTTTTGTTTTTTTAGAATCTGAGGGTGCGATGCATCGGTGGTTGCGAATTCTACACGCGCTCAGCTCAGAAGGTGCGTGGCTCATTGAGTCAGAAATTCATGTTTGTGGATGGAGACCGTGCTGTGTCCGGATCATACAGGTTTGTACTGTATGTGTGAATTTTAATGTGTGTATGTACATATACACAGGGCTTGACATTAACTTTTTTGTTCACCAGCCACTATGGCTAGTGATTTTGACATCAATACCATGGGAAAAACCACCATTGAGATATTTTTAATATATTATATTATCTCATAATTTAATAGCCGATGTATTAATTAGGCTGCTGTCACTTTAACACCTGATGCACGGACCCATTACACTGTTTTATATAGCCAATATACTTTGTGCGAGCACTTTAAGTGTGAGCACAAAATCTGCGGGAATGAGTAAAATCATTTTTTTTTTTAGAATCGATATGTATTGAAAAATTGCTATTTAACACTACATTGTACTTAGTTTATAATTTCAGATGTCTTTTTTAAAAGACTACAGTTGAACAATGTATATATTATAAAATTCAACCTGCCAAAGTGGCTAGTAGGTGGGTGTTAATGTCAAGCCCTGCATATACATGAAGCCGTGTTTCCTAAAAACAAGACAATCACATTGTGTCAGAATGTGTCATAAACTGGTCTGTGTGCCTGTAGGATTAAGTACAGATATATAGCAAGCATGCTAGTAAAAACTGTATGCTTTGAAAATTGCAAGTCCAATTGGCTATGGAAAAAGAAAAAAAATGTTTTGTTAATGTTTTTAATGATGAAGACCACCTCTGATACTGTTTATACTGTTTAGTGTTAAACAGCAACTACTTTGAAAAAGTTCCAACACTATTGAATCAGGTTTAGTAGTTTTGTTTAAAGCCAAACCAAACTCAAAGCAGGAAAGGTCTTAACTTTAAAATGGAATCTTCACTAATCTCAATATCGAGTGTTTGGGTGAGATTAGGGAAGTTTCCAGTTGAAAAATATTTAATACACAATGGCAAATTAGAGGGTATAAATGTACAATGGGGTAACAAAACAATCGAACTAGAGAATGAATGTCAATTTATGTGCTTCTATTCTGTGCATGTATTATTTCTTTGTATTACTTCTGGCATTTTCATATTTCAGTTTTACATGGACAGCTTCTCGTTTGGACCGCAACATCATTACAGTCATGACTGGGCAGTCCGTTGAAACTTTTGACAAGGAGTTCCGCGAACTGTACCTGAACTCTCTTGGGGTCAACCTCACCAAGATTCCTTTGGCGGAACCTCCAGAGCTTGAACCTATCCCAGTAGTCGTTCCTCCCCCTGTTTCTGCAGCTGTTGCAAGAAAACTAATTAACCCCAAATATGCTTTGGTCAATGTAGATACAACAAGCAAAACCTCTTCAGACAAAGCGAGTGCCAAGATCAATCCTCTGGTCCAGATTCCCAAGCCTCAAAAGGAGTTGCAATTGCACCCAGGACTTGTAGGCTTGCCAAAGGCAGATCTCATTCTCTACTTGCCCATCTGGCCTGAGCCAGACCCATCCAGTGATGTTATTGGGTATATTAATATTCGTGACACAAACAAGCCAGCACCAGTGCATTTAATGCGCTCGCAAATGTTTGAAACATCTCAAGCGATCCGCTTTAAAGACCCTTTCACTGGCCCACCTGTGGAACCGCTACCAGATAAGGCAACTCTTCGTCCTACAACAGCACAGTTGTCTAAAATGGATGCTTTACATGCAAAAGGTCAATCTAGCGCCCAACTTCAGCCGGAGACTGATTCTAGTAATGCCCTTCAAGATACACCAGCCAATACACCTGATTCGCCAAGCTCTCCAATCCAGCAACAAGACCCCAAACCCAACCTTCCTCCAAAAGAGCAGGAGCCCAACCATGACCCACCAGAGGTCCAACAGGCTCCAAATCTGCCTGTTCCCAAGCCACGCACCATTCAGTTGGTGGTTAATATGCCTGAAGGCTCTGGAGACGCAGAGGTCACTTTAGTCAGAAGGGAGGAAAACCAGACGATGGATGCACACACGGATGTTCAAGACAACGACGCCATCAGCACCGCTGTGACCTGTGCACATTCATTAAAGGATAAAGATGAAAATTCCACAATGTCAGATGAATACTTTGAATGTACTGATTCCGATAGCAGTGACAAACTCCCTAACGGAAGGATAACGGGTTCCAGTCGTGTTGGAGAACACAGCCCTAATGCGCTTAACGTGATGGCCCGCTTCTCTCAATCCATGCTGGACTTGAGATCGGATGACGTTGAGCTGGATCTGCAAAGCACTGCCGAGAGGAATCTACTGAACACGAAGAACAGAAACAAAACAAAGGTAGGTAGGACTTTGATTTAGTGTGTCTGAATGTGAAAGTGCTTTTTATCAGATTTGGCACTCCACTCTACCAGTCATTAAATCTGGGAGTGTCTCAAATAGATGAAAAGAAGCCAGGCATGTGCGTTATGGAACGCATAAGGGTGTGCCGATGTTGATATTTCCTGCATGCCTTAACATGCTATAAGTGCTAAAACACATGTAGTAGAGGAGGAGAGTAAATGTAAATGAAGTTGCATATCAGATGAGAACAGGAAAAAAGCATGTTATTAGGGTTTGTCAGATCCTCATTTTGGTGGGATTTCCCTATGAAAGAATAGTAGTTTTTATATATATATATATATATATATATATGTATATATACACACAATTTAGGTCATAATTGGGTACACTTGTGCATGGTTCTTTTTTCCTTCATTGCAAAATTATATACATTTAGATTCTGCTCACTTAAAGGTAATCTTTAAAAACTCAAGTAATTGTACTGGAATTATTTAGCAAATCTCAAATGAATATCCATTTTTCATACTGTATTTTTTTAACTTAGTGACGCCTTAATAAACTTGTTGGAAAGTTTATTAAATTAACTTTACTTATTGTTTATCAGCCAGAACATGATAGTAATATTTTCCCAATAAATGGACATCCCTATTTTTATCACATAGTTCTTACAAATATTTGCCTAATGCCATTGATTCTATCCAAAACTATTTCCAATAATATTCTAATGTTTCTAGTAAAATTCTTCCTTTAAGTATGATTTAAAAATATTTTGAAACCAAAAGCATTTTGGGGGCATAAAACTATCCTGCTTAAGGTTGTAGCTGGTTTTTATATGGTTTCTAGCTGGTTTAGAATAGTGTAGTACAACTTGGACAAGCTTGGTTAGGTCTAGTAGTCCACCTTGGAGCAGCAACAAACCAGCTACCATGTCCCAAAAACCAACTTGACCACCATAAGCTGGTATTACCTGATCTTTAGGTAGTCTTAAAAGGTGACAAAGCTTGAACAGAAGATGACATAGAACTGAATTTTTGCAGCACTAGCGGATACAACAGCTGGAGCGTGTGTGTAGTACCTGGGTAGAGCGCCCTGCTGATCATGCCAGGTAGGATGATGAAGATCATGGGAAGCATCTTGAGATAGCTGGCAAAGATGGACGCCCCTTTGGCGTGACTCATATTCTTTGCTGACAGAGATCTCTGCACGATTACCTGCCAATGATCAACCAACATTATTATTTTGTTTTAAAAAAATTAATCAGAACAGTTTATAGTTTGTCTAACCATTTGAAATTATGCCTGAAGGCTGTTTATCATTTTTCTTTTTCACGTATACCTTCCTCCCTTTCAGCTTTACCAGATGGTCACCAGGTCACCTCTTCGAGACGGTTATGGCCGGGCCAAAGTGGTGATTGCAAAACCTGGAGTGTTCCATAGACCCCCTAAAAGCAGCGGCCATGTGATCGGGGGCCACAGGTACTGGCAGGGGAAGACGTATGGCCATGAACTCTCCTCAAGTGGATCAGGCCAGCAAAACCTAAACCGTTCAGGTCGGTCCCCCAGGAGACAAAGCCCCGCCTATACGATAGAAGGACTGCGAACAAGCCAATCACCCGCTCAGCGGCTCATGCACTCTCAATCTCTCTCCCCCGCTCAACGGGCCTCTCAAACAAAGTCTCCATCTCCTCGTAGACGGGTCGAGACTCGCACGCCATTAGGAATCTCTTTATCTAAACTCGCCAGTTTCAAACACCTCAGGGGGAAGGTTCCAGTGAACACGTCTGCTTTTGCTTTGGGGGATAAAATGTTGACACATAGTCAAAGTGAAAAGTAACTGATTTGTAGTGGCTTTCTTCCCGTAAAAAACTACTTTGTATTGAGTACAAAGGCATGAATGTGTATTGATGTAGCCACCAGTCTCCACTGATAAAGGCTTTTCAACTGGAGTTCAACTGGATCTAAACTGACACGAGTGTTACAGTGGCACACAAACACTGACATTTTCTGGACCGTGGCAAGGAGCACTTGTTGCATAAAGCCTTACTCTTTATTGACGTGCCTTTGAGTAATATGTACTAGTGCAAGGGAATTTGGTGGTGGACTTATGACCATGGTGATGGCACTTTCACATGCACCTCTATTGTTGGCTAATTGGTGTCTCAGATTGTGGGCAAAGGATGTTGAAAAGTTTGTTACAGTACAGACTGAAAGTGGGTTATCTTTTAAAACGCACACACTAATATTCTGAGTCTGCAGTTGTCCCTGGTTTTATCAGAGGAGATCAAGGCCTGTTCACACCAGGACAGATGTTTTGTGCAAAAAATTAGCTGTGATAAACATTTTCATTTTAGTTAACGGCTTTTAATGCATCTTTTCACATCGATATTAACATTTGCTTGCTGTCAATCCAATTTAAAAAAAATAAGGTTAAAAGGTTTGCGCATTGGGTCACATGTCCAGAGTTGCTGCTGTTACATAAATCTATGACTTTGTGGTACGCACAAATCTAAAAGACTACTTTGCTTAGAAACCGTGTATAAACCTGGGTATTTCCTTTTTTTTTCTCTATAAGCACCACCTACTTTCAGAAGTAAGTTTGTATTTTCTTTCAGCCCATCTACAGTTTTTTACATTTCGTCTGAAATAAAAAAAAATGCATACAAATGTTTTACCACATTTTCATGCCAAACATTTGTGTTGGTGTGAACAAGCCTTCAGCTTTTGAGTTAAAGTCAAGGCCAAACCCTCCAACATCCAGACCAAGACCTGTCCATTTCTTATTCAGAGAATTGCTGAATTTATTGCAGCATTAATTTCAGATACTGAGCCACTTTGCGAGGTGTTGATCAGTGGTCATGGCTAAGGACCTTATTTATGACCAAAACAAGACTTAAGATTTGAGCCCCCAACCAGAGGACCCACTGTAATAAGACTCAGACCAAAACAACATTTATTGGGCCTTGAAGGGATTCCAACTCTTGACAGTATTTTTAGGAATTTTATCATTTGTCTTCTGATGATGTTTGTTTGCCTTCCAAGGAGGTTTGGAAATAAAATGCTTTATAAAGATGTTATGTGCACTATACTTTAAAGAAGGAAAGTGTTATAACCTTAATTATTACAAAGACAGTCTTCTAAATTGTCTCAACCATTGTGCATATGTTTTTAAATAAATAAAGCTTAAAAAGCAAGGTGTTTTAAAGATGCTAGTCAGCACACACTGATTCCTACAGTTTCTGTAAGGATATACTTGAATCACTTGGTGATGTTTTCAGTGACACAGGAGCCAACGTAGGCTTTAGTCAGGGTAGTTGTACTTAATTTGGCGCGAATCCCTCACAGTCTCGTTTTCATTGCGTCAAATTAGATGGGTTTACCCTACCCTGACTTGGGTCCATTTCAGGCTTGGTAGATTTTTTTCTCTCTCTAAAACTGCAGTCTTTGTGGCAAACAAGTGATACATCAAATACAGAATGCAAGTCACAATGCAAATTACATTTGCAATACTGTCCTCTACATGAGGCCTTTTACATTGTGTGAGAACCAGGGTAGACTTATTGTCTATTTTTGAGAGTAAGTGTGTGTTTACGCATACCTGATCAGTGCACCAGTACCATGTTGCAAGAATGGTTAATCCCAGTGTCATGCCTGGCCAGGGTAGGTCTCCGTGAACAGGGTCTCTGAACAGGTGCATGGCATCAGGCCTGGGCAGGTGACATGTTGTGTTTGGGATGATCTTGGATGGCACCGCTTTCAAATAAACGCTCTCCAGGTTATTGTAGCCTCCAATTTTATTGAATGCTGTAACGTATAAATACATATCAGCTAAATCTACTACTGTTTTGGGTAAAATGTAGAGATTTGGCATAAAAATGTATCTTTGTAGTATTGTCAAAAATACATGGCGTCAAAACACAATGTATATTTTGAATTGAATACAATTAAAAATATTATTTAAATTTATTTAACTTGTTTAGACTTGTGTGTGTGTTCATTTTTCATTTAATTTTTGGTTCTTTAAAACCTTTACAGATTGTTTTCTGTAAGTGTCTAAAGACATGGGATTTACCACATCCCCATGCAAACCAGCTATGCAGGTTTTAAAGTTTCAATGTGTCCTAACCGGACATGATGCGATAAAACCTCTCTCTTTGACAAAAATGTGAGGTGTGTTTTTGTTCATACTGAACAGCTGTGTCGAGTTATGTGACATTTCGTTTGTTGCCTGTGACAGCCAGAGTGAAATCTGCTTCACATTACACCAAATATGTTGATATTTTTGCTTGTTTCTGTGCAGCATCGTGTAGTGTTTCCACTTTTACTGAGAAAGGGGAAATTCCATGATAAGATAGTTGAACGTTACCTCAATAGCAGCATACACTCTCAAAAATAAAGGTTCTGTATTGGCATCGATGGTTCCGTTTGTGGAAAAAGGAGATCTTTAGATCATAAAATGTTCTTCACACACAAAAAAAAGTGGTTCTTTTAAGAACTGTTCAGTGAAAGGTTCTTCAGGGAACCCGACATGTATATTCTATGGCATCACTGCAGAAACACTCTTTTCGAACCTTTATTTTTAAGAGTGTTGGAATGTTGTTTTTGATTAAGGCTTGTTTGCACTGAATATTCACATTTGGTGAATATTCTAAATTGTATGCATTTTAAGAATATTTAATGGTGCTATATTGTATGCATTAATGCAAATTAAATTATTTTAGGCTATCTGGATAATTAATTAAAAAAAAAGTTATAACAGTCCGTGGTATTTGTTTAGAGGTATTTATGCTATTATTGATTATTTATTAACTATTTATTTATTTGAGCAATATTTATCTATTTATTTGAAAAATAGATACATAATTGAACCACATTTCACTATATCTCAATTCATTTTTTATTATTTTCATAATCAATAGGCAATTTTACATGGATGCTTGGTTGAAAACCACATATAACCCTGAAAACGTGTCTGCCATAGCTGTTTTCTTACAGCTGCCATCTGTTTTCAGCAGTGGCACTTTCACAAGATGTTCTTACTTCCCTAGTGACAGCTGACATTAGATCACTGCCAGACGGGAATAAAAGAAGAAGCCTGAGACTGACTGACCTGTAATGGTGAGGATGACTGCTCCAATGATCATGACAAAGGTCTGAAGAGTGTCGGTGTAGATTACAGCAGCCAAGCCACCTGGAGAAACAGAGGACTAAGCGGGTATTGCTCAATTCTCTCATGATGGTTTAATATGATATGAGTCATCGGGGTCAAGTCTGAATCAGCACTTGTAGACAGAGGAGTAAATACAGTGACAGCAGAGCAGCGGATTAAAGTCATTATGCAATTATGCTGGAATCAGTCATGCGGACTGTAATTACTGCAGAAATGAACTGTTACTGAGCCACTGGGCTTCTGTGAGAAAGTTCAAACAAGTAATCATTTAGTAGAAGCTTTTATCCAAACAATTGACAGTAATACTCAAACCTGTGGTTTGACCGCACTCGACGTTTGCTCTGTTAACTACTCAAACCAGCAACATTCCTGTTACCAACCCTGAGTTTTAACCATTATGCCACTCTATCCAGTTTTACAACATTGCAGTTGAAGAGGAATCTTCTTTAATTCTGCAACAACGGAGTGACATCATAAGCTGTTTTGTCACGCTACACTGCTGATTTGTTGGGAATAGCTAAACTGCTCACTACTGAAACGTAGTGGTACCGCTTTATACAATAAGCATCATGAACTATGATAATTCATCAATCTAGGTTGATGCAAACATATAAATATACTATTGTTCATTGTTGATTCATGTATTATGAAAAAAAGTTGATTTACACTTGAGTGGTATACAAAATGTAATGTAGAAATTAACATTAACCTAGATTAATAAATGCTCTTGGAGTATTATTCATTGTTAGTTTGTGATGCCTAATACACAAATAGACTAGCATTTTCAAGTTTGCCCCCCAAAAAAATTATATTCCAAATAAACGCATTTCTTTTGAACTCTCTGTCAAAAAATCCTGAAAAAAGTATCACCGTCTCCACGAAAATATTAAGCATATTCAGACTGTATTTAAGCTCAACTATTTCCAACACTGATAATGATACGAATCTTCAGCAGTAAATCAGCATTTTAGAATGATTTCTGAAGGATCATGTGACTGAAGACTGATGATGCTGGAAATTTGACATCACAGGAATACATTACATTTTAAAATATATTCAAATAGAAAACAGTCATTTTAATAATATTTCACAATACGATTGTTTTTAATTCATGTTTATCAAATAATGCAGCTTTGGTAGGCATAGGAGACTTCTTTCAAAACGCACAAAACAATCTTAATGACCCCAAACGTTTGAACGGAAATACAAACCTGCAATAGTGTAGAGGGCAGTGACGACCAGCATGAGGACAGTGGAGAGGTAGAGATTCCAGCCCAAACAAACCTGGACAAACAGAGCTCCAGAGTACAGATCCGTCTGCAAACCATACAGGATTTGAAGATTTTAGGTTGCTCGTAGATATAGGAGACTTAATTGTGAAGTGTTGTCATCACTTAAAAAAATGATATGATCAATAAGATATTACAACAACATAGGTTTTTACATTGCTTTAACTCATCAAAATAAGTCAGGCAATTTTTAACTAAGTATAAGATTCAACTCATTTAAAAAAAGTTTAATGCAATTTAAGTTGAAATTACTAAAACATCCAGGTTGATTACTTAAAAATGTAAGGCAGCAAACTTTTTTTTTTTTACAGTTATACTGCATTTGAGTATCAACTCTGTTTACTCTTGTTAATAAAGTAAAGACAGTTGTTGACATACATTAAAGGGTTAGTTCACCCAAAAAGGAAAATTCTGGCATTAATTACTCGGACTCGTGTTGTTTCAAACCCTCAAGACATTCGTCCATCTTCAGAACACAAATTAATATATTTTTTATTAATTCTGAGACCATTTCTGTCCGTCTATTGACAGCCTACACAACTACCTTGTCACTACCTTGCCAGCTGTCACCCAGTGGTTTAACCTCAGTGTTATGAAGCAACACGAGAGCTGTGTTTGCGCCAAAAAAACAGCACATTCACGAGAGCACCGCGGCGCATGCGAGAGCAGACGTTGTTGAATGCGTGTTGGAGATTAATATTTTGTAAATGAAGCGGTATATTATTGGGTAAACTGTTGTGTCAAAGTTTGATAAATAGCATTAATGGTTTATTAGTAAGCCAACAAGGAAGCACGGGCATTTGGGTGTGAGTGTTTTTATATGCCTGCAGTGAAAAACAGATGTTGAAACAGCTAAACTACATTCTCTTTCACAACTTTAAATTCCTTGGGTGCAGAAACATGCCAGCACAGCAATACAGGACTCAGTAAATTAAGCCTTTGTAGATGAATGTTTGACTTTTAGCTTTGTGTGAATGAGACAGCAAAAAACATGAGTGAATGTATGTGTGTTTCCATGCTCACTGAGATCTTGGTAAACACAGACAGCATCAAACTGAGAACTGACAAGTACGTTCGAATTCGCTCTCCTCCAAACCGCCGACCCAGATACTCTGGCATTGTGACAATCTGAGAGAGAGAGAGAGAGAGAGAGAGAGAGAGGAGGAGGAGGGAGGAGGAGGAGGGGGGGGGGGGGGGGGGTAGTGAGAGGAAGTGCAGAAGGCAATGGCATGATCTAAGCAAATTAATAAGCAAATCTGGGAAAGTAGAACATGTGAGTTTGTGTGTGAGAGAAAGAGATTGTGAGTCTGTAACACGTGGCAGTATTAAACATAAGTTCTGAATTATTAATTCACATAGGACTGTATAGCTCAGCTAGAACATCAGTATGAACAGTGAGTCAGTGTGCGTCTAAAACTCACCCCAGAAGACACATAAACTGGGACAAAGACCCAGGCTAGAGCCAACAGGACATAAGTTGCCTAATAAAGAAAGAAATGGTTAGTGCACTGTGAAAAATCTATTTCTTCATCAGTATCAATTTATTTTCCAGTAAAACACATTTAAACATCTCATTTTACAACAAGATCATTTTACTTGAGGAGAAAAACTTTATGAGATGGGTTTGCATTGAATATACAGTGGCCCTAAAAATTAAGACGCATTGAATCTAATGACATTCAAACTGCTTAAAGGAATAGTTCACTCAAAAATGTAATCGTTTATTCACCCTCATGTCATTCCAAAACATGTATGACTTTCTTTCTTCCACAAAACACAAAAGAAGATATACTGAATAATATTTAAACTGTTTACATGCAGAACATGAGAAGTTAATGGGGTCCAATATGACATTGGACATCATTGTCTTTCAATGTATGGAGAAAAACAAAAACAAAACAGACATATTTTAAAATATCTTCTTTTGTGGTCCACATGCAGAAGAGAGTAAGTTATACAGGTTTGAAACCACATGAAGGTGAATAAATAATGACAGATATTTCATTTTTGGGTGAACTAACTTTGTGCAATTTAAGTCTGAAGCATGAGGTTTTATTTATTTCACATCTCACATACACCGCTATAAATTTAGACAACATATACAAGTAAAAAGACAAACTACTTAAGTCTTAATATACTAATTCATTTTTTACTGACATTCTGGACAAAAACAAGAATTCGGTAGCACTTTATTTTACAGCCCTGTTACCCATGCATACGATGTAGGCTACTTATTACAATTAATTCTCGGTAACCCTGAACCTACCCCTAAACCTAACCTTAACCCCTATAGTTACCTTATTACCCAGTATGTTCTTAGGTAAGTACACTGTAAGCACACACACTGTAAAATAAAGTGCAACTGGATTTTCAGCGTCCATTAATAATGTAGTTTTAAGACAGAAGCTGGTCTTTTTCTCCCCCTAGTGCTGATCGAGTGCTGGTGCATTTATATGAACTGCTAGATGTTTTCGTGTTAAAGTAGGCTAATGATCAATAACGAATTATGACCAATACATATTTCGCATTTGTTTAGAGAATGAGGCGTTAAAACTTGATGTCTCTCACATTCCATTCAAATCCAGCAACAGCGATCCCTCCTGCTGCTCCTGTCCCAGCCAGACCGATGAACAGTCCTGAGCCCTCACTGCTGGCAAACAGAGATGCACCAATCTGCACACATTCATACCGCATATTAGTGGCATTCTCAGGACGGACGGCGGAAAACAACTCCATTTACTACAGTCAGCTTCACACTCAGTATTTGCAAGATCGTTGACAAGGCAGTTAGGCAGTGTCATGCTGTGTGACATATAGCCTACATTTCTTTTTAAATTATTATTAATTGTTAACAAACATGTATTCATTACTTGAATGAGCTCATTGTTTCTGCCTTAAATTAATAAATGGTTTAAATGAATACATTATTAGCTAACTGTGTGATTTGTACATGTATACATTTCTGAAATACATAACTTGGACAGTCACCTCTGATAACAGATCACTATAAATTGTAATGAAGACATGTGAAGCTATATATTATAATTATATATATATGTATAATTATTATAGCCTACAAATGTCATATGTATATTAATTATGTACAGGGATATATTTGTATGACCTCATTTTTTTGTGACCTAATTTTAATTGCGATAGTACATTGAATTGTAAAATGTATTTGTCACTACATATGCAGGACTAATTAAAGCCACTTCAAAAGAAAAAGAATGCGATGAAAATGAAACGGAGCACCTAAAATATATGCCTTTATTAAAGAGGGGTACAAATATCTCAAACCAGTTAAAATGGTTTATTTGGGGTCTTTTTTATTATAAATTATACATAATAATATGAGCAAAAGGTTTAATTAATTTTAATATAGTGTATTTGGTGTGTCCATCTTTTGCTTGACTCTCCAGCTGCATGAACTTAGCCTTATAAATGTATTAAATGGAACTTTATAATGATTTTTGATCAATTTAATGTGTCCTTGCTGAATTAAAGTATTAATTAATTTCTTGCCCTACATTTTTCTTTACATTTTTGAATGGTAGTGTATCACGGTTTCCACAAAAATATCAAGCAGCATTGATAATAATAAGGGCACGTTTACACAACAACGTTGTCCTAAAAACTGAAAAGTTTTTAAGTTGCGTTTTCACATTCACATTCACATTCACACTGTATTATGCTGTCAGGCCAGTAGTTGGCGATGTCACTTTGTAAAGAAACACGACTGAACACATCATGCGTGTGAATGATGTCACTGTTTTCACAACAGTAGGCCTATCGTTTTCAAAAACTTGCACTTTTAAACCAGTTTTCAAAAGTTTGCGTTTTCCGGTCCCCAAAAAGCCGCCGTCGTGTAAATAAACGGCCTAAAAAAAGTTTTCTGTTTTTAGTTGAAAACGGTGTCATGTAAATCAGCATATTAGGGGCTATTTACACAACACCAATTTCAACTAAAAACGGAAAACTTTGAATGTGTTTTTGTTCATCACGATACGATACGATACTGTGGCGAGCAGGACGAGGTCGAGGGACGTGAGAGGATCTCGTATCTCTCACGGAGGACTCGGAGCCACGACAGTGAAGATCGAGAGAGGACAGGCCTGATTTTATGTTGTGTTTTGTGTGGCCAGCAGTCTTCCGCGAGGGGCTGCTGGCTTGTACTTTCATTTTTGTATTTGTTTATTTATTTATGATTAGATTATGATTATTTATTTATGATTTAACGTTAGTATAAGTCTTTGAACGTTCGCCGGTTCCCGCCTCCTTCTTCCCATAACAACATACCCCGTTACAGATACGATATCGATTATCTCAGCCAGCCAGCGATACGATATTTACCAATAGCCTACCGTGAAAAAGTTTCAGGTTTTATTTTCTTTTTACGACCCGAAGAAGATATCACGGGTTCATCAAGTTCGTTGAAATCCATCCTCAATCACTTTTGACGAAACTCCTCTCAGGCGCGTCTTTTCAAAGTGACTAGAAGCTGTCACCTGACCTGAATACTGCGCACTGATTCGCTAAAACAGACTTTTCGTGTCTTGTCGTTTCTGCTGTGAAACATAAACGAGAGTCGCGATGCCTTATCGCATTCTTTAGTTCTTTTGTGACTGGGTTCAGTCAATCTTGTCAGGCGTCTATTGCAGCTGAGAAAAGTTACATGAGGATGCGGAGAGTGTCAAAATAAAGGTACAGTATATCGATATGTTATATATGTTTCAGTCATAAAAACTGATTTATAGAAATGTAAGTGTAGGCCTATTTGTGATTATTATGAGGGCTGTTTTTATGTTTAATGCAGTGTCTCCACAGTCCCTGTAATATAAAGGGATATAAAGTTAAGGCAACTGAACAACCAAGAGAAATGTCTACATCAAATGTAACATTTGTTCTGTACATCAGCATTGGGGGAATAACATTATAATCTCGTTCACGGTAGAGAAAGATGCATGTAGGCTACACAGGGACTGTGAAGACACTGAATTAAACATAAAAACAGCCCTCATAATAATCACAAATACACTTACATTTCTATAAATCAGTTTTTATGAATGAATGGCTTGCTAACTGTTTCTCTGGTCTTCGTCAACATCACGCGCTTGCACCCCCTGCTGGTGAGGTCGACTAGCAGTAGATGGAGATTATGCTCGGTAATTTACTGCTTTTCCTGCAGTTCCTGGATGTCAATGTTGAATTTACTGTCGAATTTGAACCACTGAATTTGTGGAAGCGAATTTATAAAGCGAAATAAAATGGACCGAAAATTGCCTGTTGAATATTATAGGTTGTATTTTTAAACAGTTTGAATATTTTGGAAGTGAAATATGAAAGGTGAATATGGATTATTGAATTTTTATGAATGAAAATGTGTTTGAAATGTTTTGAATTGAAATATTCACAGCTCAAATATACAACCATGTTGAATTTCAGCCCATAAAAATGCAAGCCCTAAAAATACAATGCATTGAAATGCAAGCATGGTTAATGCAATGCATATTTTTTTAAGTATTGCAATTCAACAGGCTTTTTTTTATTTCAAAACCATTTGGCATTATTTTACTTCCATACTATTTTAATTTGGTATTTTTGGGGCTTATTTATAAATTTAAATTCGGCTTTGCGGTTTGACTTTTGGACACACTGGAAATCTGGATGTTGAAAATAAGTAGTTTCATGTCCATGTCATTTTTCAATTACCTATTAAAAAAGAAGCAACTTTATCCAACAATGTCTATCAAACGTTTGCCTTGAGATCACTTTTATCACATCAACCTTTGTAGTTTATTACTCAACTATACTTAAAAGTAAAGTTTTTATATAAAGTAAAAAAAAAAAACGAAACAAAAAGGATTATTTGTAATTTATCTCTTCATTATAAGGCTTGAACCATATACATTAAAGTAAATGTAGGCATTGCTTCAATTGGTCAGTTTACATGAATTATCACTCACCGGCCACCAAGCCATGTCTCTGCCAGCCAGAAAATATCCACTGAGTGTGTTTCGACTCACTCTGCAAGATGACTGAAAAACACGATAGTTTATACGCAATTTAAACGGGGTTGTATTTCCCACTCTAATATCTTAGATATTAGAAAAAAGTAACATTTAAAAAAAAGATTCCTTTCTAAAGCCACAGTTTACATCCACATGTTCTTAAATCTTGTGATCTATTTAAAAAAAAAGATTCCTTTCTAAATCCACAGTTTACACATGTTCTTAAATCTTGTGATCTATGAAAAAATAATAATAATCACTCTTAGAAAAAAGGTTCTATATAGAAGCTTAAAGGATTCTGTCATGTGCTTCATAGAACCTTTTGGGTGTTCCCATCATAGGATCATTTTATGGATTTAGTTTAATTAATTAATCATTTTAAACTATTTTTTTTTTATTTCAATAAAACTTTATGAATGAAACAACATACTTTATCACTAGAATAAAAAAAATGGAATAATCCCTTAAACATGAAAGTATTATGCAATAATTTAATACATTTCTCCGTATGTTTAACCTTTTTCTGCAAAAAGTACATGCAACCCGATTGAACCTTTTTTTCTAAGAGTGTAAAAACACTGTGACAACAGAAAAAATATATAATGTTTGATACAGCTAATACACACACACACATGCAATACACAAATATGTCTCACCCATATTCCAACTGCGACGTTCAATAAAAAATAAGCTCCAATTACAATGATATCAGACACGCTGAAAGACTGGGAAAGGGCGAAAAATTTAGTGGTAGAGTTAGACGCCATGTCCTGCCTTCACACACACTACACACAGACTAAGACCACAAGGCAAAGAGGCTAGGATGACACAAGGCGTTCCGGTCAGCCAGCTCTGTGTGTGAATTGATCATTAAACACATCAGTTTAATGAAGCAAACTTGCACCTACATGAAAACAACAAGGCAGATGAAACACATCCGCGAGGACACACAAACCCTGCTGCTTGTTTGGGTTTCAGAGACTTACACATGCACCTGCACATAGAGACAAACACCAATGGCCACACACACACACACACATGCTTAGACGTATAATCAGAGCATTTAGACGTGTGATCTAACTAACCTAATGTGACTGTCAGAGTCTAAAAAACATCCCTAGACACACTTAACAAAGTGAATCATTTACTTAAGCACCCACTGGTGCTAGCCATTAACACACACACATGCACTAACCGTCAGCATCAATCTTACACATGGACATAAGTATACCTTTAGTGTTTGGGGTCACTGTTCACATTAGCAGTACTTTATTTGACAGTGTGGCAGGAGTATTTGCAATCTAATTTCTTTGAAAATGTACCACAATTGACCCATGATAAAGTTGATTACAAAAAAAAAAAACTAAAAAACATTTTATTTTGGCCTTGGCAGTTTTAAATGATGGCAGTGTCAATGGTTCCGGTGACTTTATGTCTCTCATTGAGTTATTTATTATATTGATACTATTTTTTTCAAAGTATCTTTAATGCTTTGAAAAGTGTATGGCGGATAAGATTTTGCTCTTATGCTCACCAAGGCCGTATTCATTTGATCAAAAATACAGTAAAACAGTGATATTGTAAAATGTTATTACAATTTAAAATACATGTTTTCTATTTTCATGATGGCAAAGCTGAATTTTCAGCATTATTACTCCAGTATTCATGTCACATGATCCTTCAGAAATCATTCTAATTTACTAATTTGATGCCCAGGAAAAATGTCTTATTATTGTTGTTGAAAACAGTAATATTTTGTGGAAAATGTGATACAATTTTTGATAGAAACTTCAAAAGAACAGCATTTATTTGAAAGAAATAACAGGTAAAAGTCTTTACCGTTACTACAGATCAGTTTACTGCATCCTTGCTGAAAAAGTATAAGAATCTATCTAAACCTAATACTTTTTTGATGAAGATTTGTAATGTAATGCAAAATAATAATTATTACCCTCATTACTGCAATGCAAATAAAATAAAATAAAAATAATAATAGTATAGTAGTATTTATTGCGCTGTCTTAATAAAAAAAAGTCATTGTATTACAGTAATGAGAATCTAATGAGAATCCACATAATAGAAATAGGAAAGAAAAGCCACATCTGGATGCATTACGCTACATTACACTTTCATGCTGAAAAAAATAAGTGCGCTCTTACTGTATAGCTCAATCTTTTCCTGGATATTTACTGTACCTTCTGGAAGGGTTTAGTCCCAGCCCCAGTCAACACACCTGTGGAATTAGTTGTTTCGTTGTTGTTTAATTACAGTTGGAACTAAACACTGCAGGAGGAATCGGTTGGTGAACTAGTGATTAAGGTTGGCAAACACAAACGTGGCAGATTCCAGGTTGGACAGAGCCAGGAACTGGTAGGAGGGGAATCTCCCTGCAGGTAATTTGGATAATAAGTTTTACCTCACAAATAACTGGGTATTGATTTAGTTATTGCAGTCCTTAACACTGACAGTGCAAAATAAGTGAAGAACGGCTAATTACGCACTGACTGATGTGGGTTAGAACGAGCCCAAATTAGACATCTGCTCTGGTTCTGCTGACACCCTTAGGGAGCAATGTATCGTATCACACACTTTTAATTGTAAGATTGTCACCAAAAATGATGTCTGAAATGACAGAGATAAGGAGTAAGAGAGCGATTAAATTATATGATAATAATCAGAGCAGTATGGCTATCAGTGTCTGAGGGCCACCAATGAGATTTAAAGGAACAGCTCACTTAAAAATAAAAAAAGAAGAAGAGTTGTGTTTCTTTTACTGTGGAATAGATGTTTTCATGTTTCACCATACTAGAACATAATTTGCTTATTAAGCATAACTGACAGTGTGGTGGACAAGATTTTTTTAACTAGGCCTAAAAACTTACATTTTCATCTGTTCATCTGTTGCTCACATGCTGTTGCTTTTTCTGTTTTTTAACCTTGCCAGGTTCTGGTCATGCTTTTGTTATATTGTGTGAACTTATTGTAAAATATTCCCTTTTGTGTTCAGCTGGAAGAAAGAAGGTCAGATTTGGAATAGCTATATATGGGTGAGTAGCCCATTTGTATTTTTGTAAAAAAAATGTTGGATGACATGTTAATTTAATAGTGTGCGTCTTCCCTCCTTCTTTAAAGGGAGGAGGTGCCTTTGGCTCAGTGTACACGGTCAGTACCTACCCCACTAAAATGTGTCCTGTGACCTTTCTCCTCAAAAACACACTCGCTTGCTCACACACAAAAACAACACACACTGCTTCCCTCCCTTTTAATCTGTCAGCTCATGGGAAAGGGTCTATTTAGTCACGCCCCCTGATTGATGCAGCACCATCAATTTAACCAAGCTCTCTCTCTCTCTCTCTCTCTCTCTCTCTCTCTCTCTCTCTCTCTCTCTCTCTCTCTCTCTCTCTCTCTCTCTCTCTCTCTCACACACACACACACACACACACACACTGTGGCAAGCTGCTTTAATATTAATTAGTTTAATGTGTTTTAAGGTTAATAGTACTTACTTTATTAGTGTGTCATCCAGACTAGCATCCCTTTTTTAATTCACTAAAAGAAATCCTCCCATTTCTGCAACATAAATAAATGCACTGTTACTTGCAAGTTAAACATTTGAATGTAGGCCTATTGATTTACTTCACCTTTCTGTAAGGTTGAAGTGTTGTGGTTACCACCATTGTGCTGAAGAGTTGTGCATGTGCATTTTGTGGGTGGCTACATGATGGTATACACTACAATGACTCTATGAGCAATGACTGCGTTAATGACATTGACAAGTAATGTTTGATTTGTTCATTAGATTTATATGTGAAATAAGTTAGTATGTGATATGTTAGTTGTTTATTTTAACTTGATAATAATAATAAATGTGACATGACTTTACTATAGTGCCGAATTGCAGAGCTGGTGCAAACATATCCACGTTGCTATGATTAGATGCTTTTATTATACTTTATATTAAAAAAAATGCTTTTTTTCATTTTTGTTATTTATTTTGTTATTGAGAGGAAAGCACATATTTACACATATTCATCTAAAGGTCACTCTCAGCAGAGTGGGCGGCATCAGATGTTCGCTAACAGTATAATACAGTATCGCTGGTCATGTATTTCGAACTTCGTTTTGCCCCTAAGTGAAGAACGAAAAATAACTCCACCGCGAGTATATCAGGCCCTTAATGATATCAAAATCTTGCGTTTAATGCTACAAATTATTAAGTGCCCCTAACTCACAGTTATTTGTTGGATGAACACAATTTTATTGGAAATTGCCATAGCTCAAAAAGATTGATGGTTTAATTGCCGTTAGATTAGTTGCAGTTCTTCGTTTCAGATCCCACATGTTCACTTCCAGAAAGCATGCATCATTTATTTATTTATTTATATTTTTTTGGTAACTGGTTGTGTTTTTACTATAAACTATTCTAGTTTTTTATAGTACTAACTGATTTTTTTTTTATTCTAGTCAGTTTTTTATAGATTAATGTTAAATCAGCTTGCCATTCATACACAGATAGTACACAGAGACACACACACACACACACACACATACATGCGCACATGAGAAAGCGACAGCGGATTACAACCTCCAGCGCCCGCGCGCACATCTGCCTGGATGTTTACGTAATATATACGGTCTCTCTACGAGCTTCGGGTCAAAGAGACGGCTTCCGTTTTGATTTACACAACATCTGATATTTTTGTAACGAGCCATGTCACCGTGCGTAAATACGCGCAAGGTTTCCGCGCCGTCCCTTTAACCTGAAAACGATTGGATTCTGTCACCTCAGTACGCAATAAGACCTTTTTTCGTCGTTAGCGACTGCGTGGACGCCACTGGTCACTTCACTGGGCATGTAAACGCGTCTTGCACGTCTCTGCGCACTCGACCTTTTAACGATGAACGGCGAGGATGTGCTGGCGTTAACGGCACCGTTATGGTCGCCTGGTCCCCTGAAGATGCGCTGGATGTAAAAGTATAGCCATGATGACTGCATGTGTGAGAGAGGGTGCTTGAGTGTGTGATTGAACAGGATGGGGAAGGAACAGGAACTCTTGCAGGCGGTGAAGACGGAGGATCTGATTACCGTCCAACGGCTCCTCCAGAGACCCAAACAGGGCAAAGCGAGTGAGTATCACACCCACCGATCTTAAATGTCTCATCACACCCTCCACACACCCCCTTGCTATTGCCTCAATGAACACTTAAACCGACGCGGTTTTTGAATATGTGATATTATATGGCAAAACACTTTCCTTTAGCGAAATAAATAAATGTGTGGCGAACAATTTCTTGCATTTTCAATCAATTCCCTCTTAAGAGCATGTAGAAAAATGACTTTGTAGGCCTTCTGTATGTTAGTGTCGTATAGCTATACGCGTCTATGGGTAGGATTGGGAACCGATAATCGTTTCTGGTTAAGGACCGCTTACATTTTTAAAACGTACCGAAACTAAATTATTAGTTTTTTTTTATTAATTAATTACACCCTTTACGTCCAGTTCGATTTCTAAACGAAACGTTCCTTTTAGTGACTCAAAATCATACAGCGCGGCAGGGTCATCCAAATGACTCTGGAGTGAGTCGGTTCTTTTTAGTTATTATCAGCGCAGACATCTACATTCGCTGATTATAACGGAAGCGTTCCACATTTGTCGCGTCGCTCAGTGTGTAGATGGATCGTCAATACTTGATGCTCGCTGTGGCGGGCCGCGCCAAATCCGCTTTGATGTCCAGATGAGCGCGCGCTCAGAGATGGCAGGTGGCTCAAGATCGCCAAAGATTAAAGAGATGGAGTATTGAAGGAAACATGTGCAGATGGATGTTGGCATTTTACAGTTGTGCCTCATTAAGTACCTGACTATTCTTCATATTATATAGATTTATAATGTCGATATACCATCTTTATTTTATAGCAAAGTAGCTGTTATTCCTATCAGATAGCTAGAAACGTTGTCCTTATTTTATTTACCTGCTGTAGATAGATAGATAGATAGATAGATAGATAGATAGATAGATAGATAGATAGATAGATAGATAGATAGATAGATAGATAGCATCTTGTTTGTCCTTGTTGGGAAGCATGAGGCTTGGGAAGGGAAGAGGGATTATATTAGTGAAAAGCGCCAGATGTCAGAGTAATAAAGTGTGTGAGTACATGAGAGAGAGAGAGAGAGGCCACTCACTCAGCTGTTTGGGCGTCTGTCCATTATGACGTGTAAAGGGGCGTTCACGCTGACAGCGATTTTATCATTGGAGGTCGCCAGGTCCTGCAAGTGGTCTGTCACTTTAAATGTTCAAGGTCTTTAAAGTAGGATGAATTCTGATTGGCTGTCAGTGTTTTTATCTTTCATCAGCTGGAAAAATTGTTTTGAAAGTGATTCCATGATACAATTCCTCTGTGGCGTTATCATTATAGTTGTGGTGTGAACTCTGCTATTCCTTTACATTTGAATGATTTTATTACGGTTGTATAATAACAACCTATAATATACATTAGTTATCATCCTTGAATCTTCCCTTAAAATGTTATTGTTATCATTATAGAGTGCCGAAGTTATGACGTCACTTTGTAGGCCAACCCGGAAGTTAGCGGCGCATGGGTTCCCTCGATCGAAAAGCTATGCATTTTCCCCATAGACTTTTGGAAAATCGCCAAAAATAAGATCTGTGTTCAACAAAGAGTTGTGACCCTTACACGTTTTGTCTATCAAGACAATCTTTACAAGTTAATCCAAAATGTATACATTTTGAAGCCTAAATAAAGCCGTCAGATATAAAATGCTAACGGTAGGCTATAAACGGACTACAGCACACCACTCTGACCATAGTCGCGGATCAACGTCATCATCAAGCTTCCTCAAACTTTATTTAAAAAACATGCTCGCTCATTATGATCTGCGCTGTGAATGAATGGTATGAACACTTATCCACCTTTTCATGATAAATATTGCCCATTCGTTTTCCCCCAAAAAATGTTAGAAACTAATTTTGTTTATGCGTGCCTCTCTGAGATTTTTGTTATCTTTTGTTAATGTTTTATTTATTCGTTTATTATTTTGTTAGTTTATATAAACCTTAATATTATTTTCTTTGTGATTATGATTATGCCTGATCATTGTGCCCCAAATAAACTTTAATAAAGATTATCTTTCACTGTATTATGTTTGATTGTATGTTTGCATACCATTTGCTAATTTGCCAGAAAAAAACGCGCTTTTACCTGTCTATGGCTTTTACCATCTCAGAAGTACTAACGTTAGCTATGGCCGTATCAATTTCCAATCTTATGTCCTTTTTCTTAGACGATAGAAAAACCATAGATCGAGGAGAGAACCACTATAAATCTGGACATGTACAGTGCAGCTTAGATGCTGGTTTACTTGTGGTTGCATCTCGGGACAAAACAAAACACCATTGTCGAACAGTCTCTCCACAGAAATAAAGACCGTGAGGCTGAAACGCGGGTTAGTAGCATAGGGTTAGTAGTGAGAGATTTCCTGTTTGTCATGATGACGTCTAAAGTCCCCGCCAAAGGATGTAGTCCCTTTTAGCAACTTGTTAGCAACCACTGTTTTTAAGTCACAATAAAGTTTTAAAAAATCACAAGCATGTTATAACTGGTGTGTTTTATGTCATAGATCAAAACGTGAAAATATTTAGAGGCTTTGTTAACCACAGACCTTATTTCAGGCGATTTAGCAAAAACCCATTCAAAAAACCCATAGACTTTAGGGCGAGGGAACCGGAAGTGCTAAAATGCTAACTCACTTCCGCGTTTCGGCCTACAAAGTGACGTCATAACTTCGGCACTCTATAGTTATCTTGGTGTGAACGGGCCTTAAAACAGACAGTTTTATCTGAATCCATATTGAGGATGCAGATAGTATTGTACTGTTTTGGTGGGTCACAAATCATGCTCGTTTGGAATAGCTTTTCCTCTTATGCGATGAATCCTATACAGTCCTATACTATACACACAGTGACTGTTGCACAAGATCAGGCACACGCCACACAAACATACGTGCACACATGCCTATAATTGAAATGCAATTACCACTTCCAGTGCTGGGTAACATCCCAGGTGGTCAGAGATGCATCTCCTGCTATGGTAGGAGGGGCGGCCTGAAATGAAAGCAGGCCACTCTCTCTCTGTGTGTGTGTGTGTGTGTGAGAGAGAGAGACAGTATTACAATAATAGCTAAACTGAAGATGCCCTTCTTTCCCTTGTATTGGTACAGAAAAATAAACTTTTTTTTCTGGTGCATTTTTAGACACCATCATCTAGAGAAAAGAGCACAGTTTTTTTTATGTATACCTGTAGTGTGTGTGCTGAATGAAGACATGAATGAAGACATATTTACATTTGTAGATATTCTTTTAAGAGAGTAGTTCTTGTTTTCCTCTGAAGGCATAGTAAAAGTGAGTATCAGTTGGTGTGTCTGTATGCCAGACTGCATACATCCCGATAGTTGCTAAACCCTTGCTAACACCTTTATGTCAATGTCCAATATGTTCTGCTGTTGGGGTGTAGATGTTCTCATGGGGTGCAGAAACCTACAGCTAAAGGGTTATTACATGATCTCCTTGAACTCTCTTTCCCTTGACCTTTGATACCATCTCCCTTATGCTTCCCCTGAAACTACATCAGAAAAAAAGTGAGTTTAGCACAAATTTTGCTCTGCTAATTACAGTATATAATATCTTGTATATCTTTACATATATGTATGAGTTGTTTCAACGGCGGTGTTTGAGGGAGTGGCCATTTCTGGATATGGATATGAATATGGATATTTAATTAGGTAGGCAGGGCAAAAAATAAGGATTGTAAATAGTTGATGCTGTAATAAATAATGCTATTGTTGCTTTTAAAGTTCAGTTTAGTGTTACTAATGCGGTTGTGTGCTAAATTATGCTGTTTTATTTGAAGCCACCATTATGGAGGTTAGCGCTTCTAACCTTAAATTTGTTGGCGATACTGGGTACATTCCCAACATTTTTTTTGAAGCATTGTCTGCTTTTGTGTAAATATTGTAATTTTTATAAATGAAAGTGTAGATTTGCGTATAACTGACCTGATATAAAGTACGTTTAACTAGTAATTTCTTTGTAGATAAATCGCTTTTGTGCTTCCACATACCTTTAAAATCAAAAAGTATTTTTTCTGTCCTAGATCTTTTTTAAACAACATGTGTTGCTCACCATTATCTGAACAAATTGATTCAAATTGAGTAGAGCAGATGTCCATTAACCTCCCAATATATTAAATTAGTGCCTGTAAAAGATTCATATATCTTACGCAGGTTGATTTGACAGTGTTGCTTCGAGAAACTCCTTCTTGTTCTAGAGCAGTTAAATGTTGTTCTTACATGGGCAGTTAACCACTGATCATTGACACCAGGGCACTTAAAACACCTGCTACTGCGATTAGCATAGAGCAGTAATATTCCAGTTCTGTTTGAGCATTTCCAATAATATTCCTGTTTAATATTGAATCAGATTCATCAATTAATGTAATTTAAGAAAAAATAGCTTCAGTAAGTATACATAGTTTCACTTTTTGTGTGTGTAATACAAAGTCTTCTTTGATTTGGAGATTGTGAAATAATTAATTACTTCTCATGTTATTCCAAATCTTTTATGAATGACAAGCCACGCGTGCGGATTCATTCAAGCAGCAGAACAGATGGAAAGCAGGGAAAAATCAAAGCATTTCAGAAATGTTTGTTCGCAGCATAAATGGTTCTCAAAAATCCATGCACAAAGTAGCACATTTGACCTATTTTTAGTATATTTCTGTCACCGATTTCATTTTCACACGGTTCCCAAAGGTCTTAAGAGAAAAAAGAAAACCCAAGTGGACTAGATATTTGATAATTTATAAGCTAACAGCATTTGTAATAGTTTTGTATTTAAAAAAAAGAATGAACATGTAGATTTGCGTATAATTGACCTTATATGAATTGTAACTAGTAATGTGATCTATTTTTAGTATATTTCTGTTAGTGATTTCATTTTCAAGTTTCCCAAAAGGTCTTAAGAGATAAAAGGAAATCCAAGCGGACCAGATGTTTGATAATTTACCAGCTAACATCATTTGTAATAGTTTTAAATGGTATTTTTTTTAATATATGCTGGTTTGTGGTTGCATTTAACGATTAGTATGTTATAATATAGCCATAAAATAAAAGATGGATTGTTGCATCAGATATGACTGCAGAAAACTAGCTTGAGGCTATAGTTTTCTTGGCCGGATTATTAGTTTTCTGCAAATGTGAATTTTCTGACAGGTTATATGCTTGAGTGTCACTTTAAGAAGTGATGGGGACAGTGGACTTGAATATGAGGATTGAATGTCAAGCATTTATAATCTGTCTAACGTGACATTTTTCAATTGGGGGTCGTGTGAGGGTTCTTGAAAGTACTGCTTTGGGTCAGTGGACTAAAATGTGAAACATTTTTATATTTTATCATTGTTTATTTCTAAATGCAGTTCATTTCTTTATTGTTTTTTGATTGAAAGAAGCTATGACATGTACGGTTTGCTAATGTTATAAATAGGGGCATATTATGCCATTTTACAAAGTCTCGATTTTGTTTTTGGGGTCTGCTAGAATTGGTTTTCATGCTTGAATCTTCAAAAAACACTATTTATTTTCAGATATTTTACATTACGGCAGCACCTCAGTAACGCTCTGTTTAGTTCCAGTCTACTTCCGAAAAGTGTAATGTGCTCTGATTGGTTGGCTGGACCAGTCTGTTGTGATTGGTCAAGGTCCGCTTCAAGCGTGTTTGGGAAATGTCACGCCCCTCACCATAACTGCGAGTTTCAACTCACCCAGGCCTTGTCCTTTTTTTGCGTATGCGTTGGATGGGAATTATTTAAATGAGGAATATATGTTCATTCCTGGAAGAAAACTCAAGAGTACAGGCTTTTCAGAGAGTTCAGAAACAGTGCGCACTGATATAGAGAAGAAATCCTTTTTTGAATGACTTTGTGCTTTGTAACATTGCAGACAGTAAAGAAAGTTGAAAATGTAGCATAAAACCTCTTTAATAGAAGTTATTAGGAAGAGGTTCCTGAGTTGGAAAATGTTGGCCTCCTTTGGGAAAGTGTTATCACTTTGTGTATGAGGTATTTTGTTTTCTAATCTTTCTATTTTAATGAACCAAACTTGCATCTGTGGATGTTTATCGGGAGTGGCGGCACATTTGTTTTGTGATTTCAGTACAACGGATAGCTAGTCGGAGAAAAAACGCTGATGCTTTCTGCGACTGATAACAAACCTCATTGAGCAGTCAGCAAAATATTAAAAATAACAAATCCCAGCACTGACTCATTCATTATCGCAAACACAAACAAAATGAAACACATGCTTGACAATTGGAAATGCGTCCCCTGTATCAGATAAATCCTTTTCGAGGTGGAAACAGGCATTGTGTTTGCAGATTCACAAACTTGAGTGATGTTTTTGGACTACAGTTACATTTCTTAACATGAACTTACTTCATTCATATTCATGTGTAACTGTTTTTCTGCAACGGTGCCTCTTCACAGGGCCTCATCTTTGCACTGTGTGTGTGTGTGTGTGTGTGTGTGTGTGTGTGTGTGTGTGCGTGTGTGTGTGCGTGTGTGTGTGCGTGTGTGTGTGTGTGTGTGTGTGTGTGTGTGTGTGTGTGTGTGCGCGTGTGCATTATAGCCACAGTGTACGGTGTGAGCAGGACATTCCCAAACCAGCGAAAAGAAAATGCCAGAACACATCAGCTCAACCAGCCATGAACATCAATGCACTCTCAGAAAAAGAAAGAGGGAGTGAGAGACAGAGAAGGAAATACCATTTATCTCACCCTAAAGGAGAACACATGATGAGAACACGCAGGACTTCATAGACAGACATTTTTGTATGCGTATCTTACATCCAGGGAATATATATATCACTACACTACAGATATTCACCTCGATTGAGACTGGTGCATTACATCTTTTGCATTAAACTCTCTGATGCATGAACACTACAGATCTGTTAATTTTTTTATTATTATTTCCATATTATTAAGATATGGAATCATTATGTTTGTGTTTAGACGTTTAAATAAACACAAGTGTTTTTATTGAAGTTTAAATAAAGGTGAAATAAAATAAAATATAAATATTATCTGAAAAGCTTGAACTTAAATAAGTTAAAATGAAAATTTTAAATGTTGTCTTTGACAACAAAACAAAATATGTTGAAGTTGAAGTACTAAAATTGCTAAAACTAAAACTGAAATAATAAATACAAACTAATAAAAATGACAAAACCACATAATAAAATGATTAAAACTTAAACAAAAATTAAATTATGAATAAAAGTTAGTTACAATTATATTTATAGTAAATTTATAGTAAATAAAAAATACAATAGTATATAAAACCAAAATAACACAATGATGAATTTTTTTTTGATTTGTGTTTTAAAAATTCCTGCATCACAGGGTTAATTCTGCCATCTTGGGACTTTTCCTTAAAGCACTGACATTCCCAATTGATGTTTTATTAGCTTGGTTATGCAGCCAAAATTGTAGTTAAGGCCACAGGTTATGATTTAGCTTTGTTCAGTCAAACATTTCTTGTGTATTTTTTTACGTTTTTGGTTCCTTGAATGCTGTCTGACCTTAGTAGATCAAATCAGAAGATGGAGTGAGTGTGTTGAGTAGCAGCTTAATTACTTGCATCCAGCTAGAATTATTAAAGGTTTAATCCATCTCCTTTCATGCATCCATAACTGTCGAATCTTTAAAGTGGGTTTTACGATGGCTTCCCCTGTGCTGGTTTTGTCGTCGTCATTGTCAGAGCTTCGCATTGTAAACTCAAACTGATCCGTCCGCTGTTGAAGCTGACACTGATTGGTTGGGCCGTAATTTTCCCAGACAAGGAGGTTTCATTGGACTTGAGGCCAAATGTGGGGTTGAGAATGTGAACGCTGAAGATTCATCTGTATGTACAAGGCCAAGTGTGTGCGGTGCTGCAGGACGAACCTGCACTCTCAACAGGGTGCCACAGATTCCTGCACGGGCCGCTTACCTTGACCAGAGCCCTTGTGTCCTTGAGAAGGGCACTTAACCTTTTGCTTTGGCTCCATTCTGTGTATCAATGTTCCTGTTAGAGTCTAAAAAAACAACAACTCCTGTATTCAGTATCTATCCAAATCATACAGGTGAAAACGGCAAAAGATCATTCAGTACAAATTTAATTTGGCAACCTCCTCGTCTAAATTGCAGATTCATAAGCTGGTCCTTTTCATGGCCTATATGAAACATTTGGTGGCAGATGTATTTTATTTATTTGTTTTCTGCTTGCAAGCAGTCAGAGCATGAAATGTTCCATACATTTAAAATGTCAAAAATAATGTCCCCCCTATCAAAGTAGTTTTTTTCTTTTTCTGTTGACTTTAGTTGTCCACTTCACTGTGGCATTTTAGAGTCACCGCTGGTATGTGAAGGCAGTAGACTTTAACAACATCCCAGTATTTACTTGGTAAAGTGTATGTGATTGGTTCCTTCCTTCCTTCCTTCCTTCCTTCCTTCCTTCCTTCCTTCCTTCCTTCCTTCCTTCCTTCCTTCCTTCCTTCCTTCCTTCCTTCCTTCCTTCCTTCCTTCCTTCCTTCCTTCCTTCCTTCCTTCCTTCCTTCCTTCCTTCCTTCCTTCCTTCCTTCCTTCCTTCCTTCCTTCCTTCCTTCCTTCCTTACTTACTTACTTACTTACTTACTTACTTACTTACTTACCTTCCTCACCTTCCAAACAAATACTATACTGGGTATAAAAAAATAAAGGTAATTATGGGATAACAGCAGTTTTATTATAGTTTAATTATAGTTTCATTCATATTTTGAATGAGCTTTTATTATTAAATTTTTCATGTTAGTTTTAGTTAGCTGTCAGCAATTTCATTACCTGCTTTTATTATTTGAAAATATTGCTATTCAGGTGTCATTTATTTCTATTTCATTTGTATTTTTAGTTAGTTTACTTTCTAGTTAACAATTATGGTGCTTCAACTTCAACTTATTGGAGTATTGCCAAGACAACATTTCAAATTTTTGTCTAGTTTTAGATTTTCAACTAATATTTATCTTTTGTTTTATTTCAGCTTTATTTTAATTAACCCTGTATTTTAATTAAAGAGCCCTGTATAACAAACTAGCTTGTTTTAAGTATTCAGATGACATACGTATTAAATTAGGCAATAATATTGGTCTAAAGTTGCTTCTTCAAAAGAGTAACATACATTCTTTTTTTATTTATTTACTCACGAGTGCCATTGAAAACCCCCTCCGTCCACATGTTGGCAGAAGTATAGGAAAACAACACACACATGCCCTTGCACAACAGGCAGCAGCAGCGTGGTATGTGTGTTATCTAGCACCTGACGCTGTTGATGTTAATGTGTAAGATATTTCAGAGGTTATGGTAGGTCAGCTGGAGTCTGGACAGCACAGGTTTTTGCTGCAGTGAGCTGAGCTTGACAGGTCTTGTCGTAGAGATGAAAACAGAACAAGGCAGGCCTTCAGTAAAATGACTAGTTGTGCTTGTTCCGCTTGTGTCATTTTGTAAAGCTGTTGTGGGTTCATTCTGGGATCTGAAAAATCACACCAAAATAAACATTCTGCCATCATTTACTCACCCTCATGTTGTTCCATATGTGAGCATTCAAGTCGCTACTCACAGAAAATATTATCTCCAGAATACTTGTAATTAAGCATATACTTTTAATGTTGCTTTTTTGGAAATTGTCATTGCCTGGATTGCACCTGACTTTCGTAAGTTTTTACTTAAATTGGAACGTAAAGTCCTCATAGGTACACATTAATACTAGCTGGTTTGTAACTAACTCTAATCCCACAGGGCGGGACATATCGAACATCCCCTCCCCTTTTTTTAAATAGCCAATTGTTATATCACTACTAAACTAAAATATTTAGTAGTGCATTAGGTCACAGCTAGGCTAAGTTAAGTAACTTACTGTACGCAAAGCTGGTGCAACCGGCTCCTGGTTGCTATATGCTTTATCTGAATGGAAAATAGCTGTGTCAGCGTTCTGCTTCTCATTTTGTCTTTAATGTAAGAAACAAAGTCAAACAGTTTTGGAACAACATGAGGGTGAGTAAATGATAACAGAATTTCTTGTTTGGGTGAGACTTTCAATTTGATGCTGACTTCAAAGGAAGCTTCACAATGTGGTAGATGATTCTGCTATGGAGAAACGGCAACAATAACACAGCATGAAAGTACTTCATAATCTCCTACAAACATAATTTCAACTCGTTTGTGATTTTGTCCTCAGTTGGGATTGTCTCTTAAATAACTCAGTGGCTTTAATGAGGATATTATCAATCTGACTCAAATAATAGGGAGCATGTTTAAATAATTCTCCACACAAAGGGAGTATAAGCAGCCGATTCGCTCTTCCAACAGTTCTTCCAGTAAATATATTTCATATGATATATCATATTTCAAATATATTTTATACTCAAAGTATTGTGAAATTGCTTGTGAAATAGTATTTGTGGTCTAAGGCTATATAGGAAATAATTTGCTCATTGTTTTTCACTTCCATGCTTTATGTTGTTTTTCTCACTCCTGAGATGAACAACTGGTGTTTGTGTATGTGGAGACATTGTACATGGATGCTTAAGTGCTGTTATGCATACAACTATTTGTCAATTGAGTGACCATGGCAATGCTGAGCATCTGTATTGGCTCAGACTATTCGGCATATTGCACATCCGTTTTTATCCTCTTAAGGCTCTGTGTTGGTGTGTGTGTGTGTTTTGGTGGGGTAGGCTAATCCTTGAGGTGACGAGAAATGACCAGAGGAACAAAAACAACACTGTTCCTGCTAGAACTTGAGTTCTGAAGCTGCTTTTTTTTTTTTTTTTTTTTTACATCGGATATCATTAATATTAAATTACTTATCTCATTACTATACACCATCAAGAAGCAAGTCTGCCAATCAGCATATATTTAACATTTAATAGAGTGCAACAATGCCCACTTTTCCAGTATTGTATTGTTCCAATTAATTTTTCCCATAAGGTAAAAAAAAAAAAAGACTAACACGTCTTTGTTAGTCGTGAGCCAAACCAACTAGATATAAAGTGAACCACAACAATGATTTGTAGCAAAAATGTAAAGACACGTAATCCAATATACAGGCTATAGGTCAAAACACAGGTAGGCAGTCCAAACAAACAAAACAGGCAGGGGTCAGAGGCAAAAGAGTTACAATATACAGCAGACCTCATGCGCCGGAGAATCAATATGGCGTTTGAACTTTGGTTCTTGCGGTAGCTCGGAATATTTCTATAGAATCGCTGTTGAAGAGTAATTACTGGTGAAGTGTAGAGTTAATGAGAGTTAACATGAGCATAATGTTTGAAGCGGGTGTTATAACAAATGTCAGTAGACCGGGAAGATTTTAAAACGAGCTGTTCATTCATAAATACCTAAGATCTTACCTTAATGCTGTGGAAATACAAACCGGAAGACCGAACACAATGAGCGCAGCGCTGAAAAGGGGTGGGGCTACATGAGGTCTATAGAGTGGAGAGGAATTTTGGACCAATGAGATTTCATGGTGGGCGGGGCTATGTAGCACAACACATTCGGAAATAGAATCCAAGCGATTGACAAAACATCCTGAACTAGTTTGGACAACAACTTTTGGATTTACATTGATGAGATATAGCTTTGTCCAAGATTAGACTTAAACGAGACATACAGTAAAAGTATTAAGCTATCTTTTTGATAATCAATGTATTGTTCTCTGGAGAACTTTTTAAACACGTCTATTTAATCTCCTTGCTGTCTAGGAGGAACTTTTCTATGGGTTCCCTCATATGTATTTTTAGAGTCTAGTGTGAAACTGACAGTCACGTGTACGGCATGTGAGGCCAAACTAGTGGAAGAAAATGGTTGTTCTCTCCATGTTTCTCTCTCTCTCATTTTCTTTTCACAGTCAGCTTGCTTCAGCTTCAGGCCATGGCTGCTTTAAACTGAACACAGTTAGATGATGCTGAGGGATGCTGAGGGTTTGTGTGTGTGTTTTGTGAGAGTGTGTGTAAATATGCAGTGCACACTAGTCCTTTTTTTTTGGTGGTATTGAAGAGACCGTGGTACATTTACTTTGACACAAAGAACCAAATATAACTCGCAGAATTCAAAGGGAGTAAAGTGGTAAATGTGGCAGTATATGTTCAGCATGTGCTTCGCAATTCATCCTATATATAGTGCTCATGCTTTCGGGTCATTTTAAAATGATAATCATTAAATATAATTATAGCTATGGGTTAAAGCCTAAGAATGGGGGGAGACAATGTGTGTGTGTGTGTGTGTGTGTGTGTGTGTGTGTGTGTGTGTGTGTGTGTGTGTGTGTGTGTGTGTGTGTGTGTTGTTCAGATTACTGTGCTTGTCCCAGATTATGCTCCACAGCTGAGAGATTAAATTACTTCCTTTTAAAAAAAAGAAAACAAGCATGGAGGAATGCCACTGTTATATGCATTTTTTATTTCTGAATTATATATTTGGTTACTCAAATAATTTTCTCACTGCGCCATTGTGTACATTATTGACAATTGAGGCTTCATTCATTGCAATGAAAATAATGCCACAATTTAATTTCTTTAAGCAAAATATCAGCACTCCCCGCCCCAACCCCCCTTCTTTTTGATTTTGTTTTGAATTATGACCTGGGCATGTTCTTGACAGGTTTGGTGAGATTCACCCATAAAGCATATTACGCCTCCAGAGCGAACCTTATCCTCTACTATAAATTATACTCGCTTTCCATTTCCTCTTGTGGGAGTACACTTGGGTAACCTTAATCTAATTCCTGAATTGTGAATATTAACCTCAATGTCAGTTCCATGAAAGGTTTGCAGCTCTCGACACCTCTCTTGTATTGAACTTGTGTTGTATCCTTCACTATCTCCATAACCAGTGATAAGGCTGGATAAGTCTTAGCTCGTCCCTGCAGGGGATTTGAAGCTCAGTAAGTCATGTTCTGTGTTCACCCTATCGCGCGTATAGCATCAATATCATGCAGCTTGACAGATTAATGTTGCATCTGATTGGAATGTTAAACATTCCGAGGTCCTTGAGTATTAAATGTAACATTTCTTGACACTAACTATGAGGTTATCTCAGCTCTACATAAAACAGCTGATTTATACCATTAGACAAGCAAGTTATGAGCAAGTTATTAAGTTTTTTTTTTTTACAATGTTGCATTTTGGTTGCATATCACTAAAAACACTACTTTGACCCGCCCTAAAACACGTTGTAGCTGAGACTGGAAGAGTTTAGTTCATGTTGTCGGCATGTCGAGAAGACTTTTCTGTAGTGTGAATCCACTTTGCATGCACTTCACAAGGATGAGAACTCACGCTGGAATTTTTTTTTTAAACGCCGCCAACATTACTGTTCGTATCACTGTGAATCAAGCGCTGAGGAAGCCTCTGGAGCTGAAAGTCAGACATGGTAATAGCCGTTTCATTTCTGACATGCGCTGTAATTGGAACTTTTTCAGAAGTATGTGCATTAAAGCGTTTTTGTTTTTATATATACCTTGGATGCATGTAAACCTGTTGTAGGAGACCTCCAAAACAAAATTAAAAACCTTTAAAATAACATAATGGGGGCACTTTAAATTTTAAAAGATAGTTCACCCAAAAAATTTAAATTCTGTCTTCATTTACTCACCCTCATGTCTTTCTAAACCCCTATAACTTTCTTCTGTGGAAAACAAAAGAAAACATTTTAAAGAATGTTGGTAACTAAACAGTTTATGTTCTATTGACTTATACACTGTTCTATTGACTTGAGAAAATGTTTTAATTAAATTAAAGTTAATGGGAACTAAAACAGTTTGGTTATCAACATTATAATATATTTGTTCAAGTTGGGTAAGATATTTTTTTTACTATTGCGATTTTCCTTGAAGAAATTATTAGAATGTAAATGTGTACATTGAAATGCAATGCAAGTCTCTTTGGATAAAAGCTGCCAAATCCAGAAATATAAATATACCTATAAAATGCTTCTTCACATAATTCAAAGCTTCTTCCCCACTCTTTTATCTCTTAAATCTGTTCTTTACCAGTGTTATTTTAGTATTTATCCATACTGTTCCTATTGTAAGCCACATCGGGTAAATTACAGTGAAGTATCAATATACTGATACATTACTTGGATCTAGATAGACCCTGCGGGCTGAGCATTTGCTCTAGAATTGATCTGTGATTGTGAATCTGATGTCAGTCAGTCACATGCTTGTCTAGTCGTAGGCTGTCAATGAATTGATTACATAATTACTAACAAAATGAAGTACAATGTAGGGGCTTTAAAACCCCTTTTGAGAACTAGGGACCACATTAAGCAATTCAATAGTGTTAACAAGGTGTGAGAGCCTAGGTAATTTGTAGGCTTTCATGCAGCACTAGAGTCGGACTAGAAAGTGCAGAACAGGCTAGACAAAAACTGTGTGTTTTGAAAGTAAAGTGTGTCATTTCTGTTCAACTAGCAGCACCAACTGTAAATGCAAAAATAATGACTGTCCTGTGGATGTTGTGTGGGCATGTGCCCAATTACCCATATGGTTAATCTGGCCCACAGCCTAACTTTGCCTAATTTAATAATAAAAAAAGCAGTACCGCTTCTTCACCATTAATAGAGGGCAATGAGGGCATCTACATTTTATCCACCATATGTAGCATGAAGTCGCCATGCTACAGGTGGCCTCCCATTGGCTGGATGTTTCAACAACTGTCTTGATTTCATGTGGTGAAGAGACTGGTATTCAAAAGCCAGAGAAGGTACAGAACCTACAGTCACGGCTATCAGAGGGTCCGGGTGCTATTTGAATCTCTGCAGTGAGAGACCGCAAGTTTATTAGGAACTATTAGAGCAATTTTTTTTATGTTTCCCAGCTGTGACTTTCTAAATTTATCAGTGCGCTGCATAGCTAATGAACTTAACTGGTTCATGTCATGATGGCTCAGTCTGGCTGTAAGTCCAAAAACATTGCTTTATACCCACAATAGCTATGTTTCCATCCAAAGTTGTGAATTTAACTTTTGCGTTAACTTAAAGGATAATTCCGGTATTTAACACCTTGAGTCTATATTGTAGTTTGTTTTGGATGAACAAGAGTGGTGGACAACATTTTTTTGACAATGGTTCCTCTCTCGAGTTTTTGACTATAATAGAATTGGCCATGGACCCATTTAACATTGGAGTCAATGGGCATGTCCGAAAATGTAATTAAAAAAACCTTTAACATTAGTTTTCAAAACTGTGCAACTCACCGAGTGATTAGTGATGTTAGTTGATGTTCCAGAAACAAAAAGTGTTGCGAAATACAGTTTCTGTCGTGTTTTATTCGTCATTTTGTAAAATCCCATTGAATTCTATTGAAGGACTGAGTGCTCGTTAATATAAATGCGCTACCGGAAACGGAAAGGGGGCTGTTTACATTTGGTCGATGTAGTCTTTTTGCTCGCTTCCGTTTCTCATAAGGCTAGTGAGCAGAGCAACTGTGCTCCGGGAGAGTAAGCGAAATAAACAAACAAAAACAAATTCTAACCATATTGAAAGACGTGACCACTGACCAGTGCAATATGAAGTTGAACTCGACTGTGACCGTGAGTGTCCCGCGAGACATAAACATCGGTTATCGCCATCAAGTGGTCGGGAGTGTGCTAACGCTTCAGATTCAAATATTGAGCGGAAGTTACACAGTTGTGAAGTGTCTGAAAAAATAGTTCCACTATAGCAAAATAAACAGATTGGAATCATATATTGCGACGAATCGATATATTGTTTATAATCATCAACGAACACCACTAACCACTCGGTGAGTTTAACAGTTTTGTAAACGAACATTATTGGCTGTTTTAATGACATTTTCGGACATGCCCATTGACTCCAATGTTAAATGGGTCCATGGCCAATTCTATTATAGTCAAAAACTCGAGAGAGGAACCATTGTCAAAAAAATGTTGTCCACCACTCTTGTTCATCCAAAACAAACTACAATATGTTAAATAGGTGTTATAATTCCAAGGTGTTAAATACCGGAATTATCCTTTAAACTTAAGTACATTGAAACTTTAACTTAAAGCAGCGTTGTGTTCAAAGTAATTTGGCGCTAAAATCAGGGAAGCCACTGTGGCTCTTTTTTCCTGCATCATGTCAGAGCTCTCAGACGAAACGCAATAAACACTGTCATGTTATCTTGTGTTTGGATTCCTGGTGTTTGGGAACTCAATCATGTGAGACACTTCTGGAAGGGAATTAAACCAAATCATTCTGATGACAGACTTTGGCTCAGGCATTTCAGAATGATCAAACCAACATTTGAGATGCTGTGCGATGAGAACGGTCCGCTGGTTAGTCCAGTTATTCAATCAATCACATCCACTGTTCAGGCAAAGTCATGTGCGCATCGAGGAATTTATTCAAAATAAACAATACAGCTTCTTCACCATTAATAGAGGGCAATGAAGGTATCCGCATACTATAGCATTAATTGTCAGATAATATCCTTTTAGCATTTAAACCTCATTCAAGGAACATTTCACCCAAATATGAAGATGATATAATTTACTCATCCTTATGTCTTTCCAAGCGATGACTTTCTTTATTGTGTAGAACATAAAACAGGAACCAGCTTGTCCAAGCGGCTCTTTTTCTTACGATGAAAGTGAATGGTGACCACAGATGCAAAGCTGGATTTTCAGTAATAACGACTTAAATTTCAGTCTGTTTCTCACACACAGCTTTCTGTGAATGCAGAGGACTTGGAATATAGTGCACAAGTCATATGAACTAGTTTTAAAAGGTAACTGTTGCCAAAATTGAACCTAGACTCTTTTTGTTTATCTACCCCAGTTAAACTTTTGTGTAAGCGCATAATTAGAATGGAAACGGCACTTTTAAGATTGACCGTATTTTCGTTTTAGGTAAAAACACTTCTATGATAGCATCAAAATCGCTATTTTTTTTTAACACTAAGAAGGCTCAACACAACATAAAACTGTGCTTGAAGTATCACCAGGGGCTCTACACATGAACTCGAGCATTGAGAACATTGTTTGTGTACACAAAGTTTACTAAAAAGTAAGGTTTTGAACAACTCACTGTAGCTGTTGTTCTTCCTGGCCAGCATTTTGTCAGTCAAAAATAGTCAATCTGTATCAATGAATCATTTCATTATTATATGAGGATCCTTTTTCAAATACAAGGTCAATATTGATTTTTACTAACAACAAAACAACAAATTTTCCGTGAATTTATATGGAACTAAGCTTTTGGAGCTTTCCATCTTTACACTCCTCCCTGTTACGTTGCATTCAGAGATCGACTACTTTTGACTGACAAAATTCCAGCCACCAGAAACACTAACTGATAAAGTGAGTCGTACAAAACCTTTCTTTTTAGTAAACGTTGTGTACACAAACAATTAATTCAATGCTCAAGTTCATGTGTAGAGCCCCTGGTGATACTTCAAGCACAGTTTTATGTTGTGTCGAGCCACATGAGTGTTTTAAAAACAGCGATTTTGATGCTATCATAAAAGTGCCCCATGCACTCCCATTCAAAAGGCATTTTTACCTAAAACGAAAATACAGTCAATCTTAAAAGTGGCGTTTCCATTCTAATTATGCTTTTACACGAAAGTTTAACTCGGGTAGATAAACAAAAAGAGCATAGGTTTAATTTTGGCAACAGTTACCTTTTAATGCATTTACGCCGCTTTTTGGAGCTTGATATTCATTGTCTCATTATAAGTAAGAGAGCAACTCGGACATTCCTCTAAATATTTCACTTTGTGCTCCATGAAACTAAGAGTTTGGAACGACATGATGGTGAGTAAATTATATCAAGATTTTTGATCATGGGTAATGTAATCCTTTAAAGAGCCGTAAACTGTATGGCAATATAACGCCAGGGATTTAGTTCTTTTTGGGAATTACTTGGGGAGAAGTCTTGTTGGGTTTCAGGGGAAAAAATATGATTTCAGCATTTTGCCATGACAGATGATGGATTATATCATCTTAACCTTTAACCTTTTGTATATTTCCAAGTCTTGCACACTCTGCAACACTCCAGCTGGGTCTGCTGTGAATAAACTGAATGCAATATTGAAAGAGGATCCAAGGGAAGATGAGTAATAAAGAATGTTTAAAACACAGGGGGTTTTGTGCGCTCGTGAGCAGGGGCTGGGCATCACTGATCTTTATTGTCATGGTTAAGGTCAAGGTTTCCATAGCAACAGGCACCATTGAGGTTGCTGTGATAATGGTATGAATAATTTATCACATGGAAGGATTATGACTGAGTTCCAAAACACCTCATGGTGTGTGACTGTATGTGCACCTGTTTGTATGTATGCAAAATGTATGCTTCTGCCCTTAACTTCTTCCTTCATCGTGATGCCATCTCCACCGTTACTAGAAAGACATTGCATGGCAACTTCAGGTGAGGAGTTGCCATGGTATTTCTGTCACATTCTCTAATTAGCATTACAGTGACATTGAGTCGTCATGGAAATGTTCATTTGCGTTTTTCTCATTCCATTCCGTTGTGTTTCTGAAGGTGTTTGTCGAAAATTAGATGCTTAATTAGTTGTATATTAAACGTGCAATAATTACGTATCTATTAATTTAGAGATAAAGTTGAATAGGGAAATTAATGAACTAATTTATCACCACCACCACCCCCGTATAAGCATAATTGATTAGGCTGTGATCAGCGAGTATGAATAATAATGTCATTCATACATAATTAATAGCTTCTTAAGCATGTTTAGTAGAATAAGACTGCTATTAAGGTCAAACGAGCAGCACACACACATACAGGTTGTCTATTTCACCATTTAGTGATATTTTTTCTGCATTTCAAATTTCTGTCGCTTTCTGTCTGTCTCTACACTCCCATCTCTGTCTCACCCTCTGAGAAGGCTGCCATCTGGACCACTTTCATTTAGAGCACACACACACACACACACACACACACACATACATCTGGAGATTAATGCATCAAGCCATAGACATTTGATGGAAATATCACCCAGAATTTAATGCATGATTTTGATTAGGATTGTCAGTGTTTTGCTGTAATATGTCATTGTGCGAATGGGTGGCTTATAACCAGCTGTGATTAAACAGTTTTGTTTGAGTTTAATGAATGGAAACCCTACCTGCTGGCTTTGGCTGAGAGGAATCCCCTCTGTGACGGATCCACTTTGACCTTTGTCCTCAGTATAATAAACATGCTGGGAAAGTATTGTATACCTGCTAACTAGGATCCTGCTTTAACATTGTCACAAATGGTTGCACAAATGTGAGGAAATTATCTATTTGCAGCAGTGTCAATATATGCCAGTTTCACAGACAAGGCTTGAGCCTAGTCCCAGACTAAAATGCATGTCTGTGAAACCAGGCCTATATGTATTAAACAAAACGCAAAATACTCAATGGGAACAGAACAACCGTAATACCACGACGAGAACTGACAAAGAACAGAAAGAAAAACATGGCTTAAATACACAACAAACCAATCAACGGAATGAGCAACAGGTGTCATTGATAATCAAACAATGAATAACCAAGGTAACCGACTGAAAACACAGGAAACAGAACTAATCGCATGCAAAACCCACCCAAACAGGCACAAATCCCAGATAGTCTCATTTGCCTTGTATACATTGTACGATTTTGGGCTGTCCCAGATGAAAGATGACCAAACGTGGCGATTTCTGTGGTCGTGGATCCTAAAGGTGGTCCTACATCGTACAGTGAGAGAGGTTCAAAGACGGCTGTTGTCACGGTCTTGAGACCAAAGATAGCCTGCAATCATTTTTCTAAATTCATTAGAATTTTTTAATTTTTTAAATTACACAGAAATTAAGCATGACGATCTGACATTGTGTTTGCTGCTACGACCTACGTCTACTAACTAGCCAATAAAAATGCATCATGAAATGGCGTATTGATCAGCGCGACATGGCGCTAAAACTTAAAACTATTACCTCAAGCTCCATTTGCAAAATTGGCTTGCCAAGTTGGCCTCTTTTCCCTAGGCATGACCGGGTCCATATTCTCCTCTTTCACTTCCTCCTCCTCTTTTCAGCGCACATTAAAAACCACAATTGCTAAATTGCGATTCATCTGGTTCATCTGGCTCTATTTGTTAATCACGAGCGTATGCTGATAATGTTTTATTCTTCTATATACTAATGCTGCATTCCAGACAGCTCAGACGACTGATTCCCTGGAACTCACCGAGGTCTGAAGTGGGACATTTAATTTGAGATATTCCCACATCCAACCTCGTCTGGGATGCAGCATAACTTGCGTCGAAGCCTACGATTCAATAGGTGTCATCATCGCACAGTCCACATTATGTCCTACCTAAGTTTATTAGATCCATGTTGTACAGTGCAATTTGTAATGATCTTATAGGATTGATGAAATTGCAGGCCTTACTAAAGTATGACATCATAGGAATGATTAAGAAGAATACATTTTAAATGGGAATATATTCACATAATTTAGTGTGCAATTGTTTGTGTGATTTTTGTCATTTTTCAGTATGAAGTACCCATTAACATTTCATCATGTGCATATTTCCAGGAACATTAAAAATTATCAAATTTTGAAATGTAAACTACATATTTAGAAGAATTATATTTAAAACATTTTATTTTAGATGACCAGGTGAAATTAAACCTTGTCATTACCTTGTGGAATTAACACCTCATTGAAACATTTAATTATACTATACAATTATTGTTTTGAAATTATTTTTTATTTATTAAAAGTAAACACAAAGCATGTCTATTATGATTGACTATATTTCCATGCCATCTTTTCATTATGTAACCATTGCATGCATTATGTTTATGTCTGACCAATAATGTTTTTTGTCAGTTTAACAAATGTGTTTGGCCAAATTAACGGAACATCTCTCTTGACAATTACAAACTGCATTAATTCTTTATCATTATTGTTTGTTCAGAGTTAAAACATATTCTGTTTTCTCCTGCAGAGCTCCTGGGTGCTGCTAAGAAGGTGAATGTGAACTTCCAGGACACAGACGGGTGAGTTTCATCTACAGTGACATCACATGATGTCCATCAAGTATATTGAGTAGTGATCAGATGATATGGGCTATTCAGTGGCCAGTGCCTATAGTATCATGTACATCAGTACCATGCAGTCTATTTTGAGTTCACGGTTAAGTTAGCTAGTGGACAGTGCAGATTACAGCTAAAGCAGAGGTGTGTTGTTATTAGAATGCGGCAGTGTGCTAGTAGTAGAGAGAGATAGTGTGTGTGTGTGTGTGTGTGTGTGTGTGTGTGTGTGTACACGTGGTTTAGGGCTCTGGCAGAGAGAAATCTCTTACTCATGGAAGTAGGTCATAGCCTCCTGCTCAGTTAGACAGTGAGGGATCGGAGTAAAGTGGCAGAGTTGAGCTGCAATGAAGTCAGATTAGGGACTCTCTGAAAAGTTACACATAGGCCTTAAAGTGCCCCGTTATGCTCTTTTGGATAATAGTGTGTAATATAGCTGTTTGTGAATGTAAACGGTCTTCAAAGTTTCAATGAACAAAGTGCATGATAAAAGCCGTTATTGTCATCCAAAAGAAAAAAACAATTCTGAACTGCCGAAAACTAGTTGTCAGTAATTCCAGTCTTACTGTACTTCCTGCTCAAATGTAGGTTTGATTTAAAAAAAAAAAAATCAGATATGGTAATGAGCAATTGGTTTTCTTACACGCGCTGTAAGTGGCAGACCAATCATAAAAGACTGGGCCATTTGACCAATCAGAGCAGAGTAGGCTCTTGGAAAGGGGGGATTTAGAGAGACTGGATCAAACCATTCCAAACACTGTGTGATTTTATTGGCAACCTGTAAAATAGTAAAATATGGGCACTTTAGAGAACTTGGATTGGAAATAAGAACTGATATTTGACCCTGGACCACAAAACCAGTCACATGGGTCAATTTTCTGAAAAGGAGATGTATACATCATCTGAAGGCTGAATAAATACGCTTTCCATTGATGTGTGGTTTGTTAGGATATGACAATATTTGGCAGGGATACAACTATTTGAAAATCTGGAATCTGAGGGTGCAAAAAAAAAAAAAAAATTCTACAAATTTCAGGACACGCACAGTTCTGTCTCTAACTGAGAAAATGAATGCCTTTGAGAGAAATTTATTCAAAAACAGCTTTTGAGATTTTTTTCTTCTGATGCCTGAACTTCTGCTGTCTTTGAATAGTAATATCTATCTAATCTCTAGTAGGTCGCTGGTTGAAAGTTTACATGAATGGCAGATGCTAAAAGATTCAGTACCACATAAAGGTGAAAAAAAATTCAGTAACATTCATTTCTTATGTGACAGAAATTGGCTTCCATGTTATTTGAGATCCAACGGGTTATTTTAATTTAAACCCAACCACTCTTATTGTAACAATAACACTTAATAACAGTCATTTATTGGCTCAGTACTTTTGCCATATGAATGTTTCTTATACCAAAAGATCCCTCCTACTTTAACATTTTGCCATATATAAATCGATTCCAAAGGTTTCTCTTAGAAACCTGTGCAGATTTTTATTTTTATTTTCAGATTCTATATGTCTCTAGAAATGGTTAATGCATATTGTGTTTGTGTGCTTTTGTTTTATAGGTTATCTGCCCTGCATCATGCTGCTCTTAATGGTAACGTGGAGCTGATTGCGCTGTTGCTCGAGTCACAAGCCGTCGTTGACATCAAAGACCAGAATGGTACAAACACACACAGTACCTTTTAACTGTCTCATATCAAAATCGCTAAGAGTTTTAAATCTTTTTTGAAAGTCTCTTTTACTCACCAAGGGTGTATTTATTTGATAAAAAATACAGTTAAAACTGTAAAATATTATTTAATTTAAAATAATTGTTTTCTATTTTCTATCTAAAAAAATACTGTCCCCAATGGAAGCTTGTTTCCACAAATGAATAAAAAATAAAAAAGGTAAAGGCGACTTTTATCTCTCAATTATGACTTTTTTTTCTCAGAATTGCGTGATATCATTTTGCAATTGCGAGTTATAAAATCAGAATTGCGAGATATAAACTCACAATTGCTGATAAACTCAATTGCGTATTATAAAAATCATATCACCAAATCAAATCATCTGAATTTTGTTCAGAAGTTCAGTTTCAGTTTCAGAAGTTCAGTTTTTTTCAATTTGGTTTGTTCAAAGAAGCCAGAATTGTGAGATGTAAACTTGTGAGTTTAAATCTCGCATTTCTGACTTTATTTCTCGCAATTGTAAAAAATAAAAATAAAATAAAAAAAAATCGACTTTTTCCCTCAGAATTGCATTGTTTATATCTTGCAATTCTGACTTAATAACATGCAATTGCAAGTTATAAAGTTGGTCAGTCTTTTTTTCCTCAGAATTGGACTTTGTAACTCGCAATCGAAAATAAGTTAGAATTGCGATATATGTAAACTCACAATTGTAAGGAAAAAAGTCATAATTGTGAGATAAAAAGTTATAATTGTCTTTTAAATTGTTTTATTCCGTGGAGGAAACAAGCTTCCATTGTCCCCACACCTTTGAATGGTAGTGAATATGTTTCTCATTCAAACTACCTCCTGTTTTCTGAAGGGATGCGGCCCTTACATTACGCTGCTTGGCAGGGCAAGTGTGAGCCCATGAAAATGCTGCTCAAGGCTGGGTCATCAGTCAACAGCCAATCAGATGAGGGACAGATCCCTTTACACCTCTCATCACAACACGGCCATTATGAAGGAGTGAGTAAATGCACATAAACACAGTCAGACTTGCATGCTCATGCACACATGCTGTACACACACACATACTCACTGTACTGCACTGCACTGTGTGTGTTTGCAGAGTGAGATGCTGCTCCAACATCAGTCGAACCCCTGCCTCAGAGACCACGCTGGGAAAACCCCTCTAGACTTGGCCTGCGAATTTGGACGTGTCTCGGTCAGTTACGCAGTGTTTGTGTGTGTGTGTGTGTGTCTCTCTCTGTGTGTACGCAGGGGTTTGTGATAGATGGATGAGAAGCGGTGCTCCCCAGTGGGAATGAGGGAACTACACCTCTTCTCACGTTTCTCAGCCAAATGTACAGTAGGAAGCCCGACATGCGCTCACACCCCGGTATCCACTGTTTGCAAATGAGCACAAGAGACTCTTTCATAACAGTTTATTCAGACTTGGGTTTTGTTAAAGGTACAGTTCACTCAAAAATTTATATTCTGTCATTATTTACAAACAAACGCTGCTCCAAACCCTTATGACTTTTTTTCTTCCGTGGAACAAAAGAAGAATTTCTTTAATTGTACTGGATGCTATTTTCATGAAACTAGAAGTATGTATGTATTTTTTTTATTATTGTATTATTAGGCAATGATAAAGCGTTTTTAGCCAGCTGAAAACACCTAGCTGCGGGCGCCTGAGAGCGTTTTGGCAGCGCAGTTTTTTTTCAGTTGAGACGCTTCGTTGCTATGATACAGAATATCCGTTGGTCGGTGTGGTATTAGTCCCGCCCCTCCTCCACTGTGATTGGTCGCTTGGGTAAAAAGTGACAGTGATGAGCGTGGCATTTTACCCAAAGTTGAACATTCTTCAACTCTCGGCGACCTGTAAAAAACAGCGAACGCTCATCGCTTCAGGCGTTTTAAAAACGCAGCGCTCCCATTGAAAACAATTGAAAAAACACGCCAGCTGCGTGAAAAAATGCTTTGGTGGACACACGGCCTTATACAATAAATGTATTATTTATTTAATAATTTCAAATCACCTTGTTCACTTGTTATTTATATATTTATTTATGCATGAATGTCTTTGTTTGTTTGTTTTTATGTATATTTGATTATTATCTATTTGTTCACTTAATCATTTAAAATCTCCTCTTTCATGCAAAATAACCATAAATGTATTATAAATGTCCATGTACACTTTACTTCAGATCTTATGAAGCCATATTAGCCATAGTTTTGTGTGAGAAACAGAGCGAAATGTAATCATTATACACTGATAATCTTCACGTTAACCATTGCAACTGAGTTATTCAGTTCATTGAGATCCTTCAGTGAACTAAATCAGTCTGATTGGTCAACGACTCATTCAGTCCACGGCTGCGTCCGAAAACTTAAAAATGCTGCCTTCTGAGACTGCATTTCAAGGTAGGAAGGCATCAAGGCACGTCCAAATACAATGTCAGCTTCACTTCCTGTCTCCTGAGATACCTTCATTGTAGTAATTAAATATTTGCTTAGTTATTTCCAAAGCTTGTTCTATTTTGTTGTAGATCATTAAACAGTCATGAGGTGTCTTCGTGTGGTGTGCCTACAAAGTCACTACCTAAAAAGGCAGCGAGGAAACAGGTCTGCTGTCTAAGTTTTCCGACGCAACCCACATTTGGGAAGTGGAGCAGCCAATTCACTCAGGAGATTCCACTCAAAAGAATGATTCATTCACACATGAATCACTGCTTTGCTCATAAACACTCCAAGGAAAGCTTGTGTAGATCCATTGAAAAATGACTTATCTGTTCCTCACATAAACCTAAACCGTCTTGCACTATACATGAGTTCATAGGTGAATTTATGAGTTTGATACTTTTATGGTATTTGGCATCCCTTTGAAGTTTAAAATCCTTCTTTTGTGTTCTATGGAAGAACTTAAATTGATATGGGTTTAGAACGACATGATTGTGAGTCATTGAGAGAATTATTCTTTACTTTTCATCTTTGTTTTATTTGACACATTACATATTGTTTTGCTAACCTGTTGTTTTACTTGTCGGAATAGATCATTTCTTAGGCCATGGATCACATTTTATTTTATGTTAGAGTTGCTGTAAGTGATGTTCTGTTTCGCTAACTTCCAGCCAGACTCAGAATCTGAATTGGATCACTCCCTCTCTCCAAAATATCTTGCTCCTAAAACATGTCAGCAAACCTGTCAGCTTACCCGAACGCTCAAAGTGACTGACAGGCGGTGAGCGCCTCACAGTTCTCTGATTGGCTAAACAATAGCGATCAAATTCGCTTTCGCTGTTCACAGAGCTTAAAGCCGTCACAGAGACAAGTGTCATGTCTCATGATACCTATTTCTGTGATATACTGCATGCTATTCTATAAAAAACAATCTACCGCACTTTTAACTGATGTATTTTTTTACAGTGTAAAAATAATCATTATTATTAGTTATACATAGGCTATTAATACAATAAAACAATAAAACACTTAAACGCCTTATGCACTTTTATAGTTGAAGCGATTCATTCACTGAAGTACTATTTACTCTACCGTTCAAATGTATGAGGTCAGTACGATTTTTTTATATTTTTGAAATAAGTTTCTAATGTTCACCAAGACTTCATTAATTTGATTTAAATACAGTACATACAGCAATATTGTATTACTAGTTGTAAATTGTTGTAAATTGTATTACTAGTATTTACAGTAATATTGTAAAACATTACTTATTATTATCAATGTTAAAAACAGTTGTGCTGCTTAATATATTTGTGGACACAATAAAAAAAATCTGGATTCTTTGATGAATAGAGAGTTCAAAAGAACAGCATTTATTTGAAGTAGAAATATTTTGCAACATTATAAATGTCTTTACTGTCACTCATTTTAATCGATTTAATGTGTTATTGCTGAATAAAAGTATTAATTTCTTTCTTTCTTTAAAATAAAAAAAAACCTGTATAGTGTGGCATCATCCAGTAACCATGGTATATATCAAAGTGTCTTTCAAACACATAACAACTTTACCACGGTATTACCACAGTCTGCTTCTTGTTCTGGGATAAGGCCTACACACCGGTTTAAACATTTCTTTTTAGGAGAACTTATGACTTTTAACTACCATGTCTATTTGTATTTTATATAGATTTTTTTTACCATCCTTCTTAACTGTAGCACTTTGAGATTTGCTCCAAATGTAAAGTGCATTACAAATAAAATCTATTATTATTATTAAGCTGATGTGTGTGAATGCATGCGTGTTTTCTGTGTGTTCTACAGGTGGTGCAATTGCTCCTGAGCAGTAACATGTGTGCTGCTATGTTAGAACCGAAGCCCTCCGATCCCAATGGCATCAGCCCGCTGCATTTGGCTGCCAAGAATGGACATATCGAAATCATCAAGTAGGTGCTCACTGGACTTCCTGGCTTTGCAACTACGATTATTTGGTTCTTACCACTTTATTTTAGCATGTATGCTGAAGTAAAAACAGCTGTAAAGGTCGTAGTCAACCTATCTTTGCATGGCTTATAACTTCCACATCATTCAAGTGAGGGCATTATTATAAAAGTGCTCACATGTTGCACATGTCCTATAGTCAGATCAAGGCTTTGGCATGATTATATTACAACTTTCTCAAACTATCCACTGATTAGATTTGTTGATGAGAACACCATTGTCATCAATATTTTTGAATATCATTAATATATTAGGTTAAAATCTTTATTTTAAGAATACGTCTTAGAATATATGCAAAGTCTGCGGAACTCTGGCAAATGAAGAGGTTATGTGAGGATGTTTACGAGAAATTGTTTTATATTGCTTTCATTTAGCAGTAATAAATTCTGTACAAGGGGACAGACATTGACGGCGCAAAGTCCTGACACAGCATTTAGCTCAGTGACACAAAACTGTCTCTGTTGCACGACTGATGTGGCAAGACAGGTCAGGAGCAAAGGGATCGGGGATGATGGGAGAAATGAAAGGCACTGTGGGCTGTCCGATCAGTCCCTGGAGGCTTCATTCATTAGATTCGCACACACACACACATTCAAACCGAGTGTCCTCGTTTTTCCTTTTGATGGACAGTGCCGTCACTGCCTAGTGACGCACATCGTTAATTAGTGATTTCATCATTCATCACACATTTTAGGCTGCTTGTGGATCAGTATGAATGTGTGTTTGGTTTGACGGATATGAAAGACACATTTTAAATGCCCATCCTGACATCAGTTCCTACACCACGGCTTCTCAACTAAAAGGCCAAATCTGACCCGTAAATCACTTTTGTACAGCCCTCCAATTGATTGAATCGCTGCACAAATCTGAAGCAAGCAAGCACTTGTCCTGGCCACAGTTGTATACAGGAATTATTATATTTTCAAGATGTCCTATTATGCTTTTTTACATTTTCAAATTTATTTGGTGTGTAATGTTGCTGTTTTAACTTGAAAAAGGTCTGCAAAGTTACACAGCTCAAAGTCTCTCCTAAAGTAGTTATTCTCTATCAGTGTGCACTGTTTCTGAACTCCCTGAAATGCCCCGATTGTAGTCTTCCGGGAACGAACACATCACAATATTCCTCATTTAAATAATTCCCTCCTAAGGGATATGGAAAAAAAAGGACAAAGCCTGGGTGTTAGTAGTGTGTAGTGTGCGCAGTTAGTAAGGGGCGTAACATTTCCAAAACAGGCTTGAAGCGGTTGATCAATCACAACACACTGATCCAGCCGACCAATCAGAGCACATTGCGCTTTTGGAAGGAGGGGCTTCGTAGAGACGGGAACTAAACAGAGAATGGCAGACAGACTGGGAAGGGAGGTGCTGCAACAATGTCAAATATGCACAAAAATCTTTTTTTAACATTCAAGCATGAAAACCTATTCTAGTAGACCCCAAAAACAAAATGAATAGGTCTCCTTTAATACTTACATTTACTTACTAATACTTACATTTGATGAGTTTGGACCCCTTACATTTTTTTATTTTAATAATCTTTCCCTGGGAATAAGAGTGCAAAAAGTCTATCTTAGGCTCTGACTTACTTTTTTATGTTCATATTGATAAACTTTGTACTAGTTAGAATGATGTTGTGAAAGAGAGCCTTGTTATGTGTTTAACAAAAAAAAAGAGAAGCTTTTATAAAGCGTTTTGTGTGTGTGTATGTGTTCAGGTTACTGATCCAGGCTGGTATAGATATAAACCGACAGACTAAATCAGGCACAGCGTTGCATGAAGCTGCTCTCTGCGGGAAAATCGAGGCTGTACGACTGCTGCTGGATGTGAGTATTTCATTATATATATATGCATTATATTATGTGTGGTGTCGTGTCCACAATTACTTTTTGCCACCAATGACATATTTTTATTTTAAATATGCTTGTATATAAAATATATACGCAAAAATACTCAATATATAAAATATTACCATCCAAATTTTTGGGGGTCAGTAAGATTGTGTGGGAAAGCTAAAGCTTGTTGAGGTGGAGATGAAGGAGACAGGGGACGGAGAGTGACTGTGGAGCGCACGGAATTTATTCAGACACTTCAAAAACAAAAATTTGTCAGGAGAGCTTTTCAGCTGAAACTCAGACTTCTGTTTACAACACTTTAGCGCAGCTTTCATGTGCACAGCCCACTTCCCAGGCAGGGACTCTCTGCACTCACGCCACTCCTTTTCACCCATCTCTCGGCTCACTGCAAAGTGCAAACACCTGTTAGTTCTCATTAACCAGAGGCGTTTCCCTAACCATCAGTTCCCAGCACTCGCTCTCGCTCTCCACCTGCAACCGCTTGCAAAGCACTCCCTCTTCCACAGACCACAGATCACTTATTTGATCAAAAATACAATAAAAACAGTACTATTCTAATATTATTACAATTTAAAATAACTATTTTATTTGTCATATTTTTAATTATTTATTCAGGTGATGGTAAAGCTGATGAAATCATTCATATATGCTGATTTGTTGCACTATATATACAGTGCTATGCATAAGTTTAGACACCCATGCTAAAGTTGCCTAAAAAGAGGAATAAAAAATCATCTTTTGGAAATTTATCTTAATGCCTTAATTTAAAAAATGAGGAAAACTCCAACCTTTAAGGACACCAATTTTCTTTGTGAATGAATAATGTATCGTTAAAAAATAAATGTTCTTCCTTAAAATACAGGGTGCATAAGTTTGGACACCCCTATGTTAAATTCCCATAGAGGCAGGCAGATTTTTATTTTTAAAGGCCAGTTACTTCATGGATCCAGGATACTCTGCATCCTGATAAAGTTCCCTTGGCCTTTGGGATTAAAATAGCCCCACATCATCACACACCCTTCACCATACCTGGACATTGACATGGGGTACTTTCCATAAGATCATCTTTCAATGCAAATCAAACCAGCTGTTAGGCTAACTGAAATAAAACCATGTCAATGTCCAGGTATGGTGAAGGGTGTGTGATGATGTGGGGCTATTTTAATCCCAAAGGCCAAGGGAACTTTATCAGGATGCAGAGTATCCTGGATCCATGAAGTAACTGGCCTTTAAAAATAAAAATCTGCCTGCCTCTATGGGAATTTAACATAGGGGTGTCCAAACTTATGCACCCTGTATTTTAAGGAAGAACATTTATTTTTTAACGATACATTATTCATTCACAAAGAAAATTGGTGTCCTTAAAGGTTGGAGTTTTCCTCATTTTTTAAATTAAGGCATTAAGATAAATTTCCAAAAGATGATTTTTTATTCCTCTTTTTAGGCAACTTTAGCATGGGTGTCTAAACTTATGCATAGCACTGTATATATATATATATATATATATGAAATATATATATTTATATATATATATATATAATCAATGCTGAAAACAGCTGCTTAATATTTTTGTGGGAACCTTGATTCACGCAGGATTTTTTGATAAACAAAAAGTTTAAATATAAATCTTTTGTAACATTCTAAATGTTTTCCACTGCCCCCTTTAATACATCCTTGCTGAATAAAATATTAATTTAAAAAAATCTTTCTGAGCCCCAACTTCTGAACAGTGGTGTATTCTGTCACTGTCACAATGGATCTTTTCCTCTTTGCATAGTAGTGACAAAAAGTGCAGGTCACTCAGATCATCATGCATTGTACAAGTCAGTCTCCATTTCTCTGTGAACCTTATTGTGATAAATATTCCAAATCTGTTGTCACATGGAGTTAGGCAAACTTCAGCAATATGAGCCTTTAATCTTACTGTTCCACTGAGGTAAAAGTGTTATAAGAATAGAAGAGTTGAAACCGATGTCTTCTAGACTTGTGTGTGTTTGATATGAACACTGGTTGTGTTCGGGAGTTTGCTGGTATGTTAATAAACGTCATGTCTGTGAATGTGTGCATGTCTGTATTGTCAGTGCAATCACAATGTACTTTTCTCTTCAGAGTGGTATCAGTGCTGGGGTGAGGAACACATTCTGTCAGACAGCGCTGGATATTGTTAACCAGTTCACCACTACCCAAGCCGGCAAGGAGATCAAACAGATGCTGAGAGGTACAATGGGAGAAAACATAAATTCACACAGAAACGTTGAGTCAAAGGCTTTCTGAAATCACTGGTATCTCTCTCTCTCTGTGTGTGTGTGTGTGTGTGTGTGTGTGTGTGTGTGTGTGTGTGTGTGTGTGTGTGTGTGTGTGTGTGTGTGTGTGTGTGTGTGTGTGTGTGTGTGTTCCTGCATACAGATGCATCGGCTGCTATGCAAGTGAGGGCTCTGAAGGATTACTGCAACAACTATGACCTTACAAGCCTCAACATTAAAACAGGCGACATCATCACGGTAAAGAAGCCATTATTTTACTCTAACAAAGTAGCAAGTTGTGCATTTAAAAAAAAATAAACTTTACACCCTAAACTTTATGCACATGCACATGTCATGCACATGTTTTTTTTATGCAGGAGTAGTGGTTCTTTATATACAATGCTTTTCAAAAGTATGGGTCAGTATGATTTATTTTGAAAGAAATTAATACTTTTATCTATACTTTTAAGGATTCATTAAATTTATCAAACGTGACAGTGAAGACATTTCTAAATAGGGGTGGGAATCTTTTACCATCTCACGATTCAATTCGATTCCGATTCTTGAGGCCACGATTCGATTCAAAATCGATTTTCGATTCAAAAAGATTTTCGATTCAAAACGATTCGATTCGATTATCATGTAGAACACAACCGGTGAAGACAAAAAAACATCTATATTTCTCAGTCAGACACAGTAACTTAAAGAATAACAAGTTATGAAAATAAAGTGCTTCTTTCAAAATGAATAATAGTCCTATCCCTAAGCTACCTGGCGATGAAGCAGCGATAGACCGAGTTTTTTTTTTTTTTTTTTTTTTGCCCTCTCGGAGTTGGCAGGGAGTTTCGTGAAGCAGTGTGCGTTGGTCTGCAGCTGGCGGCTGACTGTACGTTCACACCGCCGCCGACTTGATCTGCAAAAAAGCTATGGCCGCCCTGTCAAGGACGCTTGTCAAAAAGTACGGGGAATCTTGTTGACGCTTTGGCCGCTCTGACGTAGCAGCATTCACAATGAAATGTAAACAGAAAAAACAAGCAATGCATTCGGCAGTTTAGGATATCGCACAAGATTTGTCAACACAGAAAACGTTTCATCACTGGAGAGTTTTTTTTCCCGACACCATCGTATTAATTGATTTTGATTAATATGCGCGAGGGAGAGAGAGAGAGAGAGAGAGAGAGAGAGAGAGAGAGAGAGCGAGAGAGAGAGCAGACAGCGCTCGGGTGAGTGCGCGCGCGCGGCCGGCTCTCTCTCTCTGCTCGTTCTTATGCCCTGTCAAGCGCGCCCTGTTAAACTGACAGGACTTAAAACACATGCAAATGGTAGGAACGAAAGATCTCCCTCTCATCCATTTGCTTCCTTTTTGTTTTAGTGATTTGCCGCTCACGTCCCGTATAGGTTACAAAAATGGAGGCGAACAGCCAGCTGATTTTATTTATTTATTAAATCGATTCTTGGACATTTCAGATCGATTCTGAATCGTTGCAAATGAGAATCTAGATTCTTCTGTGAATCGATTTTTTTTGGCACACCCCTATTTCTAAAGTAACAAAAGATCTCTATTTCAAATAAATCCTGTTCTTTTCAACTTTATATTCATCAAAGAATCCTGATATTGATATTAATATGTTTCTTGAGCAGCATACCAGCAAGTAAGTGAAGACTGAAAAATGATGCTGAAAATTCAGCCTTACATCACAGGAATAAATTACATTCTAAAATGATATTATAATTGTCACGAACACTCAGTTATTTTTGATTTTTGATTCTTTTTCATGGACGTCAGAAGATAAACTATAAGTGTTTGTGACAATAATATAAAATAGTTGCAACAATCGTAATAATATTACTGTCCCCCCCCCCCCCCCCCCCCCAAATAAATGCAGCCTTTGTGGGCATATAATAATATTTTTAAATAAATTGTACTAACCCTAAACTTTTGTACAGTAGTGTGTAAGACATAAGTAGTATACTTTTTGGAAACCTGGGTTCGATCTAATAGTCTTCATAACTTTATCCTTTTCGTAAGACTATACAATAAGGTTTTACTGTATATATCAACATAAGTTAATGCAATAATAATGGGCAAAAGAACATTTTTAAACCAAAACTATTTTCGTTTTTTTTGCATGGTGCAGTGCAATGTATTGCTTGTTTTCAACTTCAGGCACATTCTGCAACATGTCTGTTTGCTCCTCAGGTTTTGGAGCAGCATTCTGACGGACGATGGAAGGGCTGTATCCATGATAACCGCACAGGAAATGACCGCGTGGGTTACTTTCCGTCCAACATGGTGGAAGTCATCAAAAGGGCAGGTGTGCCATCGCATCGTCACATGAGCCTTCTAGGATGTCATGTGACACATATGCACATTTTAATCCACTTTATAATCAAGGTCAATCTGAAGCTCATCTACCTGGCATTTAAATGTTCATGTGTGTGTGGGTTCTGGTGAGTTCGTATTTAGTGCATGCATTTCTGCATTTATATGAGTGTTTGTGTATTTATTGTTGTGTGTGTAGATTAGGGATGAGCATTTTGTTCATTTCGTCTTCTTGAGTACTCAATTGATACATCAACCGCGTAGGGAATACACATCACTGTTACTATTGGAACAAACCTCTAAGTTTAAGTATAGAGTGCATTAGCACCCACAACCTTTTTTCCATTCATTTTTCCCATAGGGATTTAAAAAAAAGAATTATAAACCATGAACCAAGACAATCAGCTACGAGGTGAATCACAACACTACAAACTTTGATTTAAAGCAAACAAGTGTTTGAAAATCGGGGAAAAATACAAAGGTATAAGACTGTGTACTTTTCCAAGCATTGTGAACAGCATAATCGAATTAAAAATTATGGAGAAACATAAAACTACTAATTTACAATTGTTGATCATATATATAAACAATATATTTTAAGTTTATTAAAAAGTATTTTGAGAGCGTATATATATTGACTCGATTACGCCATTCGCAGTGCTTCATGGGAGTGGGCGGAACTAACAAGATCTTTTGGTGCGTATTGCTTTTTTGATTGGTGTAATTTTCTGTACAGCATCATGGGTAATGTTGCTTTTTCCCCTGGGATTCCTCTATTAAACACGATTATTTTAAAAATAGGCTGAAATAATGCAGGCTGACATCTTCAGTAGAAGCATATGCTATTGATGAATAACCTCGTAGCTCACTGTAGGTCTGTCTTTAAGAGTTTATAAGTTATCCCTATTTCCCTATGGAGAAAAAGAATGGAGCTTTTACTTCCGGAAAACCGGCTGTTGCACTCTACTGTTTGTGCCACATACATAAATGATGCCTCAAATTATGAAGCTTGCTGAACAAAGTGATCAGATGATTGTTTCCCTAGAAGTAGATAAAGTTTGATGGAGCGGCTGTCTTCTGTGTCTTCTGTGTATTTAAATACATGAGTATGTAAATAATGTATGTGTGTGGTTGTGTGGGTGGCTGTTCATTCGCTCTATATCAGGGTTGCCAGGTCTGCACAACAACTAGCACAACTGCTAAATCAAAACTATCCCGATCGCATTTCCCAGTAAATATCACGTTTCGGGGGGTAAAAATTGCATTCCGGGGAGGGGGACGCTTCAACCCGCGGACTACAAAAACAACCCGCGGCAACAGTGTAAAACCACGGACTTGGCAACACTGCTCTCTATCCAACTGCCCTGCCCTTTATCACCAGTCAAGTGATTCTAATTAGAGGCGTCAGCTCGAAGACATGAAAGAAGAGGGAGTGAGAAAGAGGGCAGATGAGAGTGGCTCATCTATCTGTCACTGTTCGGTCATCTCTGCGTCCACCTGTACCATCGTTTCCATCCCCCCCTTCATTTCCTTTCAACTCACATCAGTGGATTCACACTTCTGCACATTCGCACACATGCAAACAGGCTTTCACACATTTATACATGCAGATCAGTGGCGACTGCTGCTTCTCAAGAGTGAAGAAACAACATCACTTATCAATGTCAGAATGTGTACTCAGATTTACTTTGTTCTGGTGCTTGTAGTTTGCTATTTTTAAAAGATATTCAAGAGAAGCCGAGCTTCTAGTCAAGACAAAAATGACAGTGATTTAAAACTAGGGCTGCGTGATTAATTGAAATAAAAACTAAATTATGATGTGGCATAGCATGCTTATATATTTACATAATTAAATCACAAATTTTGGGATTTGTTATGGGCTGCATGTTTCAGAGTGAAGTTCGGCAGTGCGTTACACGGAAGGAGTTCATGATCCAGGGTTTTTTGTGTCTCGGAGTGGCTCAGTTCACAGTGAAAGCTGCTCATGAACTCTTCTCCACGTCTGCTCTGAGTTTGGGTCGCTTAATGTGGGTTTGGGAACGCAGCATATGCCAACAATCTTCTCAAACTTTAGAAGTGCTTATAAACCAGCGTATGCCAACAAAAGTGAAGCTTTAAGGGTTCCTGAGGTTTTCTGCCAGAAATTACTTTCTTTTTCTTGAATACCCCTATTTTTACGGTGAGATATTAGTGTATAATAAATGTAATAATATTATTTCTTAATTTGTTTAACAGTTATTTGTATTATTATTTTTATTTTGTAGTTATATTTATATATAATCACACATAACTTCTCTCATAAACTTGCATTGAAGTCTGAGACCCAAAATAGTGTGTTTAGAGCCTCTTGCTGGATGAACATCAATATTCGCATAATTTAAAATCAGTAATAATTGGGACTCTATGGACCATGTGTCCATGAAATACATTATTACTTTATAATAAAAAAGAATGTTTACTTTAATATTGCATTGGTGTAAAGAGTACCTGAAACCCATACCTCAAAGTTAAAGGGTAACTCTCGCCAAAATTGATCCTAGGTCATTTTTGTTAATTTTCTACACAAACCATGTAGTCAATGCTCGAGTTCATGTGTAGAGCCCCTGGTGATACTTCGAGCACAGTTTCATGTTGTGTCGAGCCACTTTAGTGTTTTAAAAATAGCGATTTTGATGCTCTCATTGTAGTGCCCCATGCACTCCCATTCAAGAGGCATTTTTCAAACTTAAAAGTGGAGTTTCCATTCTAATTATGCTTTTACACGAATGTTTGACTCGGGTAGATTAACAAAAATAGCCTAGGATCAATTTTGGTGACTGTATGAGCCATATTCATTTCGTATTATTTGATGTAATTTTGTCCTGTGCCACTAGGGGGCTGTATGTGCTTTGTGGCTCAGCTGATCTCGGGTCAGCCCGGGTAGATCAGAGGAAACCCAGACAGGTGTTGCTGAACAGGAAGCAAACAGTTTTCGACTGTGCTTTGTGTCTTGCCTTTGTAGTGAGCAATAGGGTTTGTTGTCCTGGTTATGTATTATGAGTTAAGATATTGCCGCTGTATGATTTATGGAGGAAAATAAACTGACTAGATAATAGTAACATTACTGAACTCTCCGTTTGTTTTATGTGAGGCGGCACGGGCACACGTCTAAACTTAATCCGCTGTATTAGCAACCAGTACTAGACTTAGTTTAGGACTTAGTCAGTACAATAAGGTCGAAAACTATTTGCTTCCTTAATCAGCAACACCTGTGTCTGTGTTTCCTCGAAGTTAAATGATCTACCCGGGCTGACCCGAGATCAGCTGAGCACACAAAGCACATACAGCCCCCTAGTGGCACAGGACAAAATTACATCAAATAATACGAAATGAATATGGCTCATACAAAGACAGTTACCCTTTAAAGTAGAAGTTACACAAGTCCCCACATCCAATACCATCTGTGTAAAAGTCTTAAGAGTATCAAGTATTTTATTCATACTGAATGTAGGCTTAAAGATGCACTAGTCCAGTGAAAAACAAGAAGCAGCTGAAATGTGAGGAGAGGAATCACGTTTATTGTCTAATATCGAAATTAAATTGAACACCTCAATATTGCAATAAATCAAGGTGGACGCAACAGCCTCTTAAACATCGACAGACACTCAACCCAGCTCAAGTGCTTAACAAGGGCATAAGAAAACCAATATCCTTAAAAAAGGATATATAGTGGATAAATAAATTAAATAGTCAAAGCCTCATCCTCATCATATGAAACACCTATGATTCAGTAACTACCTGCTAATGCACTCGCATTTGCGTAAAGTAGCCTTTTTGACAAGTTGCTGCGAGTAAGGGAAAAACACACAAGATATAATACCTTCAATGCCCTGTAGATGACGATATTGCTTATTTTGTAAAATAAATAAACTCCTGCAGAAAAAGTCAGGTGCTTGGAATTGCATTACTCATCACATTAGAATACTTATTCAAAAATGTAGTCAAGTAGAGAGTAAAAGTTGCTAATTTCTACCAGAAAGACTGAGAGGGCAAGTGAACGTTTACATAATATGTATTCCATAAAGTATTAACAGATGGTAGCGAGGTACAATGATTCATATATAGTTATTATTATAATAAAAAAGTTATTTGGCTTAGGCCCCGTCCTTAATCCAGATCCTGAGGGGAAGCTAATCCTGCCGAAAGATGAAGGCCCGCCCCAGACGGATGGACAGGGATGGAGAGGAACGTCAGCCTCATCAACTGCCAACGGAAAAGAGAAAGTTCAAGTGTCAAGCAGTGATTGGCCAGACCTCATAGTTATGAATGAATGACGTGGCATTAGAGTCTTTCTGGTATAACCTATACGCTAAAGCTTTCATATATTTGATACTCAAAGTACAAAGTAGCCAAAAAGATACTGAAGCACACAATTACATTTACTCAAATACTTCACACCACTGCAATAATGAAATGCGCCAATAGTGAAACGTAACATATACTGATTGATGTACACATTCCAACACACTTCAAATCCCCATTTTCTCCCTTTTCGTGCATAGATGTAGTCTGCATGCATAACACATAGATCAGTTATAAATTTGGTGTTTTTGGGAATGCATTTCAAGTATGTTTTGTGAAAATAGTATGCATGAGTATAGTTCTTTTTTTTTTTTAGTTTTCTAAAGTGTTAATTTTCACCTTGCATGTTAACTTACAGGGTAAGTTATAGAGTTAGATATTTTTGCTTGAACATGTTTTGTTTTGTGTTTCCTTTCCTGTTTTTTTGTTGTTCTTGTTGTTGTTGTTTGTGTTTTTTTGGTGTCGCCTGTTGTTCTGTTGTACCCAGGTCCCTCAACCCAACAGTATCTTAAGATACAGATCCGTCCGCCAGCAATTGGTTCAGTTGTCATGGTGAACGGTGACTGCTCCCACATTTTTTCTCTGCCCCTCACTCCCCCACCCCCTCCTACCCAGCCCCTTACCCATCAGCCCCTCTTCACCTCATTTGGCTATAATATGCCTACCTGCAGCACAATTGGGTATGAACCAGCCTCCTCCTGCTCAGAGGAGCCGCAAAAAGAGACAGGTATAAACACACATACAGTCAGAAAAATACACATTTACCCGTCATAAGCATATCATGTCATTCACCTGGCTTTTTTTTTTAACTTCATGACCATATGGAGTAAACAGGATGTGAATCTGAATGTCTTTGAGAAAGTTGGATGTGTAACATACAAAATTAGCAGTATCAGAGATATTTGTGTGAAGAACATGTCCTGGCCATACAAAAAAAAAAAAAATGTTTTCCAAGTTTTCTGGTAGAAATCCTTTTTTTTTTTTTTTTTTTTACTGCTGTGACTTTTTTAAATGTATATTTTGCATATTATCTCCCAATCCTCTTTACCATGTAGTGCAAAAAAAAAATGATCATAGTTTGAAAAAGGATATAATTATAGCCTATATTATATATTTTTTTATTTATTCAGCAATGATGAATTAAATTGATTAAACGTGACAGTATTGTTAAAAATATTTATTATTTTTATCCACAAAAATATTAAGCATTTTCAGCATTAATAATAAGAAATGTTTCTTGAGCACCTAACCTGCATATTTGACAAGTGATGATCATGTATAATCAGTAGTGTATTATTTGCCTTTTTATGGATATTTAAATAAAACAAATTGTATTACGGTACTTTTTTTTCTGTAATACTGCAGAAATGACTATATTACAGTCATTAGAAATCTTGGTAGCACTTTATTTTACAGTCATGTTTCACATATGTACTTATTATAATTACAAAAACTGGGTAATAACCATGAACCCACTTAAACCTGACCTTAACCCATGTAGTTACTGTACCTTATATTACCCAGTACTTTCTTAAGTACACTGTAAGTACACATAGCTACTGTAAAATAAAGTGCAAGAATTTCAGTGCTAGACATTACATTTCACAGCTAACTAAAGTTTTGTAATTCATTAAGGGGTCTGAATATTTGTTTTGTACTGTATTTACAAATATATCATGTTCATCAGCAAGGATCCCAGATTACTGTTGGATATGCCACAGTCCATTTGAACTGCCCCCAAATGATCCCTTTACTATCTGCTTCCTCGGTGTGTATCTGGTTTTGCACATTAGGAGCTTGCAGAGCATAGTATTTCATTCTTACCTCACTATGATTGTGTGTTTATGTGTGTGTGTGTGTGTGTGATATCTTTCAGGCTCAAGGGGATCCGTTTCCAGCCCTCATGGTTCTCCAACCCTCAGCGGCCAGCAAAGCAGCGCAAATGAGGAGATTTGGGTTCTGAGAAAACCTTTAGCTGGTAAATACAGTTTTTCAATGGACAGTTGATGTGACGTAAACAGTGACCTGTAGCGTGATATGCTATACTCTATCTAAAACTATTTATATTTATTTATGTTTATTATGTCTGCTGCTTTTATGGTCTCATATTAATTGGGAAAATACATGGGATATTTACACGTTTAAAAATATACACTACCGTTCAAACATTTGGAGTCAGTAAAATGTTTTCAATGTTTTGGAAAGAAGTCTCTTATGGTCACCCAGAAAGTATTTATTTGATTATATAAACAGTAATACAGTTATATTGTGAAATATTAATACAATTATAAATAACTGTTATGTATTTGAATACATTTTAAAATTTGACCCCAAACTTTTGAACGGTAGTCAATAATAAATATACATAAAAACGACTATTTAATTGGATTCCAAACCTTTAAAGTCCCCCTGTGGTGAAAATCAAAATTTTGTTTATATGTTTATGTGGTGTTATTAATAACAAACCATGTGCAAATTCATAAGTCAACAGCACTAGTATTTTCTCCTTAAAACTGCAGTGAACCAAAGACAGACTCAAAAATGTGGTTTGAAATCGCGGGTGTTTCTGACTTCACAAACTACCTTGTAACCAATCACGTCAAAGTGCGATCGTTTACGAGTGGATCTCTGAGCTGGTGTGAGTGTGTGGAGGCGGGGCTAATTTGCATATTCATAGAACCCCATAGGTGTAGAGTTACATTCAAGCTATGAAGACATTTTTTTCTAGGAAAAATATTGTAAATATGTCATTTTGGTTATCAAAGGTGAGTTTTAAGGAATACTGTGATTGACTACAGGGGGACTTTAAGATTTTATTTTTTCCATGGAAAATAAAAGGAAATATATTGCAGAATGATTGACCTGCTCTTTTTCATACAATAAAAAAAACGGTGATTCACATGGTCAAGCTCTTAAAAGGAAGAAAGCACATTAAGTACAATGCACAATATTCCAAGTCTTCTGAAGCAATACAATGCCATAGTACGATGAAAAGACATTTAAGTGGTTATTCACTGAAATTATCATCTAATCTCATCAAGAGCCGTCTCAACAGACATCAGTGATGTTATTTGTGGCTCTTATGCATGTCGGGACATAATACGCTTAAATGTTTTGAAATTACAGAAGATCCAAAAACTTTACCTTATACAGTCATATAAATTCAAAGAATTTTGTTTTAAGTTATCTGCCAACAACCTAAATACGGTTACACTTTATTTCAATGTTCCACTTTAGACATTCTACTGACTATAAGTAACTTTGCAACTACATGTCAACTAACTCTTTTTAGAGTATTAGAAGACTGTTAGGTCAGGGTTAGGGTAAGTAGAATAAGTTGACATGTACTTGCAGAGTGACAGTCAACTAATACTGTAAAGACTGCTGGTTGACATGTAGTTGCAAGGTTACTTACAGTTAGTAGAATGCCTATCGAAATAAAGCATATGCACAAACATGGACATACTCAACGTTTTTTTTTATTTCTGGTTTCTTGCATGATAACTTGTACCTGCCAGCAGGGGGCAGTGTTGGCAGCATGGGCAGCACAGGCAGTCTGACCAGTGGACGTTCATCTACTAGCGGACAAAGCAGTAATGCCAACGCTCACCTCACCAACTCACCAGTGCCCGCGCCGACCACCCCCACACACTCACCCGGAGTTAACACACATGGCCTCAATGTGCCGGGACTGCATGCTCAGGCCGAGGGCGTGAAGGTGCGGCGCACACAAAGACCACAGATGCACACAGGGACCGATGTGTAAATTCTCTTTTTGTCTGTCTTTCTCTCTATTTCTCACATTACTGATCATGTATGTGTGCATTTGCGTGTGTGTTTTAGCTGTTGGCCACGGTGCTGTCCCAGTCAGCCAAAGCAAAAGAGCATCTTATGGACCAATCACAGTCTTTAGATCCTAATTCAGGTACTACGATATGTATACCAACATTCTCAGACCTAACTTCACTTCTCTTGTACAATTACTGGTGTCCAGGTGAATTTTAGGGGATGTTTGAAGTCAGTAAAATAGCAAAACAATCTAATGATTAATCATTTTTTGAAGAGTGTGTTTGTGCTTTGTTTGCCTGGTTTCGATATTTTGCTATAAAATGCCATACAATCAATTTTCAGTGTGTGTAAATACTTTTGGGAGCCATTGCATTTAAAACCCCTATTTACATTCAAATACTAGACTGATCTTAGAATACAGGTTTGTCTCATTATGTCTCATTTGTACACATCTCATATATCCATTGTTCTATGCCTCCAAATGTTTTAATAAGCCCATACGTATATTCAAAGTCCTGGTAAGTAAAAATATATAAAACGTTATTTGGTTTTCATTTTATTTACTTTTCTGCTGTAGTGTCTTCTCAGCGCACTCAGAGTGCATCTGCTGCCCCACGCCAGCAAAAGAAGAAACCCTTTGTGGATCCATTGCTGCAGAGGAAAGATGAAGTTTCGGCTGAGAGCAAGGCAAGTGTGTGTGTGGTGGCACAGATTTGTTTATGTCAATCGTAATGTGTCTATATTTGTTAGTGTTTTAATGAGAATAAATATTATTTATTTATTTTTATTTCGAATAACAAAATATATACTAATAAGTCCAAGTATGAAAGTAAAATTGATTATTCACTTATAAACAAATAGGCTACTATATTTCTTTTTATATATATATCAAATAAATATTTTATTCTCACCAGGCTGCATTTATTTGTTCACAATACAGTAATATTGCAAATTATTATAATAGTTTAAAATAACTTTTTTCTAATTGGATATATTCTTATTGTATATTCATGTGATGCACAGCATCATTACTCCTGTCTTCAGTGTCACATGATCCTTCAGAAATCATTCTATTCTGATATGTTGCTCAAGCAACATTTCTTATTATTATCAATGTTAAAAAAAAGTTATGCTACTTTTTTTTTGCTGAAACCGTGATACATTTTTTAGGGTTCTTTGATGAATAGAAAGTTCAAAAGAACATCACTTATTTGAAATATACATAATTATATGATTATACATGTCTTTATGGTCACTTGTGCATGACGTCCCTGTTTAAGGGTCACTATATTCAGATATATCAGGGTTTACGTTAAGGTGTTTCAAAGAATCCAAAAACCACAATATTACTATGGTTAGTGATATATGATTTTGAAGCAATACTATTTTTTTGCTGCCACACAGTGGTTGTAGTGTGTACTACATAACACACTTTCATACTAGGACTTGGAATCATGATACTGTTAAAGCAATGTCTGAATTATTGATGCGTTTCCGTCTTTCCCTGCCATACTGTGTTTGTGTGTGCATGTGTGTGTGTGTGTGTGTGTGTGTGTGTGTGTGTTGTAGAGCTCAGAGGCTGTTGTTGAATGGCTCACTAGTGCACAGCTGCAGTTCTACACAGCAAACTTTATCACTGCTGGTTATGACCTGCAGACCATTAGCAGAATGACACCAGAGGTAACAAACACAACGCTAAGATAAACACTGTCAATCATCATTCCATAAATAAACAAAGTGATCAATTCTTTATTGTATTAAAGATGGAATAAACATTTCATTCTATATTTAGTTATCCATTTCTTTCTTTCTTTCTTTCTTTCTTTCTTTCTTTCTTTCTTTCTTTCTTTCTTTCTTTCTTTCTTTCTTTCTTTCTTTCTTTCTTTCTTTCTTTCTTTCTTTCTTTCTCTTTACCACCATAAACAGCTGCCATCTTTCAAAATACAGTGGCCTCAAAAAGTATTTTAACGCTTAAATTATATCATTATATTTTGGAGTGACTTAAATATCCAGATTGTTTTTGGAGTCACTGTACATTATAATGATAGTCAGAATAGTCAGATACTTTACACATTTTTGCAAATAGTTCTTCAACTTAAATGAATAGCCTAGTTAACTTAAATTTAAATTCGGTTTGTGTGCGTGCGTGCGTGCGTGCGTGCGTGTACCCCACAGGACCTCACTGCTATTGGGGTGACAAAACCAGGGCACAGGAAGAAAATGCTTTCAGAGATCAGCAAAATGTACATCCCAGACTGGATACCTCAAGAGAAACCAGTAAGAGTAATAAAGTCGGGTTCCAGAAGTCTGGAACTCATAATATAATTTAAGCATATAATAAAAAAAATAAAGCTTTATTCTTTAAAAATAAATGAATATAAAATATGTATCTGTATACTATTTTTGTTTCATATCAAATAAGCACATTTGTAATGTTTATTGTAGAACATGATTTTCAGGTTTTGTGAAGTCATTTAAGCAATAGAAGGATAAACCAAATATGAGTAAAAGTGTATTGCTGCTAATATTATTTTTTTCTTTGAAAAGCAAAATTATTATTTCATTACTTTTGGACCCCACTGTATGTACTGTACATATAAACATGTACAAACTTGCTGTTCAAATCCGTTAATAAATATCTGTGTAACTTTGTAGGCCAGTCTGGCTGAGTGGCTGTCTGCAATTGGTCTGAATCAATATTACCAGACTCTGGTTCAGAACGGCTACGACAATATGGACTTCATTAGTGATATTACTCTGGAGGACCTAAAGGAGATCGGCATCACTAAACTAGGCATGTATACAACAAATAATTAGGTTTATATTTATAATAATAGTTTTTTCTTGATATCCTTGCTAAAAAGACTGGCATATTTGGTCACTACTATATTGTGTTTTGGATGATGTTCTCTAGTGGGGGATGCATGTGCTGGTAAGGCCAAGCATGGCCATATTGAATAGCATGAGAGGACATTTAAACACTCAGGAGCACAGAAATGGAACAAGCGGGATATTATATGTATATCATATGCAGGTTTTAGCCATAAAGTTTTTTTTTTTTTTAAATCTGTTAATGTTTCTTACTTGTGAGAAGGATGATAATAGTGTCTGCTGAATGTTAATAGGGATATGGTTTCTTTGAGTCTTCTTTTCTGCATTTTGTTTTTGTCTAATTTTAAATATATCTGTTTTAATGTTTATGATGCATTTGTGCCCAATGCCAATGTCATTATGTGCCATTAATGCTGGTAAAATAACAATGAAAATAAGTTTTTTGGTCAAAATAAACAATATGACTACACTGATCCACCATTAGTATTTATGATGGTTTCATCAGGGAAAAGATTACAGGTTTAACTTCTCAAACAAAAATAATTACTGTCCACCTCTTTTTTTCTTTCCCACTAAGGACACCAGAAGAAGTTGATGTTAGCTGTCAAACGACTGAGTGAATCTCCAGAATCAGACATTCCCACCCAGGAGAGCCAGATAGAAGAAAGCACAGACTCAAAACAATCATCAGAAACCAGCACAGAACCAGATGTGAACTCCACCCCCTCTGTTCGAATACGCAAAAGAACAGAAGGCCGTGGCTCTCCCCGGCACAGCACCCATGGGCGAGGCATACAAAGAGCTAATGCCCCTCCTCCTCTGAGAAAACCTAACTCAATTGAGAGTCCCACCCCAACACCTCCACACACCCCTACTAAAGGCAGAACCTCATCTTCTGCTTCAAATTCTCCTTCACACATCCCCTCCTCCCCGTTAAAAACACAGAGCAGGGCCAGAGGGCCTTGTGACTCTCCCCGTTCGCATGCTCACGCTCGTAACGTTCCATTACTTTGCCTACCACCTGAAGGAGAAACCGAAGAGGGCAACGGTCAAACTCCATCCCAGCCAAGAAGTGGACAGTATATTGTTACTGATGCTGAGCATGACTTACCTTTGCCAGACTCCTCTGTTAAATACGCAACACTAGGTGGACATAGGGTCACTGCTTGCAGTTCAGCGAAAGCCTCTGGTGAAACCCTTGACATCAACAGTGTCAATCGCAGTCAGTCATTCGCCACAGCTCGGCCTCGCAGACGAACTCGTCCTCCAACTCCACCAAAACGCTCGTCCTCTTCCATTTCCACTGGTAACCTGGCTGATGAGGCTGTGGCTGATGATGTAATATCTGGCGAAAGAAGGGCTAACAATTTGCTACTCAATGTGACATACAGGGAGCGCAGACGTAGCGATTGTGGAATTGCCTCTGAAAAAACTTCATCTGGGGGCAGCGTTAGAGACATTGCTGCCATGCTTGAAATGTCCAATCTTGGAAGCAGTGGTAAAGGAAGTGGTTATTTGCAGGTAATTAAACAGTTACTCTCAAAATAAAACAATCATTCTGTGATTAACTTTAAGATTCAGAGCAATTATTGCTGATAAAATATTGTAACAAAATATTTCAATCTACCTGACATTAGAGTTGTCCCTAATTACTTTCTTAAAAAGCTCCTGGACTCATTTGCATTAGTTAAATACCAATGTTTTACACATGCTTAGGTACGTATTGATGCCTAAATGAGTTTTGATGTTTTACCTGTTCTTCAGGCAAGCCAAAACCTCCTTCGGCAGAACCGAGAAGTTCTGAATTCTGACGCAGATAGTCGCCGCCGCACAATCAGTGAATTTTACGACTCTCAAAAGCAGCCTGACAATGATGTACAAGAGGCTGAGATGAGCCGAGCCATGCAGGACCTCGCACATCATGAACCAGTACCTTGTGAATCCCACCCAAATAAACAGGCCCCTGAGCCACGTCCACGTTCTATGATCACTCATCTGGAAGGAGTTGTTTCTTCTCTGCCACAAGAGGAGTGGTCACGGATGGATGCCACTGCAACTTTGAGAAGACCACGACCACCACATTATTCAGATAGTGAACATTTTAACCTGACAGAAACGAGTACGATAAAGCGAAGGCCCAAAGCATTGGCTCCACCACAGAGTAACGGCACTGATGGAGATGGGCTAGAGAACTTTCGGAGAAGACCTGTATCAGAAGCTTGCATTGGAGATGGTGGTAGGGAGGAAGAACTGCAACACGACAGCTTTGGCTCTCTTCCCAGACAAATACTGAAACCCCCAGTTTCACCTAAACCAGCAATGGCACTTCGCAAATTCGATCCCCCAACTCCTTCAAGGAGGGTTCAATTACCTGGACCAGAAGGTCAACATAGCCCAGGTAAGAATTTTACCTATGAGGTCATTGTGTTCCTCATATTATCTCACCCTTTGTCCTGCAAACTGGCAAACAAGCATAAATCAGCCTAGCAAGCCAACATAGAAATTCATGCATGCATGAAATTCATGGGTATTTTTAGACAGCAGTTCTAGGAAACCAGGACCTCTGCTTAGCTTGATATCCACAGAGACCTTCCTGATATCTGGTTGATGTAGTAAAATATATTTTCTGAATGGATTTGAGTAAGTTTTACATTACATGGTTTCTTTGTCTCTTTATAGTGGAGATTAAGAAAATCCCCCCTCCAGTATCTCCCAAGCCAAGTCCACCTCCTACACTGCCCAAACCTGTAAAAATCAAGCCAATCCATACCACTGGAACTCCTGGCTCTCCTCAGGCAGATGTCCTCAGCCCATCCAGTGCCTCCTTCAGCCCTGCTTCAATTGAACAACTGGAAAATCTACTGAGTCCGGTCACCCCAAAACCAATGGAGGGAAGCACTCTGTCTCCACGTCCAGCAACTTCTCCAGCTCAGAGCCCACAGACACCCCAAACCCCACAAACCCCCTCTACACCAGGTTCAGCTCCAGTGAAGCCCCCGAGGTCCTCCATGGCTGGTCTCTCAGTGGACATCCCAAGCCCTCTGGAAGTGGATTTACCTGGAGTGGACATGCAAAAGAGGCTTAGAGAAGTAGAAAAGCAGAGAGAGGAAGATGACTCGAGTAAGCAAGAAAGAGTAGAGGAAGTCGGAATTGCTAGAATGGAAAGGACAGGTCTGATCCAGGTTGATCCAACATTTCAAGGTGAACAAGGCCTGATTTCAGGTTCCTCAGCAGGGAGTCATTTAAAAGAGACAGGGGAGGGAGCAGAACCGGTGGTAATGAGAAGAAGGAAGGTAGGCGTAGCCAGACAGACACAAGTAGAGGGTGAACCACAAGATGGAGGTGGAAAAACAGAGGTCGAAAGCCAAGGGTTATTGACAGCTGGTTCAGGGAACATGGTGCAACTCAGACTGGAGGAGACCAGTGCGTCCCTGGCTGCTGCTCTGGAGGTAGTGGAGGAGAAGATTAAGAAGGATGACAGGTATAAGATGTTTCTAGACACTAAAACAAATTATGTTCTACCTCCTTGGCACTTAGTAGTCTCTTCATTGCATGATGATGATGTTACTTGTTGTAACTCACCATTCTTTTTCTTCTACTTTCTGTTTGTTTTCCTCTTCAGCTCCATTGTGGACAACAAGAGCACAGTTAACATTCTCGATGACATTGGCAGCATGTTTGATGACCTTGCGGACCAGTTGGATGCCATGTTAGATTAAAAATGAAAAAATATATTAGATTCCTTAGGAAGTATTAAACACTCAAGCTTCACTTTCTCAGTGTGGACAACCGAAACCAACTTTGATGCCTCAGCAGTATTGGAATCTCGATAGGGCAAATTAAGCTCTTCCATTCTAACGTGTGTAAAAGTCTACAATTGAGCATCTCTGAGAAAAGCCTAGGATCAAAATTTTGACTAACATCATTCTCCACCTTTTCATTCTCCACCAGCCTTTCGTCTTACTCTAGTGGCCAGAATAGGTACTGCAAGTACATATCCTGACCTGCAAATACGGCCTGCTGTCTTGATGCTTCCAGAGATAAGCACAATTTTAAGAGAGACTATGTGACAAGCTTTCTAAATATCATTAAGCAGAGAAATGCTAATATGTGTGAGTGTGTGTATATGTGTGTACAACATGTGGGGTGAGAGTTTGATGAATATTTATTTTTAAGGCAGTGCTAAGAGCAGTAAATGTACATCATATTCTCTTTGATGATGTTAGGAAGCTGTATTGCTCTTTTCCAAATCTCTGCTGAGAGCTTGTCCACAAGTAAAGGGGAGCTTTGAATTTCACCTTGTGGTCTTCAGCTGGACAAGTTACTGAAAAACACTTAGTTTGGACAAAAAATTTGAAGAGCACAGTCCCATTTATGACCCTGAAAATATTATGTCTTTTTTGGACTATTTCTTTGATCCCTTGAAGTATAATGAAGAAAAGCTTTGGACTTAAAGAGGTATATTGTAATCTTTACGTATGTTATTATTGTTGTTGCTGTTATTGTTGTTGTTGTCAGTGTGTGTGAATGTTTGACTGTGTAGTGTAGTTTTTGCATTGACAAATCCCACCCTGCCCAAGGTGTAATACATAGATATAGACAGAATTCAGAATAAGACGCTGGAAAAGAGTAGTGTATATATGTCATATAGGTGATTATAGTTATCATTGATATTCTAGAGTATGGAATGCATCAATATGGAATGATACAGACACCTGCTCATTCCTAATGTGCTCTAATACGTGTTTATGTGTGTGTTTGTTTGTGTGTTTGGAGGGGAGGTCTGTTTGAGAGTGAGATAATAAGGAAGTGTGTGTTTATAGTTCTAGGAAAGAGACAGTATGTTTGTCTTCTCTTACAAAACTGTACCATGTTTTTGGACATGGTACCATGGTATTTTTGAAGTATCTTGGATGACCATGTATTGTATATTCTACATTACATGAATATGGTGATCATACAGTACCATGGTACATTACCAAGTAATGTTGTATTACCACCTGATACCACAGTACCACCACAGTACTTTTTGTAAGGGCTGAGAGTGTTGATCTCTTGGACAGTGCAATTATTCCTGTTTTGTCATGCAAACAAAAAAGACTTGCTGACAGAAGAAGTTACATATTCCATACAAGTGGCAAAAATTAGATAATTTAATACTGTCATTGCAAGATGTATAAGACTACAGAGCAATATTTTTGATCCATGCACCATGTTATTAATTTAGCTTTATAAGTAATACTTTAAAACCAGCCATCTGAGATACAACATAACTGAGTATTTTCCGACAATCATGACAATTTTGTCTTTGATTATGACCCTGCAAAGTCAATGGAATAAATGTTGGAGTATAAAATCTTTTACAGTGTAAAACTGCGTAATAATCAGTTGTTATTTTGTGTAAACCTTCAGATGGCTAATGTGTTTGTCTGACCCTGGTGAAAAAAATCATCAAAGACCTCTTCCATGTAAAAAGCATTGAGAATATGTGGAATTAATATAAATAAATTGTTATGAATATAACCATAGTGGCATCTGAGAGTTTTGTCAAGCATTTTATAATTGGGCATATTATATCACATTATATTTTGGTTTGAATCATATTAAGGAATGTTATTAAACTTTTTATGGTTTTATTTGAGGTAGTTTAAAATATGCATAATAATATGCAATTGTCTTCCAAAATTCATATTCAAAATTATTGGAATCAGTTTTTAGACTTTTTACTCTTGCTTAAAACTTTAGACTCTGTGGATCCATATACCACAAAAAGTGGCTGCATGCAGTGTGCTATTTCGGCACTGCCCCATCTTTCATTGGTTGGAAAAACATAGCCCCACCCCAAACACATCCCATTGGTTGAGCCAATGTTGCTATTATAGCTGGTCAGTTTTTGCATGCATAATAATGCTAACATTTCTTTATTGTATTACAACCTAGTTGTTTTATCAATGTCTAATTTTCTGGATGGGTTTCAAAAGAAAGGGACATACATTCCTCTTTTAACCTCCTTTTGGGCACATTACGGCCACTATTTAAGTGTAAGGTGTTTAACTACTGTCACTGTTAAAGTTAAAATATACTTTTTTATGGTCACCTCCACAACTGTACACTTTGGAAAGTTAACTAATAGATCGACATTAATTAAATGAACTGAATGTCGTCAACTGTGATGGGGTTATCTTCTCATCAGAAATGCTTTGTCCCTGTCTTCCAATAGCTCTGGGCCGCCTGTACTCAGTCTCACAGAGCAGTTCTTTAGTAATTCCTGCCTCTTGGTATTCGAAGAGAATACAAGGGAAAAACAGGAAGATAAAAAATCAACAGAAACAGAATTAGGTGAGTTTTGTTGCTAAATTAATTCAGTTTATTTATTTTTGCATTATCTTAAAACACTCCCATCCTGCGGAGCAGCATGACATATGCACGCATATTCACAGGCTTGTTGTGTGTTGAAACACAGACACCTGTGATGATATTAATGGAAGTATTGAGAATATTTCAAGTACTTTTATTTAATGCAGAATTTTCTTCGGTTTGGGAAAATTCCACTTAAAAAGACTAAAACAAATCATAAGGTTGTGCTCAGTGCTGTAAAGTTCAGGTTCAGAAAGTAAAAGTCCTCCTCAGTATTTTGTTCCAATCACCTGGATGTGCTAATTAGGACAGTTCCCTTTCAATGAGGTCTCTCCTTTTGCGTAGCATACGCTATGGGAAAAATCCTTTTCTTGAGAATATTGAAAGCTAACTTTTAAAACGCAGTGCAGCTGCGCCATCCGGCGTGCTAAAATATCCTTTCGAAACGCACAACAAGCGTGTTCACTGTCGCATTCACATTTGTTTTTTGTCTAAAAGAGCAAATTTGAAGTGTTGTTTCAAATTGCTCCACCTGCGCCTCGTATAGAGGCCCGCTTGTTGCCGAGGATCGTCACATCCTGTGCTCCTCTTGCCTGGGTTGCGACCACGCGGAGGCTGCGCTGACCAAGGGCGGCGGCCCTGAATGTGAGGTCCTGGACCTAACCTTGCTACATCAGAAGTTAGCGGCCTTCGACGACAAGCCTGCTCTTCCGCCTCTCTTGCTCGAGCCATGTAAGAAGAAACGCCGCTCGCAGAGAGAGCTTGAGCCTGCGGTCGACAGAGAACCCACGCCGGCCCAGTCCCCGCGTGCTTCTCCGTCATCTGAGTCCTCGCCCCCTCCTCATGCGCAGCGGGTCTTCTCTCATTTGGAGCTTTGGACGAGGAAGAGGAGGACGACAAAGACAGCCTTTCTATTGCCGACTGTGAAGAGTGGGCCGCTTACGCCCCGTCTACACAGGATTGTACAAAGACTAGTGTCGACGCCGAACTAATCTGCATGCTCACTAAGGCTGTGCAAGACCACGGGCTCGAGTGGTCCTCGCCCGACCAACCGACGCGCAGGCCATGCACCATTTTCTCCCGAAATGCTCCAGTTCACCTCGAGCGGCAGGAGAAGAGCGTCGTTTTCCCAGCGTGAGAAGCCAGCACCGCCGACGGCTAAGCCCCGTCCTGCGACTGAGGTCCGCCGCCGCTCACGTTCCTCAAGGCGGCAGCCATTTCCAGAGAATAGGGGTCCTCGACCTAAGCCTACGTCGAACCCCGAGCCTCACAAGCCGTCCTAGCCGTGACGAAAAGGGTGAGTTCAAACCCCGCCGCGGACGGGTTAATCTCCCCAAAAAGGCCGAAGCTCTCTCCAGTCCCCCTCGCACTGGTGGCTGGAAGTCACAATACACGCTCACCTGCACCCAAACGCCGTTTTCACGGCGACCCAAATAAACCCAGAAAATAGCTATTTTCTGCCTGTGTCATGTCTAGGTCACGTGCCCACCATAAAGCGCAAGTCCTCACTCACAAACACTGTTTCCACTGTAAGCAGCCTGCCATCCCACGCTGCAAGCATGAAAAATTTTGATATAGTGCCCACCATAGAGTCTGCACATCTACACACAAGCACTCCCCCCACTCTCATAAACTCGCCAGCTCTCGCTGTGAGTGTTGTAGATGTAGTCCCACTGTCCAGTACAAAGTCTGCACAGCTACACATGAGTACTTGTCCCAAATCACTAGCCCACGCTGTACATACAGCAGAGGTTCATCTGCCAGCTACAAACACCGCACATGCCCACATAAGCGCTGTCAACGGGGTAAGCTATTAGCCCGTACAGCGCCGGGCTCTGAGTGTTGCACGAGTGAGGCGCTGTGCTCTCACTAATAAGTGCTGTCAATACACTATCACAGCGTCGCCCATCAGGTTTGATAGAAAACATGAATGTCGGTTCGGTGCCAGCGTCACCGCACGCTCCCCTACATATGATATCAGCCCCGGGTCAGATTTTTCACATACATGCTGCAAAGGGAGCACGCGCCGCCTGAAGCAGACAGGGTTCACGAAACAGTGGGCAGAGCAAGCTCAAAGCTCAAAGCTCATTCAACCCCTGATTCTGCACACCAGTGCATGGCGGGCCATCCCAGGCATTTCACAGTGGGTACTGAGAACAGTAGAACAAGGCTATTCGCTTCAATTTGCTTGCAGACCGCCGCGCTTTCGAGCCAAGGTCGAGACAACAGTGAGAGAGACACATTCTACGCACAGAAGTGTTGAAACTGTTAGAAAAGGGAGCGATCCAGCCGGTTTACATCTCACAGAGCAAGTCAGGCTTTTACAGCCGTTACTTCCTCGTCTTCAAAAAGGACGGCGATCTCAGACCCATTCTGGATCTCAGAAAACTGACTGAGTCGCTCATGAGACGGCCATTCAGAATGCTGCCGACCAAGCAGATTCTCGCGCAAATTCGCCTGGGAGATTGTTTTTTCTCAGTGGATCTGAAAGATGCTTATTTTTACATCCAGATATCGCCCCGTCACAGGCCATTCCTAAGATTTGCCTTCGAGGATCAGGCTTACCAGTACGCAGTACTCCCGTTCGGCCTGTCACTGGCTCCTCGTACATTTACGAAGTGTATGGACGCGGCACTTACCCCTTTGAGACAACGGGGCGTGCGCTTGTTGAATTACCTCGACGATTGGCTAGTCATAGCGCAATCGGAGGAGTTATAATATAATTAACTCACAGATCCTGGCTTCTCAGTCACCTGGTCTCTTTGGGCCTCAGGATCAACGCTGCCAAGAGCGAATTATCGCCCAGACAGAGAATTTCCTTCCTGGGCATAATGTTGGACTCTTTGGACATGAAAGCGCGCCTGACGTCAGCGCGCGCTCTCTCTATACAACGCCTGGCCACCTCTTTCAGCGTGGGCGCATTGACACCTCTCAAGAGGTTACAGATGATGCTGGGCATGATGGCCTCTGCATCCCCGGTCCTGCAGCTGGGTTTGCTACGCATGCGCCCACTGCAACACTGGCTAAAAAAACGCGTTCCAACTCATGCATGGCGATCTGGCCATTTACGAATCAGAGCGAGTCTCAGCTGTGTCAGAGCTCTGGCTCCCTGGAAAAGGTCCGGTGTGAGTCTGGGTATCGTGTCAGTCAGACAGACCATCTCGACAGATGCCTCCAACCTAGGTTGGGGGGCTCTCTTCGAGGGCAAGTCGGCATCCGGTCTTTGGTCAGATTCGGAAAGGAGCCTTCACATAAACTGTTTGGAGATGAAGGCAGTCGCTCTAGCACTGGACGCCTTTCTCCCATACCTACGGAACCATCACGTATTGGTCCGCACGGACAACAGAGCTGTGGTGTCGTACTTGAATCGCCAGGTGGGGTCAGGTCCAGAAACCTGCACACGGTGGCGGAGAGCATCATCCTTTGGGCCCAGCGCAACCTGCTCACGTACCAGGCATCCTGAACCAGGGCGTGGACATGCTGTCCAGAGACAAAGTACTCCCAGGGGAGTGGTCTCTTACCCAGCAGACGGTTCAGCAGCTGTGGAGCGTCTTCGGCAGGGCGGAGGTCGACCTCTTCGCCTCAGAAGACAACGCTCAGTGCCCAGTGTACTTCACGAAAGGCAAGGATGCGTTCGCCCACATATGGCCAGAACGCCCGCTCTATGCTTTTCCGCCGTTGTCTATGATACCACAGGCCATCGAGCGAATCAGGGAACACCAGAGTATGGTGCTGTTCATAGCTCCGCTCTGGAAAAATCAGTCATGGTTTCCCGAGCTGATCCAGATGGCGGCCTCAGACCCCCGGCCGATTCCGCTGAGGAGGGACCTCCTCTCTCAGGCGAACGGCACGATTTGGCACCCTCGTCCCGATTTGTGGGCCCTGCACGCATGGCCACTGAACTGATATCAGGGGACCTTTCCAAGAAGGTTGAGAAAGGTTCTTTTTTGTTGAGAACCTTAACTGAGGCGAGAGCGCCGTCGACCAGTCACCTACATGCCCAGAAATGGGCTACGTTCTCTCGCTGGTGCACAGCACGGGAGCTAGACCCACAGTAATGCAAGGTACCATCGGTGCTCGCCTTCCTACAAGAGCTGCTGGACGCGGGTCGCACCCCGTCCACAATCAAGGTGTATACGGTATACGGCTTTTCATGCTGCGGTAGGTGGTAAATCACTGGGAAGGAACGACCTGGTAGTTCGATTTCTAAAGGGCGCTAGGAGATTGAACCCTCCACAGCACTCCTCCGTCCCTAGTTGGGACCTGTCATTGGTACTAGAGGCCCTGAAAGGCCCTCTATTTGAGCCACTTCAGTCTGTGGATTTAAAGTCGCTTTCGATCAAAACCGCTTTGCTTATGGCAATCGCGTCAGTGAAGCGTGTGGGTGACCTACGATCATTATCTACCAATGCTTCCTGCCTTGAGTTCGGACCTAATGACTCCAGGGTCGTCCTTAGACCGAGGCATGGCTATGTTCCCAAAGTGCTCTCCACTCCGTTCAGAGCACAGATTTTTTCCTTAACGGCCCTTCCTTCGCCGGACGGAGAGAGTGATGTGAGTCTGCTCTGTCCTGTCAGAGCACTCAGAACTTATCTGGAACGTTCCGCGTCATTCAGACGATCGGAACAGCTCTTTGTGTGCTTTGGCGGCCGCTCAAAAGGGCTAGCTGTCTCTAAGCATAGTCTGTCGCGTTGTATAGTAGACACTATCATGCTGGTTTACGAATCAAAGGGCATGCAGTGCCCTTTGGGGGTTAGAGCGAACTCCACGAAAGGCATGGCCTCTTCTTGGGCATGGTCTAGTGGAGTCTCCGTTGAAGATATTTGTGCGGCTGCAGGCTGGGCCTCACCGTCCAAATTTATGACATTTTACAAGTTGGAAGTTCCCGCTTTACAAGCTAAGGTTCCCTTTCGTCCAGGGAACTCCGACGTACGTCGGGTTACCCTGACGAATTGGGATCACGCTAGGGAGCCTATTACCTTCGAGAAACTAAACAAAAAGCCAATGAACATTGGCATGCAACATTTGCATTCCGCGGACCCGCCCGTCAGCGCGGGTATAAAAGCCGGAAGTAAACATTGCATCATCGCCTTTCGCTTCGGAGCCTCAGTTCCTGTTGACTTCAAAGCAAGCCTTCTGGAGAACGAAAATAAAGAAATACCTGGAGAGCAGAATCGCTGGTGTGACGGCGCGGTGCAGCGATCTTCGCCTTCGGCAGCAAAGGGTTGCAGTTTTCCCCCGTCTGTCTGCTGCGGTGGTCCCTCGGCGCTTCGGCGTTTTCTCTCTCTCTCTCTCTCTCTCTTGTTTTCTCTCTCTCTTTTCTATCTAAAAGAGCTGGCGGGTGTTTCGCGTCCTTTTCAGGATGTCGACTCACCCGTGCGTTTCTGGATGCGGTAGACTTCTCCCTCCGGATGATGGCCATCAACACTGTCTCGCATGTTTGGGCTTAAGGCATGCTGAGGCAGCGTTGTTGGATGAGTCATGCTCTCTCTGTGGGAGCATGGCCATCGCGACGCTCCGCTCGAGACTGAGATCCCTGAAATATGGGGGAGTCCCTTCGGATAATGCTCGATCTAGTTCGTCTGTCGGTTCAGTTCGACAGGCGGCTACTTCGGTCATTCCCGTTGGTGAGCGTATGAGGGTTACAGTGCGGAATGTCTCGTGTGGTGAAACATCCTCGCGAGCTTCCCACTCCTCTAGCAGCTCGCTGCCAGCGGCGCTTCCGGCGGAACTTCCGGGGCCGTCCCGCACGGTTCCGGTTGTTTCCTTTGGAGCGCCCCCGGAGGACCAGATGTCTATCGCGGCATCGGAAGAGGTGCAATCATCTTCGGGTGAGGAGTCAGCGGCTCCACCCCCTTCGGGTGCGGTGGCTGCAGCTGACGCTGATCCCGAGGTGGTTGCTATGCTCGAAAGGGCGGCCGCGAATGTGGGACTCGAGTGGAACCCTCCGCCCGGGCCCTCGCATTCGCGGCTTGATGATTGGCCTGCTGCGGTACGTGCGGATGCCCCGCGTACCGCTCCAGTGCCTTTCTTCCCTGAAGTGCATGAGGAGTTGAGGAAGTCCTGGTCGGCGCCTCTGGCGTACCGGCGGGGGCCTCCTCGCCCTTCCCTCTTCACCACCCTTGACGGCGGGGCGGCGCACGGGTACGAGGGAATCCCCACAGTGGAGCGGTCTATCGCGATGCAGCTGTGTCCGAAGACCGCTTCCACCTGGCGGGGTGCCCCTTCACTCCCCTCCCGCGCCTGTAGGTTCTCCTCGGGTCTAACCGGGGAGGCCTATAAGGCGTGTGGAGACGCCGCCTCCGCCCTGCATGCCATGGCTCTGCTTCAGGTCCACCAGGCCAAAGCACTCCATGACCTGCAGGGGGGTGGTCCCGACCCAGCCTTGCTGCAGGAGCTGCGTGCGGCGACCAACTTCGCTCTACGGGCGACGAAGGTTACCGCACGTTCGCTGGGTCGGGCGATGTCCACGCTTGTGGTCCAGGAGCGCCACCTATGGCTTACCCTTGCGGATATGCGGGAAGCCGAGAGGAACAAACTTCTCGACTTCCCCGTGTCCCAAGGGGGCCTCTTCGGCGAGGCGGTGGATAACTTGGCCCAAGAGTTTTCCGCCGCCCAGAAGCAGTCGGAAGCTATGCGGCATGTCCTGCACAGGAGAAAGGCCGCTGCTGGCCCAACTCCTGTTGCCGCACAGCCTCCGGCCGCTCGTCGCCGAGGTCGTCCTCCTGCGGCCGCTCCCCCTCCAGGCCAGCAGCCTCAGCCTGGGGGACGGAGGTCGGGCCGTAAGAGGGCGGCCCAGCCCGCTCCGACGCCACCTGCACCTTCCAGGAAGAAGAGAGGTGGACGTCGTTCCTGAGACGGGCGACCTGGAAACGGATGCTGCTGCTCTGCGGGAGGCGGTCCCTATTCGCCTCCTTCCCCCGGGGGAGGGCCGGGTGGAGAATCCTTGGTTTATTTTTGTTCCGCCACTGACACAGTCAGTGGTACCCACTTTATCAATAAAAGAGCAGTTTCCGCATCCTTTTCCAGGTCATCCACGGCCGAGACTGTCGGGCACGCAGTCTCCCCCGTGCGAGAGGGTCGCAGCGGCGGCCCGTGTCGTCTCAGTGCGACACGGCCCCCGCTCCCCTCTCCCCAGCCTGCGGGTAGCGGCCTCGCGGAACCCTCCGCGTCGCCCCGGCCTGCGGCTGGCCACGGAGGTGCAGAGACGGGGTTGCGAGGAGTCAGGGCCTCGTTCCTCGTCTCTCCCCCTCCCCTCGCCATGGGGCGGCCCGCAGCAGAGGGTACACGAAGAACCCTCTCTGCCGTCTGCCCCCCGGAGTGGACAGGTAGGTGTCAGTACCTGCGCCCAGACCCCGCTCGCGGTCGCCACGTCGTCGCTGGAGCCGGGTCCCTGTCCCCCGCCCTGCTGCCCCTCCGCGGGTACGCCGGTGGTCCGGGTGGGTCTACTCGCTCGGTTCCTGGAGGCCTGGCTAGCGCTTCCAGCTCCGTCCCGGTGGATCCTCCGCACCATTCGGCTCTGCTACGCAATTCAGTTTGCCCGCCGGCCTCCCAGGTACAGGGGCATTCTCTTCACCCGTGTGCGGTCAGAGGATGCCCCTGTCCTGCGGAAAGAGATCGATGTCCTGCTGGCGAAGGACGCGATCGAGCCGGTCCCTCCTGCCGAGATGAGGTCCGGGTTTTACAGCCCCTACTTCATTGTACCCAAGAAAAGCGGTGGGTTACGACCGATCCTGGACCTGCGTTCCTTGAATCGGGCCCTGCACAAACTCCCCTTCAAGATGCTCACGCAGAAGCGCATTTTCGAATGCATCCGTCCCCGGGATTGGTTTGCAGCAATCGACCTGAAGGACGCTTACTTTCACGTCTCGATACTTCCTCGACACAGACCGTTCCTGCGGTTTGCGTTCGAGGGTCGAGCGTATCAGTACAGAGTCCTACCCTTCGGGCTGGCCCTGTCCCCCCGTGTCTTCACGAAAGTCGCGGAGGCGGCCATTGCTCCCATGAGAGAGCAAGGCGTTCGCATCCTCAATTACCTCGACGACTGGCTCATTATAGCTCACTCTCGGGATGTTCTGTGCGAACACAGGGACATGGTGCTCCGGCATCTCAGTCAGTTGGGTCTTCAGGTCAACTGGGACAAGAGCAAACTCTGCCCCACGCAGAGGATCTCTTATCTCGGTATGGAGCTGGACTCGGTCGCCCAGACTGCGCGCCTCACAGAGGAGCGCGTCCAGTCAGTGCTCACCTGCCTCAGGTCTTTTCGAGGCAGGACAGCGGTTCCACTGAAACAATTTCAGAGGCTCCTGGGGCATATGGCGGCCGCAGCGGCAATTACACCGCTCGGCCTGTTACATATGAGACCGCTACAGCGCTGGCTTCACGATCGAGTCCCGAGGTGGGCGTGGCAGAGTGGTACGTTCCGGGTCCAAGTGACCCCGCACTGCCGCCAAACCTTCTCCCTGTGGTCGGACCCTGCGTTCCTTCGGGCTGGAGTGCCCCTGATCCAGGTTTCCAGGCATGCTGTGGTTTTCACAGATGCCTCGGCCACGGGGTGGGGGGCCACGTACAAAGGGCATTCAGTCTCGGGTCTGTGGACGGGGCCCCAGCTGCATTGGCACATCAACTGCCTGGAGTTGCAAGCAGTACGTCTAGCTCTGTGTCGCCTCGTAGGGGTTCTCAGACACAAGCACATACTGGTCCGTACGGACAGCACTGCGACCGTTGCGTACATCAACCGTCAAGGTGGTCTACGCTCCCGTCGTATGTCGCGACTCGCCTCCCACCTCCTCCTATGGAGTCAGAAGCATCTGAGGTCGCTTCATGCCGCTTACGTGCCGGGGGCTCTCAACCGTGTGGCCGACGAGCTTTCACGGTTCACCCCCCTGCCCGGAGAGTGGCGACTCCATCCCCAGGCGGTCCAGCTGATTTGGAGTGTCTTCGGAGCGGCACAGGTCGACCTGTTCGCCTCTCCGGACACGACCCATTGCCAGTGGTTTTACTCCCTGTCCGAGGGGACCCTCGGCACGGACGCCCTGGCTCACAGCTGGCCCCGGGGCCTACGCAAATATGCGTTCCCCCCAGTGAGCCTTCTTGCGCAGACTCTGTGCAAGGTCAGGGAGGAAGAGCAGCAGGTCTTGCTAGTGGCGCCCTACTGGCCCACCAGGACTTGGTTCCCAGAACTCATGCTCCTCTCGACAGCCCCTCCTTGGCCGATTCCTCTGAGGAAGGATCTACTTTCTCAGAGACGGGGCACTCTACGGCACCCGCGTCCAGACCTCTGGAAACTCCATGTCTGGTCCCTGGACGGGATGCGGAGGTTCTGAGTGGGCTGCCACAGGCAGTGGTAGACACTATCGCTTCCGCTAGAGCCCCCTCTACGAGGCGCCTCTATGCGTTGAAGTGGAACCTGTTCGTCGCTTGGTGCTCCTCCCGTCAGGAGGACCCCCGAACTTGCCCGATCGGCGTTGTGCTTTCTTTCCTGCAAGATGGGTTGGAGCGTAGGCTGTCCCCTTCAACCCTCAAAGTGTATGTCGCTGCCATTGCGGCGCATCACGATGCAGTTGACGATAAGTCGGTGGGAAAGCACGACCTGGTCATCAGATTCCTGAAGGGTGCTAGGAGGTTAAACCCTCCTCGCCCTGTACACTCTGTACCCCCTTGGGACTTGACTCTGGTACTGAGAGCTCTCCAGAGTCCTCCCTTTGAGCCTTTGCTGACAGTAGAGCTTGACATCCTGTCTATTAAGACAGCGCTCCTGTTAGCATTGGCTTCTTTTAAAAGGGTCGGGGATCTGCAAGCATTTTCGGTCGACGAATCGTGCCTAGAGTTCGGGCCGGGCCTGTCTCACGTAACACTGAGACCCCGCCCCGGATATGTGCCCAAGGTTCCTACCACTCCGTTTAGAGATCAGGTAGTGAACCTGCAAGCGCTGCCCCAGGAGGAGGCAGACCCAGCCCTAGCTTTTCTCTGTCCCGTCCGCTCCTTGCGGTGTTACGTTGACAGAACGCAAAGCTTCAGGACCTCAGACCAGCTCCTTGTCTGTTACGGAGGCCGGCAGAAGGGGAAGGCCATCTCCAAGCAGAGGTTAGCCCACTGGATAGTGGATGCCATCACCCGAGCCTATGAGGCTCAGGGTGAGCCTTGTCCCCCCAGGTTGCGCGCTCACTCAACTAGAGGTGTTGCCGCTTCCTGGGCGTTGGCTCAAGGCGCCTCGCTGACAGACATTTGTAGAGCTGGGGGCTGGGCGACACCTAACACGTTTGCTAGGTTCTATAACCTCCGTGTGGAACCGGTTTCCTCCCGGGTTCTGGCTTCGTCCAGTGGGTCGAGGGAATAGGTTGTGTCGGCTTGCTGCGCCACTCTGTAATCAGATAAGTGCGTCTCTTCCGCTCCGCTGGCCCCTAAGTGGTAACCTCGTTGAGCTCCTCCATCACCCCCCCGGCGCCCGGCGTAGCGGACCGCCCGGCGCCAGGTTTGCTCCTCTAGCAAGAGTCGTAGCAGACTGGGTGTTCAGTGGTCTTGAGTACCGTTTTGCCACGTGCAGTCCAGCCGTGTCTTCCCCTGACGGACTCGCGCCGTCGTCCTTGTTGTATGCGCTCCCAATTCCAATGGTTGGGACCATCTCAGGGACTCCATATGTTCACTATGTGAATTCATATAGTATTCCAGGCCAGTTCAGGCATCCTGGTTTTCCGTAGTGTGCCTCCCCCCCTGGGGTTGAGGCACGCTTCCCAGTGTTATCCAATGTCCTCTGTGTGGGTCTTGCGGAACAGCAGTGGATTCCTAGCAGCCCCCGAAATTTATTGAAACTGCTGTAGGGCGGCTTAGCTGGGCACTGGAAGGGGCCAGCACCATGGCGTTTTATTAGGGATCCCAATTCGTCAGGGTAACCCGACGTACGTCGGAGTTCCCTGGACGAAAGGGAACGTCTCGGTTACGTATGTAACCCTCGTTCCCTGAGTACAGGGAACGGAGACGTACGTCCCTTTGCCATGGGGCTGTACCTTCGCAGGGGTCCGTTACTTCGGCTCCTCAGCGAAAAGCGATGATGCAATGTTTACTTCCGGCTTTTATACCCGCGCTGACGGGCGGGTCCGCGGAATGCAAATGTTGCATGCCAATGTTCATTGGCTTTTTGTTTAGTTTCTCGAAGGTAATAGGCTCCCTAGCGTGATCCCAATTCGTCAGGGTAACCCGACGTACGTCTCCGTTCCCTGTACTCAGGGAACGAGGGTTACATACGTAACCGAGACGTTTTTTTCCGTCTAAGTGCAAGCACTACCCTATTCATTAGATCCAACCTAGTTTGATCTGACATACTTGGCCTATTCTGCCTCACATAAAGCCTGTCAGTGACTGGCTGTGAATTATATACACATATATACCAGATATATATACATGTGTGTACACATATGGTCTTATTCTCTCCTATCGGGTCTCAAGCTTTGCTTTGGGCTGTACAGGAGCGAAGAGAGCATGCATGGCATTTTGCAGGGGTTATCCCATAGCGCATGCTACGCAATAGAGAGACCTCATTGAAAGGGAATTACTCGGTTACTCACGTAACCTCAGTTCCCTGAAATGAGGGAACGAGTATTGCGTACCATGCCGTGCTTGTGCTGCGATCAATGGTCGCTTCAGGAATTTTCTTCAGGAATCTGATTTCCTATGGCGAGTCATGGGCTAATATAGCCGTAAGCCACGCCCATCTTGGCGGGTTACTCTTTACTTATCTTCCGGGAGGCTATTTTTTTGGTGCTCCCTCAGCTCTTGGTGCCCTACGCACAGCGCCTGATGCGCGTGATGGGAGCGGCGGCACTGTCTGCAAAAGTCATTTACAGCCATGTTCACTCCGGTATTTCGCTCGCATCATCATGTGTTTACAGTGGAAGATCATAGATTTGATTTCGATGCATGATGTCTGTGGTTCGATGCGGCTGTACTGTCATGATTCTGCCATCTAGTCCTTGTCTTTCTTTAAGTCTTGAGGCAGGATCATGACAGACCCATGTTTTATGTGCAAACACATGGCCTTGTTGGGCCATGTGCTTGTGTTGTCTCGTCTTCTAGCCCCGCCCTCCTTGTTATCCTCGTTTTGTCATTATTGCTTTACCTGTGTCACCTGTTATGTTATCATTAGTCTCGTCATTATTGCTTTACCTGTGTCACCTGTTTTGTTATCATTAGTCTCCCTATTTAATCCCCTTGTGTTTGCTGTCCTGTGTCGGTTCATTGTTAATCCTTGTCATACCTTTGTCAGCCTGTGAGTATCTTGTGAAGAGCTGTTGTCCTGTTGTGCTATTGCCTGTATTAATTGTTTGTTTTCTTGTAGTTATCTGTCACAGTCTAGTTAGTTGTTCTGTCTATGTTTTGCCCCCTCGTGGGCTTTGTTTTCCCCGTTATTTGTTTAATAAATCGTGTTGCCCTGACTACTGTCTGCGATTGGGTTCGTACTTCCTCACCATCATAACAGAATGAACCGACCAAAGAAGAACCCAGCAGACAGTATGTCCTCCCAGCGACAATCGGAGTTCCGTGAACAATGCTGGTTGTCGTCTCCCACCGACAGAGAGTGGGTCAACTTTCCGGTCCCGCCCGAGGGTGAGTGGATCCTTAAGAATTATGCCCGACTCTGGGATCATTTCTCCCAGGAGGATCCACAGACTTCTTCCTCGGGATCTCCACCCTCTGCCCGTCTGCCTGTGATCCAGGAGAGTCGCATCTTAGGCGTTGTTACGCAGGAGGAACAAGGGTGCCCCACTTCGACTCCTAAAGCGTCATCCGCCCCTGTAAGTCTCCGCGGCAAGCGAGGGAGACGGATCTCGTGGGAGTCTGCTTCGGAGTCTTCAGCGACGGAGTCAACCCTGCCAGAGTCTGTCCTCCCAGCACCAGTTACGGTCCCTGCTGAGCTTCCCCTACTGGTCACAAGCCCGGTTTTGGTCTCTGCTCCGAGGCCAAGGAGAAAGAGGAGGAAGAAGGGAGCTTTCTGTCCTCCATCTCTGTCTCCTCCAGAGCCCGCTTCAGTCAACGCTGTTCCAGAGCCCGCTTCAGTCAACGCTGTTCCAGAGCCCGCTTCAGTCAACGCTGTTCCAGAGCCCGCTTCAGTCAACGCTGTTCCAGAGCCCGCTTCAGTCAACGCTGTTCCAGAGCCCGCTTCAGTCAACGCTGTTCCAGAGCCCGCTTCAGTCAACGCTGTTCCAGAGCCCGCTTCAGTCAACGCTGTTCCAGAGCCCGCTTCAGTCAACGCTGTTCCAGTGCCGGCAGCAGAGAGGGTTGCTCATGAGTCTGCAGTCGTGAGAGCTGAAGAGAGAGCCGCGGCCGATTCTGCTGCTAAAGCAGTGTTACAGTCGGTTTCAGCTAGTCAGGAGATGCCGGTCGTCATTGCTGCCAAGACCCTGTCTGATTATTTGTCACGTCTCGTCAGAATCCTAGAAGTCCCTGTCAAGCCTGTCTTGTCCCCAGACCCCGTGCCTAGAGCTGCAGAGATCGCTGTTCCTGAGTCGGTTGTAGTGAACGCAAATCCTGAATCGGACATGAGAAGCGCATCTTCCGAGTCTGATGTGAGGAGCGCTGGTTCTGATTCGTCTGCAGAATTCTATGACCCCGTTCCAGCTCTGCAGCCTGCTGCTGCATTGCCTCTCTCCACTGCCCAGCCACCTACTACATCCCCTGTCTTGAGTCCTGCTTCATCTCCTACTGTTTCCCCCATCAAGATTCGTCCCGTATCGTCGCCCCCTGTTGTCCCTATCAAGACTCCTATCAAGTCGCCTTGTGTTTCCCCGGTCAGCCCTGTCTGCACTCAGCCCCGAACTGTTTCCCCCAAGACTGTTCCTCATGTGTCCCCTTCCAAGTCTGCCCGGATTCCTCGCCCTCAACCCTCACCCCGTAAACCCAAGACCACAGTCCCACCCACCCACCCTGGACATTCCCCTATGAACTGTCTTGTTCCTCCGCCCCCCCTCCAGTGTTTGTTATTTTTATTGTTGCACCCCAACCCTGTCGTTGTGTTTTCGTGTCTGCCCTTATTGTTGTTTGTCATGTTTAGTTGGTTTGTGTCTTTGTCTCAGTCTGTCATGTCCCGTGTTTGATGTCTCCTTGAGGAGCGTCTGGTAGCCGCTCCTTAAGGTGGGGGTTCTGTCATGATTCTGCCATCTAGTCCTTGTCTTTCTTTAAGTCTTGAGGCAGGATCATGACAGACCCATGTTTTATGTGCAAACACATGGCCTTGTTGGGGCTTCTAGCCCCGCCCTCCTTGTTATCCTCGTTTTGTCATTATTGCTTTACCTGTGTCACCTGTTATGTTATCATTAGTCTCGTCATTATTGCTTTACCTGTGTCACCTGTTTTGTTATCATTAGTCTCCCTATTTAATCCCCTTGTGTTTGCTGTCCTGTGTCGGTTCATTGTTAATCCTTGTCATACCTTTGTCAGTCTGTGAGTATCTTGTGAAGAGCTGTTGTCCTGTTGTGCTATTGCCTGTATTAATTGTTTGTTTTCTTGTAGTTATCTGTCACAGTCTAGTTAGTTGTTCTGTCTATGTTTTGCCCCCTCGTGGGCTTTGTTTTCCCCGTTATTTGTTTAATAAATCGTGTTGCCCTGACTACTGTCTGCGATTGGGTTCGTACTTCCTCACCATCATAACATGTACAGGCGCATAACTTCTTCTTCTTCTTCCTTGGGTTTTTACGGCAGTTGGTATCCAAAAAGTTACATTACTGCCATCTGCTGTCCATTATCACGTCACATACTGTTTATATCCTTCTTTCCAGTCCAGTCCTCTTTAAAAAATAAAACAAATATTTATTTCCTTGTTCACTCTTTCCACATTCTAATATACTTTTTACATTGTACTGTCCTATACCAATTTCTTGTAAGCTAACTCTTGTCTTTCTTTTGAAAATTTCCTGCATGATATAAAAATGTGACTAACTGTTTCCTCCTCTTGACATTCATCGCGTTGGCCTGTTGGATGTTTACCTAACATGCGAAGAGTTCCATTTAACTTACAATGTCCAATCCTAAGTCTTGTTATTACCACTTGCTCTTTCCTTCTATTTGTCATCTCTCTTATACTGTCTACTTTATTTTGAAACATGTATAGTTGTCTTCCTTTACTTTCATGATCCCATTGATATTGCCATATTTCCATTATCTTTTTCCACACTAGACTCTTCCCTTCTGATTTTGACAATTTAATTTTGATGTCAACATGCTCTTTTTTTGTTGCCTTTTTTACAGGCGCATAACATACGTCATGATTTTACCAATGATTTTAAACTTCAGACAAGCGCCCCCTAGCGAGAGAGAAAACACTTCTCTATTATGCCATTCCAGACTCTGTTTACGAAGCAAAGTGAAGTAGAAGAGTCTGGTATTACCAGGCTATAAACATATGGCAGGACTTTTACTTTCTGACCCCTGGACTTTACACCTTGCGCTACAACAAATCATCCTTATCCTCCAGTTTGACCGATTGGGCTAAAATGACAAATATCTATGGCTAAGCGTCCTGGGTTGTAGGAAAAAGGTGGATAGAATAACTTACCCATTGTACTGACCACATTAACCAATTGTGACATTAAAGGTGCCATGTGTAAAAATTGAGGTAAAAATATCCAAAAAATGAGCTACACGCATCAAAAGAATGAGAAGAAATAAGGGCAATGATGTCATTAAAAAAATGTCAAGTTATAGTGCTGCAGAGATATCAACCTTAATTAGCATTAGCATTACTAGCCACGGCCCGACAGGTGTCGTAATACCAGTTTCGGCCATGGGAGGCGGTATGCGGGGCACATAACCACCAGCCAACCTGCAATACACGAATAACTCGCACGGCTTGTGGGCGTACTTGAACCTGATTTCTATCGTGTGGAAAGTACAGCCCACTGCTTCATTCCAATTCAGGGAAGAGAGCGGAAGGATGGCTGAAGCCTTTGGCAAGAGACCCCTACAACCACCGCGCTCTGATCAAGCACAAATCAGATCAGATAAGAAAAGGACCGCTCGCCACGGTCCGGGCTCGAAAGCGCGGGGGACGGCGAGCAAACTGCAGCGCACAGCCCTGTTTTACAACGTTCAGCACCCATTCTGACACGCCCGGGATCGCTCCCCATGCTTTCGCACGCATAGCTAGGGGCAGAATGGTCTCCGTGTTCTGACCGCCGCACTGCGCGGGTTCGAGAAACTGAAACGGAGGTATCAGCGCGGCGCGCGCGCCCTCGTTGTCTGAATATTGCTGCTCTCTGACGACAGCAGCCGGCTGATTCACATTCAATGACTCGGTCGCTAAGGACGGAGAACAATTTGTGGCGCGAACAGGTCATTTGTAGCCAGTAGCCTACTGTATCTTTCAACAGTGTTCGTGTTTTTTTTACTATAGTAGAGATGATCGGTTCACGTGCGCTGTCTGATGTTTACTGCATCACTCGACATGGAAAGGTTGGGTAAACTAAAGTAATAATTACAAGAGCTTCACGGTTATCAGATACAAGCATTCAACGGCCCTGTAGTGTATATATATATATAGGTTATTTGTGTTTGCGCACGTGATATCAGGAAGCAATGTAATAACGTTAACTTACCTGTAATACACACATAACGGCGATGCGCAAATCGAGTGTGTGTGTGTGTCAAAAATCATTATTGTTTCTTCAACTTATTAAAATATCTTACTTTACTGCAACTATCTGTTTCTGCTTCTTTATCATATTTATAGTGTGTGATTTATAAAATACCATATCCTACATTACATATTTTGATATGAGTGAGGTATACTGCCCCCATCTGGTATGGAATGTGGAGTATGACTTGATTTTTTTTTGCCAGACAATTACACATGGCACCTTTAAACATTTGTAGAAAGTGTCGCTATTATTTAACATTTTTCTATAGCAGGCACGAGCATTCGCATCTTCTTCGTCACATTATTCCGGTTCTATGGTAAACTGCCCCCTATAGTGGCTGCGTTTCTCCATCTCTCTGCAATTGTCACAATCCCTGTATACTGTCTTGTGTTTTGTAGGACTTTTATGTTAAAGTGTATTTTTAGTTCCAATTGTTTCTGTGTTCACTTGCTGTGTTTGGTTCCTGCTTTGCCTTTGTTTTGTTTTTACCATAGTTACCCTCATTAGTTCCCATGTCATCTAATCACCAACGCATGTCCCTTGTCAGACCCTTGTTAACCTGATATTTAAACCTCTGTTCTACAAAACAATGGCATTTTTTAAAAATAAAAATTGTTGACAATGACCACTTTGTAAAACACAACTATACTCTGCATAGTTCAAAACAATGTGGGCAAACAGATGAAGAAACATGTTCAGACATACAGATAAAAACAGAGCTGAACACAACACCCCTCCCTCCTTCCTTACACACACACACACACACACACACACACACACACACACACACACACACACACACACACACACACACACACACACACATCTAGCACACACACATTTTCCCGCCTTCGCATCTGGCATCTAAACCTGGATATTGTGTCTTCTGCTGTAGTTAGCTACTCACCCTAATTTCATCTTTAAACACATAGACATTAAGAACCATCATCATGTTGTATGCATCATAATGAATACTCATTTGCTACTACTGTATAACTAATTTTAACTGTTATTTTGTGAGCGCAATACATTTTGTGAACGGCAGGGGACAGGAAGATGTAAAGTCATGTCCAAATAGAAAATTTGACTGTGATGCAAAGTCTTCCACCAATTGTTTAACTGCCTATAGGCTTTACTTCCAAATCACTTTCAGTTTCTATTTACGGTAAATGCTGCCTGATCTTGTAAACTTGTTATGGACAGTATCTGGTTTTTCAGATAATGCCGCCCCATGGCCAACTTTATTGTATTTTGTAAATATAAGTTGGGACAGAGGCTGATTATCACAGTGTCACATCACCTTTCCTTGTTTTATTATGTTCAGAAAGGGCTGAATGTTCACATTTCAACAGGACACGGATCTCTTTAGTGTTTCATTTGACAGTTGACTGATTGGTTGGATTGCAGAATGAAAGCCAGTGATTGGTTGGTTGAAAGTGTTTGAGATTTTGGACTTGTTTTGTGTTTCTCAGTAATTTGATTATTAACTTATACTGTCTTTACCTTTACACCATGTAAGAACCTTCACTACAAGCAACTACAATCATATTTTTCTACTAAACCAAACCTTAACACCTAACCATAACCTAACAGTCTACTAGTCTACTAATACACTACTGAGAGTTAGTTGACATGTAGTGGCAAAGTTACTTACAGTTAGTAGAATGTATGGAGTGCACTATCGAAATAAAGTGTAACCCAGGTATATTACAGTAGACTATAACAGATTATAAAGCTATCATTACAGGGAACATAAGTGAACTGTCTAATAAACTCAGAAACATTAGGACAGCACATAAACATAAATTCTTGTTTCACTTTCTATTTAGGCCTACTTGATTTACTTTATTATTAATTGTTATTTAAAAAATAACCTCTCCTACACTGTAAAAAGGAAAACATAGATTTTATTTATATCTAATTAATAAAAATGAGGCAACAGATTACAAGCAATATTATTAATTAAATTTAAGAAATTAGAATTTAGTAATAATTAATCAAATTAATTCCTTAAATGTTAACCATTTAAAATGAGTAAAAATTACAAAATATATGTTATTGCCAACATTGAAGACACCTGATGTTAACAAGCAGAATCACTGAAGGAGAAAACCATAATTAAAGTCACCATTATGGAGATCAGTGCAGATCAGGTGCATAGCATACAGACCATTTGGAAACAGTTATGTCACTTGCAGCAGCGTTCATTATGATGACAGAAAAAGTGGTAACAAGTGAAAACGGAGATCCGCATAAGATAAATAATTGTCTTTTGTCTTTGGATGTCAGAATCAGAATGCAAAAAAGATGGTCTACCGGAATACCATCATCGAGGACGCCCTTCGAAGCTAAAGTAAATGCAGACGTTTATGGTTGCAGACCATTAAACTATGGTGGCCCAGTAGTGCACAACACAATTAAATTTAAAAAGCAAACATAAGTTCACAACAAAACAAAATCAAGCCACAACACAATGAAATCAAGCCACAACACAACGGAAATAAGCCACAACATAACGAAATAAAGCCACACCATAACGAAATAAAGCCACAACGAAATAAAGCCACAACACAACAAAATAAAGCCACAACACAACAAAATAAAGCCGCAAAACAACAAAATAAAGCCACAACAAAATAAAGTCACAACACAACAAAATAAAGCCACAACACAACAAAATAAAGCCGCAACAAAACAAAATCAAGCCACAACACAATGAAATCAAGCCACAACACAACGGAAATAAGCCACACCATAACGAAATAAAGCCACAACGAAATAAAGCCACAACAAAATAAAGCCACAACACAACTAAATAAAGCCGCAACACAACAAAATAAAGCCACAACACAACTAAATAAAGCCGCAACACAACAAAATAAAGCCACAACACAACAAAATAAAGCCACAACACAACAAAATAAAGCCACAACACAACAAAATAAAGCCACAACACAACTAAATAAAGCCACAACACAACAAAATAAAGCCACAACACAACAAAATAAAGCCACAACACAACAAAATAAAGCCACAACAAAATAAAGCCACAACAAAATAAAGCCACACAACAAAATAAAGCCGCAACACAACGGAAATGCTCCCGACCACTAGAGGCTCTCGGAAGTTCGTTTTCCTTGCCACTCTTATAGAGTCAGCAGTTACAAAGATATCAACCACGATTAGTTTCAGTATGTAACCATTGTATATCGATATTATTACTTCAATAATATTTTTATTTCAAAATCACCTACATGCATTATATATCTGTGTATTTATATCGAGATAAAACAGTTTTAAATGCAGTGTTCGCTTTTTCTAGAGATTTGTAGAGTTTTGCAGTTTGTGTTTGTGGTTTTGTGTTTACAGTTTTGAGACAATGGGGCAAAGATTCTGCAAACGTGTGTAAATAATAGCTGTAGAGATCTCTGACACTTTTTTTTTTGTGTGTGTGTCCATTTGTTAATGAAGGATTTGTTAACACATTAAAAATTAATTGTCACTTGAAAGGGTTTACTTGTATTATTATACTATTACATTTTTATCAATGGCATGAAAAGGTCTTAAAAGTACGATGCTATTTGATTAATATAATTATTTCTGAGACAATCCAACAAAGTGGACTTGCTATGCAACTTTAGGAAAATGGCTCTTTCTTGCATTAGGCCTAAATGTAATACACGTGATTGTGGCCCTTCTTAAGAAAAAAATAATTAGTTAAGAGTAACAATGCATGTGGAGAGATCCATTTTTGAGGGAAATATTATTTTAGCTTTTATTTGCACTCTTATCTGAACAGAACAGGGTTCAATAACTACTACTATTAACTACAGATCAACTATGAACAAAGATAATACAGAATACACATGAAAGTCTGCATATTTTATATACAAATTGCCTCCATGGCCTATCAAGTTATGGAAAACATATACTGTAGATCATATAAACAATTCAGTCTAACAATAAACTGGTTGTTTCTCTCTCTGAGAATGTATCTATAATGCATCTTTAATTGTGTGATCTTAATTGAGGAAATCATATACAAGGACCCTATACCTGGATTTGGTTGTTTTTTCTCAGTTTTTTTGTTTGCTCTTCCCATTTTGAGTATATTTAAATATTTATATTTAAATGAAATAAAATTTCTATCAGCTCTATCCTAGAATACAGTTGACTTGTATCAACAAGTCCGCACCACAACAGTTACACAATAATTTGCAGTTTTGCAAGCTATATCAGACACTCACATGCATAATGAAAAATGAGGCCACACACACATACATGCCCTTATTGACATACATATTATTGCAAAATACTATGAAAATATACATTTTCTGAAACTTTTATGCAGTGGAATGGTTCCATGGAGGTTAAAGGTTCTTCATATGAACCACATACACCCTTTTAGTCCAAGCTATCAGTCACATCTTTATGACAATGACATACATATTTTTTTTCAAACATTAGATACTTCAGAAATAGAAACAGAAACTGTTCATAGCATGTTAAGAAGAACAGGCTGCATTTCCTAGAAATAGACTGAATGTCATTTGGAAATAAAAGCTACATTTGACTTGACTTCAGTGACACAGTCATGCTGTCTGCAGTTCATCAAGAGGGCTTACTAAATAATATTTGAGCTAAAATACAGTGAGTTATAATATTTTTGTGTACTGTACAGTAATTTGTGTACTGTATGTGTACATTTTGGTGTTATACCTCATCTGCATATGAATGTGTGACAAAGATGAACTTCAAACTGTAACCATTTTTTTTATATATATATAAAACTTGAATTTTGGTAGGAGCTTCAACACCGGCCTTCAGGGCTGTGGTGAGAGAGAAACAAGTTGCTTTGTCTTTGCCCTTAATTTTAAGGAAATATTGCTGATATAGATATTCTTATTTTAGGAGGAAAACAACATAAAACATAAATAGAAAGATGGGATCATCAGAATCATCAGGATCAAGGTCTGCGTCTGAACCTGTGCATACAAGTCTTACAGCTGTGCAAACATTTCCAGCACCCATGCCAAACCCAGGTAAGATGATCATTTAATTACAGATATACAGTACAACATTTACATGAGCTGTATTCATAATGTGGAGAACAGACACCAAAGTAACTGATTTTGTATGATCTATGTTTTGAAGACGCCAGGATGTCCTCTTCCTCCTTCCACCCCACCACCACCAGATGGCCCCTTCCTTACTCCGAGGGGGTCGGCTGCGCCCCTGCCTTCGTCTTCAGGCAGGAAATGCAGATTCCGTACCCTCGGAATGCGAGCTACGGACGGGGCCTACGCCAAAGAACTTGATTGTTTGCTGAGCTCTTATATAAATGTTCATCGTCACAGTATTAATTCTCCCGAGTCTTTCTGGTAGAAATAAAATATTTTGTAACTTTTTTTTTAACAGTTATAAAGCACCAAATGCGATAGGTGTCAGGCTTATGTTTGTTTTTGATTTGTTTCCCTGTTTTGTTCATGTCTGAATTTCACATGTTCCTTTGTTCAGTTCCCCACCTTTGTTCAGTTCCCCACCTTTGTTCAGTTCCCCACCTTTGTTCAGTTCCCCACCTTTGTTCAGTTCCCCACCTTTGTTCAGTTCCCCACCTTTGTTCAGTTTACAATACAGTTTTCATTTACAAACCCTAAATGGTCGAGCACCCACAGAAAAATACGAGATGTTCTCCATTGATTTTAACCAATAAAAAATCTTTTGCAGCTTTTAGAAACGATTATCTTCACCTTTTTTATAGTTTGGAGTGAGGGCACTGGGCATAAATCAAAACATAAATTGGTGCCTATGATGCCCAGTATCCATTGTGCACAGAATTGTCTTTTGTTTTTGATAGTTAGAAAGAAGCTAGAAAACTTCACTCTGGATAATCCAGATGTAAAGGACATCAAGATTCTGGTAGCTGGACAAGTTGGAGCAGGAAAGTCCAGCTTTATTAACTCCATCAGTAATGCCTTTCAAGGATGGATGACCTCTAGAGCGCTAGTGAATTCATCTGCTGGTGACAGTTGTAGTTTCACATAAAATGTAGGTATTTGTCAACACAGTAGTTGCATGTTTTTTTCTTTTTTTTTCTTTTAGCTATTAATATAAAAGATAGGTACTTACACATGTTTGAGTTCGCAGATGCTGACGCTAACAATTGTACTTCCATCCTCACCACCACCAGGATGGTCCCTGTCCATTCCTCCTCGGCTGCGCCTCTGTCTTCGTCTTCAGGCAGGAAATGCAGATTCCGCTACCCTCGGATTGCGCGCTACGGACGGGGGCCTACGCCAAAGAACTTTATAAACATTTGCTTGCTGAACTGTTAATAAATGTATGAAAATGTATTAATAAATATCCCAGAAAATAATGAAAATGTTTTAAATCCAAAAAATGTCTAAAATGGTTACTGAAATTCTGTGCTTGCATGTTAACATGTTTTTATGCCAGCAGGCTGAGTAATGGCAGTTTAAAATGGCCGACCGTCAGGCCCTGTCACATCCCAACAGAAGGCTCAAAAGAAAGGCCGCAGTTCCAGGGCCAGGGTCTTCAAGGTTAGAAATTGTTACCTATCACAGTACTTCACATTACAGCTTGGTAATAACAGGGTGATACCTCCATGGTAATATCTACATTATTATCTAGGAAATGACATGCAATTTCCATTATTACCATGTAATTTCCTAAGTAATAATGAAGATATTATTACCATGGTATCACCCTGTTATTACTGAGCCGTAATATGATGTAGTACCACAGTTACTTTACATTGTGCTATTCAGTTAAATGTCTATTGATTACCTTTGCTGTGTCATAGTAAAATGTAAAGCGGACTGTGACCTATGACTTTTATTTTAAAAGGACTGCTGAAGTGCATGCATACACACATGAACAGCTTCCACACACATAACATCAGTTATAATAGATGTGTGGTTACTATCCTGTTTATGTGGTGTAATGTCTCATTCATTACCCTCTACTTAGTTTCATTGTTTTGTTCATATAATTTATTTTCTTTTGTTGTATTTGTTTATGTTGTCTTAATGTTTAATGTAATGTTATATGGTTTAATATTCAAAGAAAACAGACCAAACTATTTTACAAATGTTAACAGTTTATTTCCCATGTAACAAACAAACATACATATAAAACACTGTTGTACTTATGTTGTGGCTCACCTGTCACTGTTTTCTTAATAATGGGTTTTCTATAGGAGGAAAAAACTCAAAGCGTATAATTAAACGTGTTGCGTTCATATTCTGTGCTCATCTGCTTTACTGTACATAGTATACGTAGTATGATGTTTACTGAGTTTGGTCAGTTAGTATCACTGTCTTAGTAAGCCACGTTAAGCTTTTTCTTTTAGGCCTAAGGGTTTTCTATGGGAGGATGTATAAATGATGTATAAACGCATTGCATTCATATTCTGGGCTCCTCTGCTTTTCTGTACATATATGGAGTATTAGTATGATGTTTACTGAATTTGTGGAAATGTGGAAAAGAAGGCCATCTTCATCTTTTACTTAGCCTATATATATTTATTTACCACCCATCCAGAATATACCATGTCACAAAAATGATGTATGAGAGAAACAGTATACTTGCAAAACCTTTTGCCATTCTTTTACACCTGCACCATGGAATGCCCATCCCGAGGTGCACGAGTGCCTGTATTGCCCAGATCAATCCGTTGCCCACCATCAACTCCACATCTCGTTCAAATCATCCAACGCCTGCCATTAAGTAGTGTGTGTCATTCCAACGCTATCTCACGACCAATTCGTACGAATTTGTACAAGTGATTAAAAGGTGGCTAATTCGTATGAATTTGTACGACCTAATTCGTACGATTTGTCTAAACCCACGTGACGGGTAGGTTTAGGGGCGGGGTCAGGAGTAGGTCATTCGTATGAATTCATACGATTTTGGCAAATCGTAAAATATGTACGATTTAGCAAAAAACTTACAAATTCGTACGAGTGAGGTCGTATGAATTGGTACGAATTAGCCACCTCGTAAAATTCGTACGAATTGCCGTGAGATCGGGCTGGTCATTCCCCACCTGTCTCTCTATTTGCTAGTCTATTTCTCAATTTCATAGTATTGTTTTCTAAGGAATCTACCATCTTCCATTAACATCTTTCAGGTTTTCATTGCCCTGGTTGATCTTGGCTTGCTGTAATGCAAAATTCTCTCTAAAGCTGCATCAGTGCAAGATGTATTTTGAAAAGCACTATACAAATGAATACTATGCTGTGTGTGTGCAGAAAAATATGTAAAAACACATTCAATACAAACACCTAGAGAATCAGTATTGGCATAGTCTACAGTAAACATATTCTTTTTACACCTGCAATCATTATATTCTTTAGTTGAATGTCTCATTCGCCAATGTGCCTATGTCAATCTCATTATGGTAGTTCTTCACTGGGAAGATGTGGTTCACTGGCACACCCACTTTATCACTTCACATCTCTATCTGGAAAGAAACAGAATGGAAGGCACAAAATTAGATATGGCGGTGCATGTGGATATTATAAAAGTCAAAAAAGTCACCATACAGTAAAACACACATATTAATGAAATGATACCTTCTCTTTGATAGTGTAGATTTTCCTAAGATCCGTGTTGACCAGCGGACATGCTTCATCTACTTTGGTCATGACAACCACTTGAGGAATCCCTACAGCAAATGCAATGTAAATTGTTTAAATAATGGCTAATGGATTTTAATGTATCCTTATATTGCATTTTTATAAAAAGGACAAAGGGATTTGATTGAGATTTGTAATTGAACATTGTCTTATTTAAATGAATAGAAATATAATTTACTGCATTAGCACCACAGCTTTTTGGCCAGTAGCGAAGTGACAAGATGTAATGAAAAGGGTCAGATGAGGTCAGCTATACACTTATCCCTGATTCTCTGACGGATTATCTTCACCTTGTCAATAAGTTTTACATTTACATTTCTGTGGAACACTTAAGTCATATTCTTATTACAAACTTATTCACTTATTATTAGCCAAATATGGTAGTTAGGAAGATGGTATCTAATGTTTGAAATAATATACATGTCAATACATGATTAACAGCAGACAACTAAAAAGAACAAGAATGGCTGTGGGCAGTTTTTATTATGCATGCATGCTTGCAAAATGAAAGTGAAATTTAAATATAGCCTACATATATAACGGGTCTGATTTCACTATAGCTTAATACAAGTCAACTACTCCAGGAGAGAGCTGATATAAATATATTGAACGGGGTCAAAACAAAAAGCAAAATGGGAACATCAGGCTCACAACCAGTGCAACCAAATCCAGGTGAGAGGGTCTTTCTTCCACACACACACATATATATATATATATATACACACCATACTAACAAATTATCGTTAAACTGAATTGCTAAATGTGTTTCCATAGAACTGGATACGCCATGGAGGGAATTTGACTGGGGGTAAGCCATACATGTGCATATACTATTCTGTATGCAGACATACTTTATTTTGTTTTTATGTACAGGCATGTCTTTGTGCACAGCATTTAAAACACTGATCTGTTCAGATAAAATATGCAAATACTGTGTGAGGTTAGAATGTATTTCCCTGTAAAATATTAGTGGTTTCTCTCCCCAAACATTTTACCAACTAGAATTTTGTTTTCTTAAGAAGAACAATCTTGTGCATACAATTTCTGAAGTAGCCTAATTCTGCTCAAGTTTTCTTTTTTATATAAGAACTCGGAAGTGGAAAATTATGATTGGCCATGATAATGAGTAATGTAACTTTTTAACAAGACATTAAAACAAATAATTTTATTAATTATTTTAGCATGCAAATGTATCCAACATTTTACCTTTGAAAATGACAAAAAGTTGAAAATTATAAATTTTATCCTCAGAAGTTGATATAATTAATGACAACATTGCCATTGAAACTGTCAGATAAGTGATTTGGTAACAATAAATACACTCTAAAAAATGCTGGGTTGTTTCAACCCAATTTTGGGTAAAATATGGACAAACCCAGCCGTTGGGTTAAATTTTTACATTGCATTTTTAACCCAACGTTTGAGTTTGTTCATATTTTACCCAAAATTGGGTTGAAACAACCCAGCATTTTTTAGAGTGTATCAATCCGTTGGCCATGCATAATGTTGATTTAACAGCTTTTTTTATTACATAGTAGCCTACTCGAACATACACTCTAAAAAATGCTGGGTTGTTACAACCCAATTGTGGGTCAAATATGGACAAACCCAGTCGTTGGGTTACATTTTTTAATTACATTTTTAACCCAACGTTTGGGTTTGTCCACATTTGACCCAAAATTGGGTTGAAACAACCCAGCATTTTTTAGAGTGTACTAATGAATGATGACTATGCTTATGAAAATTGTTTCCTAATTTTGAGTGATTCAATAATTTTTTAGACATGCAATCTGAAAAATAAAAACTGGATTTCATTCGATGAGTTTAAGTGGTCATTAAAAAAGTCACCTCTTGGATGTTAGCAGTCAAAATTGACCGACCACATAAAATGAAAAAGTTAAAGCAGAGCACCAAATTTGATATTGTGGCTTTATAGGCCTACGTGATTATATAGCGTATTGTTATATTATTAACACTTGACTTTATCAAAAATCAAGCTCACATGAAGTTAGGAAGTTTTTTTGTCCAGCGAATGTCGTGGTTTTTCATCAGAACTGCATCCGAGGCAGTCAGTCCATCACATCATGTTTTCATAGCTTAAAGGTAATGAAGATTATTGTAGCTGTAGCCATGTTGGTGCTCGTTTTTTCTGCTTTTTCGTTTTTTTCTTCTGTCATTTGGCCAAAATCTAACATTACAATGAAGCGCTACACACTAATAGGGTAGCCTACAGACGCTCTTCTCCGCTCTTCAAATAGGCAACATAAAAGATTACCCGTTACCCAACTTCGCCTATTGTCTAAAATCAAAAACTTTCTCATTCCGAAAACTCTAGAAATGGATGTTCATGCGTTTGTTACGTCTTGGCCTTGGACGCGCAAATGCATTCAAAATGTTCAAGCGTCAAACTAGACGCGAATTTGACGCTCTATTCGCGCTTGGTGTGAACGCTTGTCATGAACTGCTCCAAGACAGGAAGGTGGAGAATCCAAATGCAGTTTATTTAAGGGGTAGTCCAAATAACAGGCAAGAGGTCAATCACAGGTAGGCAGTCCAAACAAAGAAACAAACAAAACAGGCAGGGGTCAGAGGCAAAAGAGTAATCCACGGAACAGGCAAGCAATCCAAAAAAACCAAGAGACATGAAAACCAGGAGAAACGCTCGGAAATGCAGTGTGACAACATACAAAACTTCGCCGTGAGTGATGGGGTGAACCAGGCTTATATGGGGTGAACTAAACAAGAAGATGAGATACAGGTGAATGTGATAATGAGTGCTGATGAGTCCAGGCAGAGAATGATGGGAGATGTAGTCTGTGAGTGAACATGAAAGTCTGGTGTGGAGTGCCCTCTGGTGGCTCTCAAGGGCACTCCAGCTGGTGACCGTTACAACGCTATCCTGCGCCCGGGCTCTGCTGGTAGTCCCTCACTTAAGCGTAGAGTGGATCGTACTCTATGAAACGCCCTGCGTCCGCCTCTACATCTAGAGTTTAGAAACGGTCTGCTTTTCAAGTCTCTTTTAAAAACCCTGTTTTGTTTAGTATATTGATTCTTTTCTTAGGTTGGTTTTACTAATTTATATTGTATAGCCTACTGCTATTCCTGTTTTATGGTTAATCTATGTTGCTCTGTTTTATTTTATTTTATTTTATTTGTCTTCTTTGTAGTGATATCGGATAGGTGAGATCGCTACGCCCTAAGCAGGGGGCTTGTACTCTGCGAGTGTTCAATAAAGTTCAGTTATACTTGCTAGGCTGTGTGATCGCTGTCTCAGCTCATTCAAGAACACAACAGTTTATTTTATTTTATTTGTTGCATGTTATATCTTCTTTTAATCCTGTTGTTCTGTAAAGAACTTTGGTCAGCCTAGTGGCTGTTGTAAATGCTATATAAATGAACTTGAACTAAGTAAAGAAAACTCTGTAACGTTACTTATTGAAAGAAACAATACAACCGCCTCAATTGGTTTCATGCCCAGCTGCACTACTTCCTGAACTTCAGCCAGCTACTTTGTTTCCTGTCTGCCATTATTGGACAAACTGATTAATCCAGGTGTGCCTGACCTCAGTAACAATAATCATACACATCTGGATTAATCAGTTTGTCCAATAATGGCAGACAGGAAACAAAGTAGCTGGCTGAAGTTCAGGAAGAAGTGCAGCTGGGCATGAAACCAATTGACTTTGCATTGTGTGAAGCTGCCTCCTTGTCATTTATGACTTATAACAAAAAACAAAACAATGTCTAAAAGCTGCTGTGTTACAAGGTGTACAGCAAACAAGCTGAAAAAAAAAAACAGAAATACGTTTTTATAAGCTGTCGACCCCAAAAAACGAGTCTCCATTGACTTTGCACACAATGCAAAGTCAATGGAGACGGGATTGCCCCCCCCCCCCCCCCCTCTTTTTCTTTAACCAATAGTGAAAAATTCAATAAATATAAGTTTAGGAAGGAGGGATGACAGATGCATGTGGAGAAGTTTCGAATCTTTCTATTCCTGTGAGAGGGACTGAATGCAAAGCACATTTTTAGGGCCCAAGCCCTGAAAGGGCGCAGAGCCCTATTGTTCTTCTAAGGGTTTTTTGTTATTAGGGCCCAAGCCCTGAAAGGGCGAAGGCCCTATTGTTTTCCAAAGGATTATTAGGGCCCAAGCCCTGAAAGGGCGAAGGCCCTATTGTTTTCCAAAGGATTATTATTATTATTGTTCTTCAAGGGTTTGGGGGCTTTTGGGGCCCTTAACATACTCAAAAACTCTTGAAACTTTGCACAAATGTCAGAACCCGCGGCCATTAGAGCTGGACTGAAGCTGGGACCCGGGCGTGGCAGGGGGGCTCGACAGCGCCCCCTGGAACGGGGTCCGAAAACTTGGTCCATAAATCAAACACGCTTGCGTGGAATAATATGAAACTCGGTACACTTATAGATCTCATCGGTTCATATATCCTTCGTGCTCTGACTTTTTACCCCAGCCCAACAGGAAGTCAGCTATTTGGGGTAGTTAGAAAAACGCATTCAATGGAATTTAAAATACTCCTCCTAGACGATTCAAACAATCACCACGAAACTCGGTGTGCATGAACTCAAGACATTGAGGATGAAAACTTGCGAGGGGATTTTTGATATCTCGAACGGTTTGGCCGTGGTGAGGAAACGAATTTATGGCGAATATTGGAAACAGGAAGTGTGTTATAACATCCTCATACATTAATTGATCTTGATGAAACTTCAGCAGTGTGTTCGCTGTAAGAGGCCGATCACATGGATGTGACTATTGTGAGTCAAAGTTATAGCGCCACCAACTGGCAGCAGGAAGTGTGTCACTTTCAAAATGCTTTGAATTCACCCTCTTATTTGTACCCGATTTGCTTCAAACTTCCTCTGTATAATGTAAACACACGGCAGATGTAGACCTGTGAAAGGATTATTGATATCTTTAATACTGTCGCCATGGCAACGCTTTAAACTTTTATATTCTTTTTGGATGCATTTGAGGCTCTTAACATGCTTCAAATTGCATGAAACTCAACATGCATTTGACATTTATTGTGTAATAGACATGTGTGAAGTTTCAGAAACGGGCGTGGTAAGGGGCTCAGTAGCGCCACCTTTAGTCAAAAATGGGGTATTAGTTTTACCTACAGTAACCAAACTCGGTACGTATATTCTTCTCTTCGATCCGGACAACTTTCTAATTTACACTCATTAGCTCCGACCAACAGGAAGTCAGATATTTTTGTTTGAATGTGGACTTGTGGAGGATTTTCTCCCCCCCTCCCTCTGTTAGTGTGTTTGGGGTGTGAGGGATTTGTTAAAAAGATAGAGCCAATAAGTGGTATTATACTGCCCCCTGCTGTCTCTTCATCATACTACTCCCTAATATTGTTATATAATTCATATTTAGACTTTATAAAATCAGTATTTTAACATTTACAATGACATTTGATCAAAATTCATCTATTGTTGTATTACTATTGACAATTGTGTCACACTGAGAAATGGGAAGCCTGAAAGCGAAAGTATAACGGTGGCCACCCCCCCCCCCCCCCCCCCCCCCCCCCCCCCAAGTACAAATTCACTCATAACTCGAAAACGGAAAGTTGTTGCGCGCTCAAATTTTGATGGTAAGTTCCTCTCCAGGCTCTTGATCGAAATATATTGTCGCGGAGCTCGGGAACGCCCCCCCCCCGGCGATCGCAAAATCACGAGACCTCCGACCTTTGACCGGCTGTAACTCCCGAACCAGACCACTGGAATAGCTTGTTGGAAAGGGCCTGTCCTCACCTAGCTTCGATTCGATTTTGGTGCGATTTGGCCTGGGCATTCCCGAGATATAAGCCAAAAAATGTTTGCATTTGAACGGGAATAACTCCCGGCCCCAATCGCCCACCAACACTGGGATGGTCTCATTACACAGGGCACCTCGAGCACTATCTAAGCTCCGAGTTTCAGATTTTTTCGCTCTCTCGTTCCCAAAATATATGTGAGAAACCAAATTTCCATTCATTCATTCACTTCAACTGTAAGATGGAGGCTGTAATACCACTGTTGTCCACTAGAGAGAGCAGCAGGATTATATTTGTAATCTTTTTATCAGCTTTCAGCATTGGCTAACAAACAAATGCTTAAAGCTATATATTTGTTATTATGATGGACGTGTAATGTGTGTAAGCATGCATAATGGAGTTAACATGCAAAAATTGGTTTGCTTTGGTGCAAAATACTGGTAAACATCAAGACTTGTAAAATGAAAGTGAGTCAATAAGTGGTCTTCTACTGCCCTCTGCTGGACATTCTACTTATTAATAGTCTTTTCACATGTGCTTTTGCATTCATTTATTTAGACACTAAAAAAATCCCTTATATAACAATTACTATTATAACACAATCATATTTTGTCAGTTTATCACTTCATTTGTTCTGATGCTTCACATAATTACTAGCAACGTGGTAAATCATGGTTATTAAAGCTAGAAACATGGAAAATCATAGTAAATAATGTAAATCATGCTAGAATCCTGGTAAATCATTCTAGAATGTGGTATATCATGGTAAATCATCCTATAACATGGTAAATCAAGGTGAATCATGCTAGAATAGGATGCTAAATTGCGGACGGATTTTTGATATCTCGCACGTTTTGGCCGTGGCGAGGAAACGAATTTATGAAATGATGAATTTACACCGGTACTTAAGAAAAGCTGGTACCGTTACCATTTAATTTTTTTAGTACCGAAATGGTACCGAAGTACCGGGTCTTTTGACAACACTAATATATATATATATATATAAAAAAATTTCTTATATGTGCCCTCAATGCGCACTTTTGCAAAACCCACACTGATGCAAGCTCTAAAGCAGACTTCTTCTCGACAGTCAAAGCGGAGTTACGTTATTGCCCGTCGTGCACAGGAACCCTAAAGGCACCGGGGGTGGCGGTTTATATATATATATATATATATATATATATATATATATAAATATAGCTGCAAGCAGCGATGGAGGGCCCAAGCCGGTGGCACCGCCACCTTGGTGCCTTTAGTTGCAACTAAAGGCACCGGGGTGGCGGTGCCACCGGCTTGGGCCCGTAATCGCTGCTTGCAGCTATATTTATATATATATATATATATATATATATATATAATTAGGGCCCAAGCCTTGAAAAGGCGAAGGCCCTATTGTTTTTCTTCGGATTATTATTTATTATTATTTATTATTATTATTATTATTATTTTACTACCTTTTGGGCACTTTTGGGGGCCTTAACGTGCTCAAAAACTCTTGAAACTTTGCACAAATGTCAGAACCTGCGGCCATTAGAGCCGGACTGAAGCTGGGACCCGGGCGTGGCAGGGGGGCTCGCCAGCGCCCCCTGGAATGGGATTCAAAAACATGTCCATATATCAAACACGCTTGCATGAAATAATATGAAACTCGGTACACATATAGATCTCATCGGGCCGAACAACTTTCGTGCTCTAAGTTTTACGCCAGTCCAACAGGAAGTCGGCTATTATGGGTTGTATGGAAACGCATGTTCTGGCATTTGAAACACTTCTCCTAGAGAATTCATCGGATGACCACGAAACTCGGTGTGCATGAAGCCAAGACATGGAGGATGATAAATTGCGAGGGGATTTTTGATATCTCGAACGGTTTGGCTGTGGCGAGGAAACAAATTTATGGCGAATATTGGAAACAGGAAGTGTGTTATAACATCCTCATACATTAATTGATCTTGATGAAACTTCAGCAGTGTGTTCGCTGTAAGAGGCCGATCACATGGATGTGACTATTGTGAGTCAAAGTTATAGCGCCACCAACTGGCAGCAGGAAGTGTGTCACTTTCAAGATACTTTTGACCCAAGAGGGGGGGTTAGTTTTACCTACAGTCACAAAAATCTATATATGTATTCTTCTCCTTGAGCCGGACAACTTTCTAATTTACAGTCATTAGCTCAGACCAACAGAATAGGGCTATTTAATAAAAATCAAGTCATACATAGGGCTATACTGCCCTCTAGTGATGTATGACTGTCAATGCCAGCATGTAAGGTCTAAATGAGATCAAAATAGTTCAGACATAAATATATATTTATTAGGGTGACTGTGTGAGGATATTTTCCCACCGGTTAATCGACGTGTGACACCGGCGGGAGCTTTTAAATCGCTAACTTAAAAGCGAAAGTAAGTACTGGACGTCCAGTAGGAATGAACTAAAACACACTCTGTTCTGCTCGTTCCTCGCCGTGAACGCGTTATTGCTTGAATTGCGAGTTCAATAGCCTATTATTCTTAATGGAAAACAATAAAACAGTACAATGACAGATTCGCTTAAATAGTCGTTTTTACACAAAATATTCCGTCATCATCTTTTCAGTCAGCTCTTCACCCATGATGATTAATGAAATTGGACTGATCTTTGCTGCGACTCTCGTTCAACTCACGTTTTATTAAGCGGACACGTTCAGGTTTTAATAGGTTAGTGCCCGTTCTCTAACTAAACTAAATTATTTTAACACACACACACACACACACACACACACACACACACACACACACACACACACACGTGCATTGCAATCTCAAATCGACGGTGGAGCGCGATTATATATTTAAATCTGTATATTGTAGCCTAATATCTGTACCTAGTCACACCCCTACTCTTATTAAATGTATGCTTCATATTTCATTTTTAATTTCTAAATTTGATCAATAAATTAAATTATTTAGAATAATAAGACACTATAGGGACACCCTGTGGCTGATCAAATTAAATATTTTAAACTGAAAAATAACAATGGATTAAATAATGTTATGAGATTGTTTTAAATATAAGTTAATTAACAATCGTTGGAAAGAATGATAGGCTATACTTTTGAACATAACACTAAACCTCCTTTAAGTGTCGCAAGGCGACCGTCTTAATGAGCGAGTCATTGATTCATTCGTTCAAACGAGTCGTTTGAACGACTGAGTCATTAATGAATGAGACAGTTGTCTATTGATTGATAATTGAATCTTTGAGTCAAGCGATTCTTTCAAAAAGCGGAATCATTCACTAATGAAAAAACACTGTGAGATGCGCGATGGTTCTGCTGTGATCTTTGTTGAACTATTTTCGCTGCTGAAACAGAACAAAAACAGGAACATTGCATCTAAAGTGTAATTGACTCATTTTATGCATTTATTGAACTGTTGTATGAAATCAATGTCAATTTTTCAATTGTGATGGTGGTATTCATGAAAAGAGGACTCGTCGTGTGAGGTTGCTTAACTGTATCATGTTAGAAAATATGAAAACGCCCCATTTTTTAATTGTTCACTGGGATTATTTTGTGAGTGCTTCGCAACATTGTTACCGTGAGTAATGTATTTATAATGCACTATCGATAGCAGCTTACAATAAATGTTATAATCAGGATTTTGTTTCTTTTTTCCCCATGTTCTAATCAGGTTGGGCAAGTAAAATTATCTTTGTCTCAACCATGCGCTTTTTAGTTTCATGATTTGGCTCTATAGTTCGGGGTGGATTGCTTGAATTGTGAGTTCAATAGCCTATTGTTCTTACAGTAAATGAAATCGGACTCCTGCTGCTGATCTTTGCTGCTTAAAATAAACAGATTACTGCTCTGTTTGAGGACAAGAAATTAAAACCAATGCAATATGATGAATGTCCAAAAGATGGCACCGACAGACTGTTTTTAAATGAGGTTGGATAATTTTTTTTTGCTTTTAAACTGTGTGTGTGTGTGTGTGTGTGTGTGTGTGAGAGAGAGATTTTGGTTGGGTGACAGTTGTAGGTTACAGTTTGACAAGAGTTTATAGTTTAACAAAACACATACCGGTATATATATATATGTATATATACATTTTTTTTTCTTATATGTGCCCTCGATGCGCACTTTTGCAGAACCCACACTGATGCAAGCTCTAAAGCAGACTTCTTCTCGACAGTCAAAGCGGAGTTACGTTATTGCCCGTCGTGCACAGGAACCCGAAAGGCACCGGGGTGGCGGCTTTTATATATATATATATATATATATATATATATATATATATATATATATATATATATATAAATAAATATAGCTGCAAGCAGCGATGTAGGGCCCAAGCCGGTGGCAGCGCCAGCCCGGTGCCTTTAGTGTAACTAAAGGCACAGGGGTGGCGGTGCCACTGGCTTGGGCCCGTAATCGCTGCTTGCAGCTATATTTATTTATATATATATATATATATATATATATATATATATATATATATATATATATATATTTATTTATTATTATTATTATTATATTACTACCTTTTGGGCACTTTTGGGGGCCTTAACGTGCTCAAAAACTCTTGAAACTTTGCACAAATGTCAGAACCCGCGGCCATTAGAGCTGGACTGAAGCTGGTACCCGGGCGTGGCAGGGGGGCTCGACAGCGCCCCCTGGAACGCGGTCCGAAAACTTGGTCCATAAATCAAACACGCTTGCGTGGAATAATATGAAACTCGGTACACTTATAGATCTCATCGGTTCATATATCCTTCGTGCTCTGACTTTTTACCCCAGCCCAACAGGAAGTCGGCTATTTGGCGTAGTTTAAAAAACACATGCAATGGAATTTAAAATACTCCTCCTAGACGATTCAACCAATCACCACGAAACTCGGTGTGCATGAAGTCAAGACATGGAGGATGAAAAATTGCCAGGGGATTTTTGATATCTCGAACGCTTTGGCCGTGGCGAGGAAACAAATTTATGGCGAATATTGGAAACAGGAAGTGTGTTATAACATCCTCATACATTAATTGATCTTGATGAAACTTCAGCAGTGTGTTCGTTGTAAGAGGCCGATCACATGGATGTGACTATTGTGAGTCAAAGTTATAGCGCCACCAACTGGCAGCAGGAAGTGTGTCACTTTCAAAATGCTTTGAATTCACCCTCTTATTTTTACCCGATTTGCTTCAAACTTTATGTGTATAATGTAAACACACGGCAGATGTAGACATGTGAAAGAATTATTGATATCTTAAATACTGTTGCCATGGCAACGCTTTAAACTTTTATATTCTTTTTGGGTGCATTTGAGGCTCTTAACATGCTTCAAATTGCATGAAACTCAACATGCATATCAGATTTATTAGGTACTAGGCATGTGTGAAGTTTCAGAAACGGGCGCGGTGGAGGGGCTCAGTAGCGCCACCTTTAGTCAAAAATGGGGTATTAGTTTTACCTACAGTAACAAAAATCGGTAATTATATTTATCTCCCCGAGCCGGACAACTTTCTAATTTACAGTCATTAGCTCTGACCAACAGGAAGTCAGATATTTTGGTTTGAATGTGATTTGATGGGAATTTTGCCAGTCTCTCTCAGTGTCTGTGTGTGTGAGAGAGGAGGGGGGCTTTATTTTAACCCTTTCTCTGCTGTGTGGGACTTCTCGGGCACTTTTGGGGCCCTTAACGTGCTCGAAAACTCTTGAAACTTTGCACACAGGTCAGAACCTGCGGCCATCAGGGCTGGGCTGAAGCTGGTATCCGGGCGTGGCAGGGGAGCTCAACAGCGCCCCCTTGAACGTGGTCCGAAAAACTTGGTCCATATATCAAACACGTTTGCATGTAATAATATGAAACTCGGTACACATATAGATTTAATCGGGCCGAACAACTTTCGTGCTCTAAGTTTTACGCCAGTCCAACAGGAAGTCGGCTATTATGGGCTGTATGAAAATGCATGCCCCTGGAATTTGATATACTCGTCCAAGAAAAATTATCCTATCGCCACCAAACTCGGTCAGGATGAAGTCAAGACATTGAGGACGCTAAATTGCGGACGGATTTTTGATATCTCGAACGGTTTGGCCGTGGCGAGGAAACGAAGTTATGGCGAGAAAAGAAAAACACAATGTGTTATAACGTCTTCATACATTTATTGATCTTGATGAAACTTCAGCAGTGTGTTTGTTGTAAGAGGGCGATCACATGGATGTGACTATTGTGAGTCAAAGTTATAGCGCCACCAACTGGCAGCAGGAAGTGTGTTACTTTCAAGATACTTTTGACTAAAGTGGGTGGGTTATTTTTACCTACAGTCACAAAACTCGGTCTGTATATTGTGCTTATCGATCCGGACAACTTTCTAATTTACAGTCATTAGCTCCAACCAACAGGAAGTCAGATATTTTGGTTTGAATGTGGTTTTGTCTCTCTCTGACAGAGTTCCCCTGCCATTCTCTGTGTGTGTGTGGGGGGGGGGGGGGGGGGAGGGGGGGGGGAGGGAGGGCACACACACAGACAGCCCCCCCCTTTTCTGTGTGTGTTTGGAGGGGAGCAGAAAGACTCACACTGATGCAAGCTCTAAAGCAGACTTCTTCTCGACAGTCAAAGCGGGGTTACGTAATTTATTTATATATATATATATATATATATATATATATATATATATATATATATATATATATATATATATATAAATAAATATAGCTGCAAGCAGCGATGGAGGGCCCAAGCCGGTGGCACCGCCACCCTGGTGCCTTTAGTGCAACTAAAGGCACCGGGGTGGCGGTGCCACCGGCTTGGGCCCGTAATCGCTGCTTGCAGCTATATTTATTTATATATATATATATATATATATATATATATATATATATATATATATATATTTATTTATTATTATTGTTCTTCAAGGGTTTGGGGGCTTTTGGGGCCCTTAACATACTCAAAAACTCTTGAAACTTTGCACACGGGTCAGAACCTGCGGCCATTAGAGCCGGACTGAAGCTGGTACCCGGGCGTGGCAGGGGGGCTCGACAGCGCCCCCTGGAACGGGGTCCGAAAACTTGGTCCATAAATTAAACACGCTTGCATGAAATAATATGAAACTCGGTACACTTATAGATCTCACCGGTTCATATATCCTTCATGCTCTGACTTTTTACCCCAGCCCAACAGGAAGTCGGCTATTTGGGGTAGTTAGAAAAACGCATTCAATGGAATTTAAAATACTCCTCCTAGACGATTCAACCAATCGCCACAAAACTCGGTGTGCATGAAGTCAAGACATTGAGGATGAAAACTTGCGAGGGGATTTTTGATATCTCGAACGGTTTGGCCGTGGCGAGGAAAACGAATTTATGGCGAATATTGGAAACAGGAAGTGTGTTATAACTTCTGCATACATTAACTGATCTTGCTGAAACTTCAGCAGTGTGTTCGCTGTAAGAGGGCGATCACATGGATGTGACTATTGTGAGTCAAAGTTATAGCGCCACCAACTGGCAGCAGGAAGTGTGTCACTTTCAAAATGGTTTGAATTCACCCTCTTATTTTTACCCGATTTGCTTCAAACTTCATCTGTATAATGTAAACACACGGCAGATGTAGACCTGTGAAAGGATTATTGATATCTTTAATACTGTCGCCATGGCAACGCTTTAAACTTTTATATTCTTTTTGGATGCATTTGAGGCTCTTAACATGCTTCAAATGAAATGAAACTCAACATGCATATCACATTTATTGCCTAGTACACTTGTGCGAAGTTTCAGAAACGGGCGTGGTAAGGGGCTCAGTAGCGCCACCTTTAGTCAAAAATGGGGTATTAGTTTTACCTACAGTAACCAAACTCGGTACGTATATTCTTCTCTTCGATCCGGACAACTTTCTAATTTACACTCATTAGCTCC